>NC_083461.1:1841820-2150570 GCF_030014155.1 Tachysurus vachellii
AACAAAACAATGCAGTGCAATTATGAAGTAAAATGTAATGAACAAGATAACTTTCTTTTTTAACTTTTAATTTTTTCATGATCAGTGTGATTTTTTTTTTATTTTTTGGTTCTTTTTTTTTTTTCTTTCAACACCAGGTGTGTGTGAGAGAGTGTGTGTAGCTTAATAATTAATTTGTAATATTTATAACACTAGCTTACTACCTTTATGTTTTTGTGAAATACAGCAAAATCGTGTCAGACACTCAGTGTCTGGTTACTGGGTAGAGACAGCTGAAGGTTTAAAAAAGACAAAAAATCTCCAACAGGCAGAGACGCATTCTACCAAGCAAGCACCACATTTGAACGAACCCACGTTTACCAGAACTCTACTGGTTAGTAAGTACGTATTATTATCGTTACAACCCGAAGTAAAAAGCTGAAGAAACCCTAAACGTTAACGGAAAAGACCCGCGAACCCGAGTGACTGAGGGAGAGACAGAGAGCTGTTCTGTGTGTGTCTGTGGGTGAGCAGAGCGAGACACAGCAACACAATACATCTGTATGTGTGTAGGGGAGGGGTGCTGTGACTAGCCTATCACTGTAGGGGAGGGGCACTGTGACTAGCCTATCACTGTAGGGGAGGGGCGCTGTGACTAGCCTATCACTGTAGGGGAGGGGTGCTGTGACTAGCCTATCACAGAACACTGACACAATCAGCTACCCAATGATGATTTTCATTCAATCCGAACACAGATATTGACTCGTATTACTCATATAATACTCGTACTCGGCAGAAGTGCTTTATCCGTACCGGATACTCGTTTCAACCCAGTATCCGGCTCATCTCTAGTCTGGATATGGATCTTTTATCCTGCTCATAAAAGGTTCAGTAGACTTCTTGCTTTAAATGAATGGCTACAGTCATGGTGTCAGGCTCAGAAAGTACTCTTTATTGATAACTGGAATGTTTTCTGGGAGCATCCTAGGCTGTTCCGTGCTGACGTCCTGCACCCCAGCAGAGTTGGAATGGAGATCCTCTCAGACCACATCTCCAGGGCGCTGCACACCTTCTGAATGGTAAACTACGCTTTAAATCCAAAATTCAATAGCCATCCCTCACCTCAACACATTGACACAAATGCACACATAGCTCATCCGATAGAAACTGTGTCAAATGGTGTTCCCGGAGCTTCCGAGGGACTGCAGTGACATGTTGGATATGTTCTGGTAAAGAATTGTAAAAGATGAGGATATCATCGATATAGACAATCACGAACTGATTCAGGAAGTCCCAGAACACATGGTGTATAAAGTCCTGGAAAACAGATGGCATGTTCACTAAGCCATATGGCATGTTCACTAAGAAATATGGCAAGTTCACTAAGCCATATGGCATCACTAAATATTCGTAGTGGCCTGTCGGGGTCACGAACGCCGTCTTCACCAGAGCGGATTCTGACCAGGTTGTACGCACTTTTTAGATCAAGCTTAGTGAAGATCTTGCAGTCACGTAGTTGTTCCAGGGCAGCTGGGACGAGGGGAAGGGGATAGCGGAACTTGCTGGTGATACTGTTGAGTGACTGGTAGTAAATACATGGTCGGAGGCCATGTAGAGGCAGATAGACGGATATAGCCTTGAGCGAGATCCTTCTCCTGGGCACTGGTTCACCTGGTAGAAGATCAATTGCGCAATCCCATGGCCTAAGAGGTGGTAGCTGCAAAGCTCGATTGGGACAGAATATGTTGGCATACTCCTAATATTTGACTGGAAAGGACTATTCTGGTGAGGGCTTTTAATGGAAGTGGTACGTACTCGTACTCTGGATATTGATGGACTGCGTCGTAAAGGCTGTTGAGGGGAAACAGGGCGACAAACAGTGAGAATGCCACCTCTTCACCTCAGTCGTTTCCCAAGAGAGATCCGGGTGGTGTTGTATAAGCCACAGATACCCGAGGATGATATCCGAGGTGGAATTCTACAGAACCAGAAGAGTGATATCCTCCACATGCAGCGCTGCCGCTGTCAGCGTCACTAGTCCTGCAATATGGTGTATGTTGGCTCTGTTTAATGGTTTGCCGGTGATGGAGTGGGCTTGGAACTCTGATCTTGGGGACCTGAAGGGAGTTGCAGTACATAGTTTCGAGTAGATGAAGTTACCGGCTGAACCGGAGTCAAGGAGAGGTGAAATACAAATAGAGTGATGGAGAAAAGATAGAACACTTGAGTTTATATGACTGTACCGTCAGGGAGTTTTGTTGCCCCAAAGAATTTGCCCATTCGAGAGCCTTCCCTCGGAAATGTGAATTGATGAAAGCTATTTTGGAGCGTTTGGTGGGGTATTGCTGCGGCTGCATCTCGAACACAAGTGAACATTGAAGCAAAAATCCAGTGCAATTCTCTGCCGAACCACAGTAGGGTGCCGGGCTGGCCATGGGGGATGCAACTACGGCCACAGATGAAGACGGTGCTGTGACAGGTGTGGTGGTGCTGGATTGTAGCGATGAGCAAAGAAGATCCACTAGTTAGCGAATGGGATCCGATGCTGGAACGTTCATCTTGCTTACGGTATTAGGTCACATGCTACGGACCAAGGTAAGTAAAACAGAGTGAGGTTTATTGAAGTCCATGAACATATATATCAGGAAAGAAAGTACGAAGCACCAAAACGATGCAACACACAAACACACCTGTAGGGGATATCTCAGGAATTCCAGTAACTGAATCCTTAACTTGAGGAAGTATATATATATATATATAGGAGCGAATCCTGTCCAAAAGCAAGGACGAAGGAAGCTTGAATGACTGCAGAGAAAATCATGTTAGTACATACGAGACCAGACAATGAGTGAGTGACTGAGAGTGGCTTATATAGGGTGTGTGTTGATTGGTGAATGCGGAATAGGTGGTGCTGATTAGTACTCAGGTGGATGTGAATGCTGGTGAGTGAGGGAAGGACCTGGTTACTCCATGACATGTGGCTGTTTAACCTGAAATTATATTTCAGACACTGAACTTTGAATCAGATTAAAAAATTTGTTAAAGTTCTTTATTTTAAATGATTTTTAGAGTATTTTTAATGTATTAAGAAATTCCACAAATATCAAAGTGTTACCATTTTTTGTGTTTCTATTTAAAAACATATGTTCATTGTGTAGGGCACTCTAGGGAGGTGGCCACGAAACAACAGCACTAATTCAGGAAGTCAGATGAAAACAATGCTAGTAGCGCAGTTTATTCAGTGTAGGGGCAATGGGGGTGGGGGAGTGAGTGAATGGTGATCCGAGCCTGTAAGTCATTCATTCAAGTCAAGATTCACCAACAAATTCCACAAATTCTCAAATTGCTCGTATCTCAAAGCAATTTTCTCATTTAATTTAATTGAAATCCCATTAATCCGTTCCAGCTCACAAAATTCCACTCAAGTTGTTTTGTTTGTGTTTTGAATATGAAAAATGTTCAGTACTGTATTTATAAATGACAAATATTGTATAAAAAACATACAGTAATAAAAGCGAATGTTAAGAAAAAAAATGGTTTTATTTTACGGAAGATGCGCACGGAGGTTGAGGGAGGAGTAAACAGGCAGAGGAATTACACTTTCACTTTCGTTCACTTACTCGCTACTGTACACTTTTAATGATACTTTACACTTAAATGGAACTTAACTAAACTTCACTAAAATTAACGAACTTAACTGAAATTCTCTTAACTTAATTGCTACAATTTCTGTTTTCTATACATTAATTTTGCTTAGTTTTCTTCACCGCTTTTTTCTTCACTTATTTTTGCCTTTTTTGTCACTCTTTCCTCACTAACATCTGCCAGTCGTTTTAATAAAAACCTGTCCGGTCGGCATATCGGATGCGGTGTAGTCACACAAGTTCACATTTTTTTAGGGATCCAACGCTCAAAATGGATCCGAAAATTATGGATCCTCAGATGGTCGTCACCTCACAGCACCTTTGCGACTCTCCATAGGAAATTAATGACTTCCGTTTAATAGGCCGTCGTTTGTCATGTGCAGTGGAATGGCGGCTTTAAAAAAAAGTGAGAACTTTTGGAAGAGAAAGTGAGACGCAGGAAGCTGAGGCGGGGAAACAGAGCACACGTGGTTGTTGGGGATCTTTGTTTCGGCGGCAGCAGCGGCTCGGATGCTCGTATCTCAAAAATTTGCTCGTATCGCAAGGCAAAAAAATGGTCGAATCACAGCTCGTATCTCAAAAAATTTGTATGTCAAAGCACTCGTATCTCGAGGCATCACTGTATATTTCCTATTGAAGAAAATTAGAAACATGTTCATTGGAACAGATGTCTCTAAAGGGCCTCACTGATTATATTCAAAAATGTATATGAATGAAATGTGTATAAGCACTAAACACTTAAGCAGTTTTGAAACAAGCAGGTTTAAGCAGGTTTGTTGTTTCCATTAACTTTAACATGTATTGTCTAGTATGAGATGTTCTTAAACCAAACACCAGCATGAGGACAGCATGTGGTTTATGCCACATAAAAGGTGTTAAAATGCAGCAGTAGTTTGTGTGCAAGTTTTGCATAAATAAGAATGTAATCTGCGATGGGTTGGCACTCCGTCCAGGGTGTATCCTGCCTTGATGCCCGATGACGCCTGAGATAGGCACAGGCTCCCCGTGACCCGAGGTAGTTCGGATAAGCGGTAGAAGATGAATGAAAAAAAAAATGAATGAAAAGAATGTAATCATTATCTTTAGTAGAAATGGTTAACATTATGTTGTCTCAAGTGTCCCAGGATAATAATAGAAATTTCAGGTTATAATAGTGAAAAGGATTCATTCAGTGACCAAACCATGAGATGATAGATTACCCACTCACACCATACTTTGACATCTTCCTCTAGAAACAGTGAAAGGTGAAAGTATAGAAATGTCTAGAATGTCTTTGAATGATGTAGATTCCACTTAATAGGATCATAGACATGGTGCGTGAAGTTTCAGTGGAAGAACTCAAGCGTCCATGGAGCTTTGTCCACAGGGTGATGTGAGGAGACTAGTGTATTAGTGCAGTAATTTTCATGATTTTTTGCTAATCTTCTCATTTTCAGCCTGCTTCTGCTGGCTAGCCCTAGTGGTGAATTGGGAAACAGGCTTGTATGTAAGCCTCCCCTTCCCAGTACATAATATCTTCACCAAGATGCCGCCAAACCTCTCTGATTCCACACATTGTAACTGGGTGCATTAGCATACAGCATGGAACCAGGAGGAAAAATGAAACTGATGAAATTCAATCATATGCTAATAGAAAAGACATTTTTAAAGATAAATTATATATTAAAAAATAATAAAAAAAAGTATTTGTTCAGTTGTCCCAAGCCTGCCTCCCATCTCCTCATTCCTACCCGAGCCTTGGGAAACATAACAATCCTGCACTCAACACAGTAAGCAAACTCAATCTTGACCATGTCAAATATTTTACACTTAGTCTTTGTGATTGTTTTTCCATAAATTCTTCTGGAGCAGGTGGAATGGGAATTACACACCTGTTCACACCTCTAGTGGAGATCTCATCACTCTTTTTGTGTTTTTCACATTTTTTTGTATTCATTGCTTTAAGGTCAGTTAGAGAAAAAAATGTATTAATACATAAACTAAGTGAATAACTGCTGAGTTCAGCTTTGCAGGTCATCTCGGACTTTCCAGTGCACTGTGATTATCTGGATAGAGTTCTATGATCACTGGAGTCAGAGAAAACAGCCACATAGAAAGATTTGTCAGTTTATTAAAATATTTGCTTGTATGAGCTCATGTCATATCTGGGTATTAACTCCACCATCAGTTATCATTACAGCCACTGGACCAATCAAATCAGACCACAGCTTCAAATCATCCAATCAGGGGTTGACTCTAAACTTGGTTTTCTACTGAACTGTCTGAGTTCCTAACATCACTATCACTTTGTTTGAACAAGAATGATGATCACACTCTTTGTTGCTCTTTGCCTCTTAACATCAGGTGAGTTACATTTTATATTTTTATATTAAAGAATTCATGACACATTTGACTTTATTACTAAAAACCATTAAACAATGTGTTTTTTTTTTTCCAGTGAAACCTTCTAACATCAAGGAGATTCAATTTAAAAAAATAAAGATTGGAGAAAATGTTACTATAAAATGTGGCGTGTCCAGTGACAACGCTAAACTTGTTTGGTTGAAACAGAGTTTTGGAAAGCTTCCTCAGTTGGTAGCGAGAGCAGGGGAGAAAGATTTCAGATTTAGTCCAGAATTTAATGATGGACGCTTCAGTTTTAGTGATGTAAAATTGTTTAATCTCAACATTAAATATGTCAAAGAAGACGATACAGGAACATACTTCTGTGTAGAAATGCTGGGCAGTTCACCAGACTTTACATCTGGAACCCTTTTGGTTGTTGAAGGTAAACAGTTTTACTCTGATAACCTGCTAATTCCAGATCAACACTTTAACCAGAATTATGTCTACATATGTATTAAATGTTGAATATTTCACTTTATTTATATTTAGTATCATTTCTGTTTATTTGCTGCGTTTCTGATTTATCTGTATAGACAAAGAGAAGACACACCGTAATACAACAACACCCAGCCGCAATAAAACAAGTAATAATTTGGTTTCCTTTCACTGTCTATAACAGAAACATAGCGACAACCTCTCACTGTTCATAAATCATACAATATTTATACAAGTTGTAGATTTATACATTGTGTGTATTTTCATCATTCTAGGCGAACACAACTGGATTATTCCCTTAACAGCCTCCAATATATTCTCTGTTATCGTAATCTCACTTCTGGTTGGAGTTTTATATAAAAATCACAGAAAAGGTTTGTTTATTTTTATTTGTTGTTATTTATAGAGTTATTGTATAAAGTTGTTGTATGTTGTGAATTTCATCTTTACTTGTGTGTCTTATTGTTCAGATGCTTCATCAAGCAACCATCAAATTCCCACCAATCAGGTAATCCAGTCTTCTATTAACTGTGTTGTAAACTTTTTCCAGAGAAGACCAGGAGACTTGGATATCCTTGTGCAGTAGTCTTTAATGTAGATACACGATGAAACGAGTCTGCAAGTCAGAGCGTACTGGCACGGGCGCTGCAGTCATCAAGTCTGACTTAAAGTTGTAATACATTGTAAATATACACATTGTAGGGGGCAGTCCCATCAGATTCCAAACATAACACTCAGGTGACAATCAAAGCATGAAAGGATGCAACAGCCCCCACACCAGATCCTTGAATTTCACCCACCCTTAATACCATCAACATAACAATGGGACAAATGGTGCAAAGAGACAGATGATACCCTGAGTTACCTTGCCCCTTTCCTTTGATATTTATGAGATACAGGAACCACAAGTCTAATGTGAAGTTTGAATTTAACTAGCATTGTAACTTGATTGGGCTTCTATATTATCCACAGTAATATGCTGGAACTAAAATGAAATAAACCAATGACTTAAAAATTATTTTCCCACAATTCCCCCTTTGAGAGTTTTAATAACTCTCACAAAAGATTCAATTCAATAATAGTAATAATAAAATAAAATCAAAAAAAGAAAGATTCAAGTCATGCTCAGCTTTCTATTTACAAAATTTCTCTGGCCTGAGTATGTTAACATAGAGCCAGTATTCTTGCAACGTTGAGTTGCAGGCAAAAACTTACTTCCCGTTTTGGTGTCCCTTGATGTGGTTAAGGGTAATAGTTCTTTTTGGTTAGTGCACTTACTTCCTTTCTAGAGGGAACAGGAATTTTCTGTATACAGCAGTGCATAAGACAGAAAATTAAATAGAACTGCTATATCCTTAATCCATAACCATGAATCTCCAAAAATGTTTCTGAACCAAGAGGAATTCACTGTAGTCATATTGTGAAGTTTCATTGACAAGTCCCTTATGTCTTTTTGTATTCTGCTTAGGTTAATGGTTGGGTCAACCAAGCCAGTGCAGCATTCAGGACCAATAATAGTACAAGCTCCCCCTTGTGCAGCAAGGATATAGTCTAATGCCACTCTGTTCTGTAGAATCATGATCTTATGCGATGCCAGTGTATTGGAGATGTTACCAATGGCGAGAGCTGTATCATTTGCTAGCTTCTGCACTTCATTTGATAGACTCCTCACTTGGTCTAGAGCCTGCATAACTCCGTAGCTTGGGATTAATGCTCCAAGAGTTCTTGACCACCATGTTTGGGCACATGTAAGGCCTGGAATACAGTCATCTTTCCAACTGACAGAAGGGGGTAATCCCCGTAACTGTGGGTATTCCATTAGCAATATCTGGGAGTTGACTTTGTTTGGCCCCTAAATACTCCCTAATGGCTGGAAGAGCATAGACTAAGGTACACTGTCCATTAAACTGGGCCGGCAACTCGCTATAAATTGATGTTCCACATAGCCAATATGTGCCTACTGGGGAGGGAATTTTGCACCACATATTAATAGACAGCAATTTAAACCATGATTTAGTTTGTAAAATACATGGTTCTATGTTGTTATTTTTTCGTCTTGTAGATGATAATACAGCCCTCACCTCATACATAAAGTCACAAGCAGCACGAGGAATTTCTCCCAAACTTGGTGAGTTTGAGGGATATGCTTCAACACACCAGTGAAATGAAAAGGGTAAAAGCAAATCAGTCATTATGGGTGATGTTGATGTCATATTGCATAGCTGCATGCCTGGAGTACAGCACTGCACAGCTGAAGGTACTGTGATATTGTGGCATGTGCTTCTGTTGAACCTACTACTGTCTGTGCGTAATAGAGAGCAGGTGTCACAATCAGAAATGGGGTGTGCTACCCAGGGAATTCCTGCCCCTACAGATGGAGGATGAGGCAAGCATACATCTTTCCCAGCAAACAAAGCATTTCTGGACATATTCATCAACGCCGTAAATATGTTAGTTCTGGATTCCAAAGCTTCTGCAGTGTTTATCATAGTCACCAGGATGACAAAGCTGTACATGGTAGCTTGATATAAAATATCCAGTTTGTCGATCAGGTGAATGAGGTCAGGAAGAATTGTGGTTGTCTGCCAGTCCTGAGGAATTGTTCTGCAGATGTCTCCAGAGGTCAGTGTGTTTGGTGCTTCTGTTGCCTTGGTTGTTGCCGGGATTTCCAGTTCTTGTATCTGTAACACACACAAAACAAAAGAAGGAGAGAGAGAGAGAGAGAGAGAGAGAGAGAGAAACAGGAGAGCAATATTTCCATACTACAGTTTATATTCAGGATCTATGTCGTATAGTTTTTAGTTTCAAAATCTCTGTGATCGTATAGTTTTTTTTTTAGTTTACTTTCCCTAATCTGCAGTGTTATGACACCTAAGGACCAGTTAGGTAGGGATAAGCTAATAAAAGGGGAATTCTATAAGGAAGTCTTCACCCCCGGGTTGACCCCCGAGGCCTACTGCCTTCAGTTCCTCCCTGGGCTCCTTACTGGTCTGTGTGTCCTAGTCTATCCCTGCAGGTGATAGATCTACTTTACAGTGTGAGACATGAGTCCTGAGACTTTTTCCTTGACATAGTAGCATTCTGGCAACTTCCTTCACTACTTTTCCTGTAAAATACATCCTGTTTGCTCTCTGTACTTGACCTGATGCTTGTGGTCTATATGGATAATGAAGATTCCAGTTCATTTTAAGCATTCGGGCAACTTCTTTCAATGATTTCAAAATCTACAACTACTGAGACATCAGTTTTTCCCTTACATAGGTTAATTGAGATTTAATCTACCTGTAAGTGTTAAAAAGGCCCTGGTGGGGTTGGGGTATGTGCTGCTGATGGGATGTTATTCTGTTGGCATACAACCGTGTTTGTCTGGCTCTGTGGCTATACCTCTAAAAGCCGGATTCCAGGATTCCACCAGTGATTTGACAAAGGTTGAATCATTGCTGCTGGACTAATGTGACCTAAGTTATGTAACTTACTATTTTATGTAATTAAAATATTTGCTTGGATGAGATCATGTCATATCTGGGTATTAACTCCACCATCAGTTATCATTACAGCCACTGGACCAATCAAATCAGACCACAGCTTCAAATCATCCAATCAGGGGTTGACTCTAAACTTGGTTTTCTACTGAACCGTCTGAGTTCCTAACATCACTATCACTTTGTTTGAACAAGAATGATGATCACACTCTTTGTTGCTCTTTGCCTCTTAACATCAGGTGAGTTACATTTTATATTTTTATATTAAAGAATTCATGACACATTTGACTTTATTACTAAAAACCATTAAACAATGTGTTTTTTTTTTTCCAGTGAAACCTTCTAACATCAAGGAGATTCAATTTAAAAAAATAAAGATTGGAGAAAATGTTACTATAAAATGTGGCGTGTCCAGTGACAACGCTAAACTTGTTTGGTTGAAACAGAGTTTTGGAAAGCTTCCTCAGTTGGTAGCGAGAGCAGGGGAGAAAGATTTCAGATTTAGTCCAGAATTTAATGATGGACGCTTCAGTTTTAGTGATGTAAAATTGTTTAATCTCAACATTAAATATGTCAAAGAAGACGATACAGGAACATACTTCTGTGTAGAAATGCTGGGCAGTTCACCAGACTTTACATCTGGAACCCTTTTGGTTGTTGAAGGTAAACAGTTTTACTCTGATAACCTGCTAATTCCAGATCAACACTTTAACCAGAATTATGTCTACATATGTATTAAATGTTGAATATTTCACTTTATTTATATTTAGTATCATTTCTGTTTATTTGCTGCGTTTCTGATTTATCTGTATAGACAAAGAGAAGACACACCGTAATACAACAACACCCAGCCGCAATAAAACAAGTAATAATTTGGTTTCCTTTCACTGTCTATAACAGAAACATAGCGACAACCTCTCACTGTTCATAAATCATACAATATTTATACAAGTTGTAGATTTATACATTGTGTGTATTTTCATCATTCTAGGCGAACACAACTGGATTATTCCCTTAACAGCCTCCAATATATTCTCTGTTATCGTAATCTCACTTCTGGTTGGAGTTTTATATAAAAATCACAGAAAAGGTTTGTTTATTTTTATTTGTTGTTATTTATAGAGTTATTGTATAAAGTTGTTGTATGTTGTGAATTTCATCTTTACTTGTGTGTCTTATTGTTCAGATGCTTCATCAAGCAACCATCAAATTCCCACCAATCAGGTAATCCAGTCTTCTATTAACTGTGTTGTAAACTTTTTCCAGAGAAGACCAGGAGACTTGGATATCCTTGTGCAGTAGTCTTTAATGTAGATACACGATGAAACGAGTCTGCAAGTCAGAGCGTACTGGCACGGGCGCTGCAGTCATCAAGTCTGACTTAAAGTTGTAATACATTGTAAATATACACATTGTAGGGGGCAGTCCCATCAGATTCCAAACATAACACTCAGGTGACAATCAAAGCATGAAAGGATGCAACAGCCCCCACACCAGATCCTTGAATTTCACCCACCCTTAATACCATCAACATAACAATGGGACAAATGGTGCAAAGAGACAGATGATACCCTGAGTTACCTTGCCCCTTTCCTTTGATATTTATGAGATACAGGAACCACAAGTCTAATGTGAAGTTTGAATTTAACTAGCATTGTAACTTGATTGGGCTTCTATATTATCCACAGTAATATGCTGGAACTAAAATGAAATAAACCAATGACTTAAAAATTATTTTCCCACAACTGGGATTCTGTTCTGTTAAATAAAGCCACATCTGAATGCACAGAGAATTTTAATAGACATCTATTCACCTAAATATCAGTGTAGTCATTATTTTAGTCTTTTAATCCGCTCTGATTAATAAACGGCTCTTGTTCTTCATCAGACTGCTGCTGCTGCTGCTGATGATGTCTTGAACTATGCAGCTGTGAGTTTGCTAAAAAACCTTCATCCTCCAGAACATCCAGAGCCAAGAGCCGTGAAGACGTTTACGCTCATGTTAAAATAATTTGTTGAATGCAAACCTACATGAGTTCATGACTTTTGTTAAGTGTTTTGTTATGAGTTCAGATGACCAGGACATGTTTTACTCTGATAACCTGCTAATTCCAGATCAACACTTTAACCAGAATTATGTCTACATATGTATTAAATGTTGAATATTTCACTTTATTTGTATTTAGTATCATTTCTGTTTATTTTCTTCTTTTCTGATTTATCTGTATAGACAAAGAGAAGACACACCGTAATACATCTGGAACAACACACAGAGATTCATCCAGCAGCCCAGAAACAAGTAATAATTTGGTTTCCTTTCACTGTCTATAACAGAATGTTCCATAGCGACAACCTCTCACTGTTCATAAATCATACAATATTTATACAAGTTGTAGATTTATACATTCTGTGTATTTTCATAATAAAGAACCAGAAAAGTTGAAGATAAGTAAGACCTCTTCTTCATAAAAAAATAGGCTAAAAAATAAGTGTTTTAAAGCATCTGTATTTTTCCATACAGGTTGTTGTTTCCAGATTCAGGTGATGAGCTATCTTTCCATGTTTAGAGTTGGAGTTCTTGCCTTTCTGGTTATTATCTTTACAATCTTTTTTTTTTTGTAAAAAAAAAAAAATAGGAAAAATGTGTTAGTTTCACTTTTGCTGTAATTTACCATGCATTATTACATATTTTCTTTCTTATTTTGTTGTGATCTCGACATAATAAAAATCAGTTTTCTTAATTGTATAGCGAGAAAAATAACAATAATAAAGTTGCAGACATCACAGCCTCCTTCTTAAGTGTCAGACACTTATGTGGAAGTTGTCAATCACTGACAGACAGAGAGTTGTTTCAGTTTAAGTCCCTGATCAAAGCCAACACAATGATCCATGATGCTGCATTACTGAGCTTTTGCTGCCTCTAGAACAGTGTTACTCATTGCGCGGCTCGCGAGCCTCCTGCGGCTCGCCAAGCTTTAATAGGCGGCTCTCATGGCAGTAAATAATACGATGATATGATCATGTGGTTAAAATGTATTTTTCATTTAAATAACATTAAAAACAATCAGGGAAGCATAGAAAAATGAATGTGCTCTATTACAAATAATAATATATATTTATATATATTATTTGACTCGTCACTGACTCACTGCGTTCTGCGCAATAGCCAGTTTTTGGCGGCCTGCCAGAAGCTAGTTTGTGTTTCATGCTAGTTAACAACTTGTGTTTACTGTACACACGGACTAAAAAATGGATCGATTTCTTATCAAACAATCCCGCGCACAAAATGAACAGCAACAAAGCAATGTGACAGTGACAAAAGAGGTAACTGATGGGGAGCATGCATCATCTGCAACTCGAGTAATTATTGTATTGCAATATTGTACATTGTATTTAAGCAGATAAGCTATTTAAGACTGAATAACTTGGCATACTTTGCGGTGAAAGTGGCTCTCCTATTGACTTTGTCCTATCAGTGTGGCTCACATGAAAAAAATAGTGAAGACCACTGCTCTAGAACATGTTTTTTTGCAAAAACCACGAGAAAATTAAGTCATGATCACGATAAAACAAGAAAGAAAAAAAAAAAATAATGCATGGCCTCTTAGGACTTTTGTAGTAATTGCTTTGTTTTTCTACCTAGATTTTTTTATTTTATTCAGTTAATCGACTAATATTTATAATAAATATAAAATCCCATAGTCCTCTTTAATTCTGAGATCTTAATATTCCATCTTGGTCTGTGATTTCATTGACATGTTTTGTAATAACAAATGTAGCATGGTTGTAGTATTTTATTTTTTTTTGGCTTTAATATATTTTTCAAAGAAAAAAGTCTCAGATGTTTCACTCTCATGTAGAGCTGCAATGAATGTACTGAATAAATACTAACTCAACAGTACTGAAAAATAAATTGTTATTCAATACATGATTTAAATGCATCTGAAGATAAATGTTTAATTTCTTTCTTTCTCTAATTATTTATTTATTTATTTATTTATCTTAATGTAGAATCATGAATACATGTGAGGCCATATGTTTCAACCAACTTTTCAATCAACGTTTTAGTTTATACCACTTTAAACCACTGAGCTGTTTCCACTAACACTGACACATTCACTGGTGTGATGGAAACCAGAGCACAAACAGCTCAAACCAAACAGAAGTGTGAGGCCATTAAGGTTTTAACCACATTAAAGGTGATGAATCTGCCACTCGTAGACTGCAGCAGCACTCTGACTAAAGATTTTTGCGAGCATAAGTCAAGATGTGTTTTACAGTTTAATTCTTTAGTAATCACATAGTGTGAGAGCATTCATTAATTAATACCCTTTATTTATTAGACCAGTTAAGGGGGACAAGTCCTCATAGACTTTTATGCACACTCTAGCAGGGCACAGGTTGTGCATCATCTTCATCAAGGAGATTCATCTCTTGTGTGAATTCCTTCTGAACTGTGGATCAGTTGCAGTTTCATCACTTTTTGCTCACTGTTATGCAAAATTGCAGCCATTATTTTCATGTTTCTTCTTCTAAAGTGATGAACAGCACATTTTAGAAGGATGGCATGTCACATGCATCAAAACCTGCAAAAGACAAGTCATTTTGTGCAAGAGGTTTTTAGCCATGCAAACTGCTCCGGTGTGGAGACAAAGGACTGAGTTTTGGTTCCATGGATGGCCACCAGAAGTGTGACCTCAGCAGGCCCAGTGTTCTACTGGAGCTGGGGTGTCAGATGAACCAGGAAACCTACTGGTGGACCAGGGGAAGCAGTGGGTAATCATTGACAGACAAATGAGCAGGGGGCCATTAAGTTTGATTGCGTTAGATGCACTGAGGCAGGGGTAAGGAGAGCTCAAACTCCCACATGAAGGCATTCATGACTGAAGGAGGGTAGATGGCATCAGAACCCAAGAACTACACAAACCCAAGAACTACCATCAACTACAGTCATAGCATCAAGAGGTTCATGGAACAGGGCATTCAGTATGGCTGGTAAGAACTTAGACACTGGCTATTTTCAAACGACAGTTGAAGACCAACTTATTTAGTCTGAATATTATTCACCAATTGAAGTCAGTCTAAACAATAAATAGCTTCTTAGCTTCCATGAGCTGGTGCCTCCACTCCTCCAGGGCTACCTTCATTGCTAGTAACTAACAATTTAAAGCATTGAATTTGCATTAAACTGGGGAGAGGCTGCAATGAAAATGGCATGGTTCAGTGGACCCTAAATGAACATGAGGGTGAGAAACCACTTCATGAGGTCATCCACATAAGTTTGAGAGTCAAGAAAACACTTGAAAAAATGAAAATGGGGAGAAACACTGAGAAATTCACAGGGGCTTTGGCCCAGAGCATGACAATTGTTGGCACATCTGACAATAAACAGGGGTCAGCCTGGGCACTCTGACATATCTGAGGCTATGCAGTGCCATGAACAGCAAACTGCAATGAGCTGTGTGTTCTGCCACCTTTCTATCATAGTCACCATTAACCTTTAGAGCAAATTGACTACAGTTGGTATTTTGTGGGATCAGACCACACCAGTTAGCCTTCACTCTTCATGCACATAAACAAGCCTTGGGTGACCATAACTGTATCAGGCCACAAGTGGTAACACCACATTTAGTACTAAGTACTGCATAATAGGGAAATCCCCACAAGATTTGTCATTTTGGAGATGCTCTGACCTCGTCATCTAGTCATCACAATTTGGCCCTTTTTAAAAATTTATTACTTGCACCATTGTGTCAGGAAGAACAGCTGACCCAAATGTGAGACAGACGTAAAACTGAACAGTCTTTAATGAGCTCTCAGGCAGATAAACAATCCACAGAACCAGAACATTCAGTGTTCAGGAAAACAGTCACAGCGAATGGTAGGCAATGGTGTGCACAAAAACAAATTATTATAGCTATGGCAGGTAAAACAACAGTAAAAATACATTTTCCAGGCAAAACTCACAAAAAAAACATCACACGGTTTAAACAGTGGCAAATATCCAAGCTCAGGTAAAGCGGGGTAAATAGTCCATGGCAAACAAATCCTAAGATACTCCAAACTTGTAAACAGTAGACATTCTAATCGACAAACAGGGCATCAAAATTCGAGGCTATAACAGGAAAACGGGAAGAAACTGGGATCAAAAACAGGCAGAGAAACACAGGAGCAAGGCGTGATACTCAAAAACTGAAGAGAGCCGGTGTCATTAAATAATGCAGAGGCATACAAAATGGCAGTGAACTCCAGAATTGCTGGCTGTCCAAGATGGTTGTCATCTCAAAAGTGCTTGTCACAGGAGGAATCGTACTTTGTTTATTTTTCTATACATTAGTGTTGGTTTACAGGCTACAAGCAATAAAAAAAGTTGAAACGGTAAAACAGAGACACCAGGCAAGGGTTCAAACATGATACAATCAGGCTTGGATATTACACAGCTTGAATGAATAGCAATAATTTGTTACAACTCTATGAAGCCTTTACAAATGTGATATACATTAGTGACGGGAAGTTCGGTTCTTTTCCGCGAACCGGTTCTTTCGGACAGTTTGTTTTAATGAACCAGTTCAATAATCCAGTTCACCAGTTCTTTTACGTCCTGACGTAATGACGTAAATTCCTTCATCCCGCCGCTGCCGGCAGATATAAATACAATCAATTTAACACATTTCAAAAGTTCTTTGTAATCATAACTTTAGTTGAATACGTTTCTTACATTTAAGTTTTGCAACTAAAACACCCAGTACAGCCATTGATGTGCAAACGTGGGTGTTTTACGTGTCTTAAAGATATAAAGTTAATAAACTAATCTTCATCAACTTACAAAAACTTACAAAAAAAGCATAATTTTGAAATGTTTCTTTCGCTCCATCAGTTGTTTCAAAAACTAATGTAACTGAGATAAACACTCATACATTGATAAGACATTAAATCATAACCATTTACATTTGTTACTGTATCAGTTCAGTGATTTACGCATGCGCAGTAACAACAGCTCAACGGTTCTCAGTATGTGGGACGTGTCCGAAATAAACAGTTCTCAGTTCAGTGTACTGATGATTCGCTGTATTGGTTCAGTGATTCATGCGCAGTATCAACAGCTCAAACTCACAGTTCTTTCAGCACAACATGTCTCAGTTCAGTATACAGGTGTTCAGTTCAGTTTAGTGTTACATATACTCCGGGATATTAGTTTATTTAGAGTTGGAGGGGCTGTCAGGCATGACCGAAAGTGAGTAACTTTAGTAACTTGTGGATCAGCGCTGACTCAAGACGTGAACTGTTTAAAACGAATCAGTCCGATTTTGTGAACCGGTTCATCCAGTTCACTAAAAAGAACCGGTTCAAAAGAACGATTCGTTCACGAACTGGCCATCACTAATATGCATAATCGTCTCAAATTCTTTTTCACAAATATGAATAATTTAATAAGTAACTGCATAAAACATAAAACCATATTTATTTATTCCAAACTTGTGCACAAAGAGCTAGAAGGATGTCCTTGTAATATTATCTTTTACTTTAAAAGATTGTCCAGTAGAAATAATCCATAGTTTAGAATTAATTTCTGTGTGAAAAGAAACCTGGGATTATGAGTCAAAGCTCCTAACTGTCAGGGATCAGCGCGGAGTTTTGGACACGTGCTAATGTTTTTGTTATTGTCACGTGTCTGCCCCGCCTTCGTCTGCTCCTCCCTGTCTCAACACCTGTTCCCCATTGTGTGATTGACTTGTCTGTGTGTATATATGTGAGCCGCGTTGCCGATGGCAGCGCGGATTCATTAGTTTAGTTTAGTTACGTTAGTTCCCCGTGTCGTGTGGATATGTTTGTCTGTTTCCCTTATGTATTAAACCCCTTTCATTTGAAGCTATCCTGCCTACGGGTCTGTCTCTATCCTTCCGTATCCGGGGTCCTGACACTAACAAGCCTAGAAACACTCATGAGAGTAGACTGAAGTGTTCAAGCCATGTCTGAAAATACTCTTAACACATTTGTAGAAGTGTTACTGGCTGCAGCAGCGATCTCTCTCACACTATGCTGTAGTCTCAGTTTAAATGCAATAGCATTGTGGTTTCTGAGTTTCAGAGGCTGGGTGTTTTAGCCAGCAGCTCACACACACACTTATTCTGAGTCACGTTAACAGTCTAAATGTCTTTATGTTAGAATCTCAGGCCAAAACACAAAAGCTGGAATTCATTAAAAATATCTTTAATAAATAACATGTATGTTAAGAGCACTATTCAGACTGAGCTAGAAACCGTGCTCTAACTGTGTAATGCCTGATATCCAGCCTAAAGGACTCAACAACAGAGTAAAGTATAAACTGACAATTTTGTAAACATATGAATAATTATGATAAGCCCAAATAAAACACTGAGTCAAGTCAAGTCAAGTCAAGAAGCTTTTATTGTCATTTCAAACATATATAGCTCCATGAGTCTGTTGCCCCTTTTCCACCGAGGCAGTTTGAGTGCTGGTTCGGAGCCTAATTTAGAACCAGTTCTTTCATTTTCGACAGCCAAAGCACCGGCTCTGAACCAGGAAAAGTGGTTCTTAAGTAGCACCAAAACGTTGCTGGTCTAGACTTAAGAACCGCTTGTGTCAGGGGCTGTGGGCGGGGCTACTGTTAGCGCATTTTATAATGTACCTTAAGTATACTAATGTTTAATACACTTTTACTTTACCGCGATATGATACATTATCAGCACACATGATAGTAAGTAGCTACATGCTAAGGCTAACTTTTTTCTGTGTTAATGATAATATAACGTTATGTACGTTCTCGATAACCTCCGTTTATACAGATTACATGGAGCTGCACGTACACGTTGGATTCGCCGCGTTTGGGTGTTAATGTAGGTTCACAAAGCCATGAGCATTAAGAGTAAAGCAACATCCGCCATTGTTGATGTGTTTGTGTTTGCCGCTGCTGCGCTAAAGTTGCTGGAACACGTGACACGTATACAGTGACGTCAGACTCGTGAAGAGTGATGGCTCTTTAGCCGGTGGAAAGGCAAACCGGTTCTTAGAAAGTTCGCCAGTGGAACCAACTTTGAACCAGTACCAGCGCTAGCTCTGAACCAGCACCCGGTTTTTTTTGGTGGAAAAGGGGCATATGAGTTTGACATTTTCACACCTTAATGGCTTCATGTTGCTGTTAGTTTGAGAAATTTGTGTTCCATCTGTGTGTGTGTGTGTGTGTGTGTGTGTGTGTGTGTGTGTGTGTGTGTCAGAAACCATGTCCAACTTTAGAAAGAATACTGATGTGGTAGAACACAAGAAGACAACAGTTCTGTAACACTGACATATTAAGTGGCAAAAAAAAGGTCAGAGGTTAAAATGAAGGCTTGAAGTCAACAGTCAGTAATAAAAACAACAAATATCAGACAGAGGAAAAGAAAAAGAAAGAACAAAACAGAACAAGGGAAAAACACTTTCCTAATGGAACTTTATGGTATCTGAGTAAACATCCATCATCAAAGTCACACCCAGACATGTCCTAGTCCACGCAATCTAAACTGTCCTGTAGCGTAGAATCTAAACTGTACCACCAGCATTGTTTGGTTCTGAGAGCGGGTTTAAGTTTGGACGAGTAGGAGGGAAGCGTGATCTGATTTGAAGGCAGGGCGGGGGTGGGATTTGTAGGCATCCCAGAAGAAGTCCACTATGAACATCGCTGACTCTCTAGTGGTCGAGTTTAATAGCTGTTACTGAGAAACTACATGCTGCTAGATCAGCTAAGCTGTCATCTGTCCTCAGTCCTACTCGACCGTTCAGCAGCGTTTAACACAAGACTTCAGACTTGGAGCAGCATGGCAATGATTTGAGTCTGGACCTGGTTTTCTACTGAACACACAAGTTCATTAGATCACTTGGTGTGAACAGGAACGATGATCAGACTCTTTGTCGCTCTTTGTGCTCTTTTTTCTCTCTTCACAGCTGGCGAGTAACTTTCTGAAACTTTAATGTAAAACTATAATATTTTATATTTAACTCATTTACTGACATTAAATATTAAACATTTTTACAGAGAAAACTTCTGACATCAAGGAGATTCATGTGATAACAGTAAAGCGTGGAGAAGATGTAACTATGAAGTGTAACATTAGCAGTGTCACAAAGAAAGATAATGTACTTTGGTACAGACAGAGTTCAGGAAAATTACCTCAGTTTATTGCAAAATCATACAAGAACGTTTTGGGCTACAAATTTGGTGAAGGATTTAATGATGCTCGTTTCAGTATTAGTGTAAATGACAGTAAATTTGATCGCAATATTACAAAAACAACAGAAGATGATAAAGGAGAATATTTCTGTGGAGAAATGGACGGAAGTGTAGTGAAGTTCACATCTGGAACACGTCTGCAATTTGAAGGTAAACAGTTTTACTCTGATAACCTGCTAATTCCAGATCAACACTTTAACCAGAATTATGTCTACATATGTATTAAATGTTGAATATTTCACTTTATTTATATTTAGTATCATTTCTGTTTATTTGCTGCGTTTCTGATTTATCTGTATAGACAAAGAGAAGACACACCGTAATACAACAACACCCAGCCGCAATAAAACAAGTAATAATTTGGTTTCCTATCACTGTCTATAACAGAATGTTCCATAGCGACAACCTCTCACTGTTCATAAATCATACAATACTTATACAAGTTGTAGATTTATACATTGTGAGTATTTTCATAATAAAGAACCAGAAAAGTTGAAGATAAGTAAGACCTCTTCTTCATAAAAAAATAGGCTTAAAAATAAGTGTTTTAAAGCATCTGTATTTTTCCACACAGGTTGTTGTTTCCAGATTCAGGTGATGAGCTATCTTTCCATGTTTAGAGTTGGAGTTCTTGCCTTTCTGGTTATTATCTTTACAATCTTTTTTTTTTGTAAAAAAAAATAGGAAAAATGTGTTAGTTTCACTTTTGCTGTAATTAACATGCATTATTACATATTTTCTTTCTTGTTTTGTTGTGATCTCGACATAATAAAAATCAGTTTTCTTAATTGTATAGCGAGAAAAATAACAATAATAAAGTTGCAGACATCACAGCCTCCTTCTTAAGTGTCAGACACTTATGTGGAAGTTGTCAATCACTGACAGACAGAGAGTTGTTTCAGTTTAAGTCCCTGATCAAAGCCAACACAATGATCCATGATGCTGCATTACTGAGCTTTTGCTGCCTCTAGAACAGTGTTACTCATTGCGCGGCTCGTGAGCCTCCTGCGGCTCGCCAAGCTTTAATAGGCGGCTCGCATGGCAGTAAATAATACGGTGATATGATCATGTGGTTAAAATGTATTTTTAATTTAAATAACATTAAAAACAATCAGGGAAGCATAGAAAAATGAATGTGCTCTATTACAAATAATAATATATATTTATATATATTATTTGACTCGTCACTGACTCACTGCGTTCTGCGCAATAGCCAGTTTTTGGCGGCCTGCCAGAAGCTAGTTTGTGTTTCATGCTAGTTAACAACTTGTGTTTACTGAACACACGGACTAAACAATGGATCGATTTCTTATCAAACAATCCCGCGCACAAAATGAACAGCAACAAAGCAATGTGACAGTGACAAAAGAGGTAACTGATGGGGAGCATGCGTCATCCGCAACTCGAGTAATTATTGTATTGCAATATTGTACATTGTATTTAAGCAGATAAGCTATTTAAGACTGAATAACTTGGCATACTTTGCGGTGAAAGTGGCTCTCCTATTGACTTTGTCCTATCAGTGTGGCTCACATGAAAAAAATAGTGAAGACCACTGATCTAGAACATGTTTTTTTGCAAAAACCACGAGAAAATTAAGTCATGATCACGATAAAACAAGAAAGAAAAAAAAATAATAATGCATGGCCTCTTAGGACTTTTGTAGTAATTGCTTTGTTTTTCTACCTAGATTTTTTTATTTTATTCAGTTAATCGACTAATATTTATAATAAATATAAAATCCCATAGCCCTCTTTAATTCTGAGATCTTAATATTCCATCTTGGTCTGTGATTTTATTCACATGTTTTGCAATAACAAATGTAGCATGGTTGTAGTATTTTTTTTTTGGCTTTAATATATTTTTCAAAGAAAAAAGTCTCAGATGTTTCATTCTCATGTAGAGCTGCAATGAATGTACTGAATAAATACTAACTCAACAGTACTGAAAAATAAATTGTTATTCAATACATGATTTAAATGCATCTGATAAATGTTTAATTTCATTCTTTCTTTGTTTCTTTCTTTCCCTATTTATTTATTTATTTATCTTAATGTAGAATCATGAATACATGTGAGGCCATATGTTTCAACCAACTTTTCAATCAACGTTTTAGTTT
This sequence comes from Tachysurus vachellii, assembly GCF_030014155.1. Taxonomy (NCBI): domain Eukaryota; kingdom Metazoa; phylum Chordata; class Actinopteri; order Siluriformes; family Bagridae; genus Tachysurus; species Tachysurus vachellii. The sequence continues at coordinate 1,864,093 of NC_083461.1, forward strand.
ATACCACTTTAAACCACTGAGCTGTTTCCACTAACACTGACACATTCACTGGTGTGATGGAAACCAGAGCACAAACAGCTCAAACCAAACAGAAGTGTGAGGCCATTAAGGTTTTAACCACATTAAAGGTGATGAATCTGCCACTCGTAGACTGCAGCAGCACTCTGTCTAAAGGTTTTGCGAGCATAAGTCAAGATGTGTTTTACAGTTTAATTCTTTAGTAATCACATAGTGTGAGAGCATTCATTAATTAATACCCTTTATTTATTAGACCAGTTAAGGGGGACAAGTCCTCATAGACTTTTATGCACACTCTAGCAGGGCACAGGTTGTGCATCATCTTCATCAAGGAGATTCATCTCTTGTGTGAATTCCTTCTGAACTGTGGATCAGTTGCAGTTTCATCACTTTTTGCTCACTGTTATGCAAAATTGCAGCCATTATTTTCATGTTTCTTCTTCTAAAGTGATGAACAGCACATTTTAGAAGGATGGCATGTCACATGCATCAAAACCTGCAAAAGACAAGTCATTTTGTGCAAGAGGTTTTTATCCATGCAAACTGCTCCGGTGTGGAGACAAAGGACTGAGTTTTGGTTCCATGGATGGCCAACAGAAATGTGACCTCAGCAGGCCCAGTGTTCTACTGGAGCTGGGGTGTTAGGTGAACCAGGAAACCTACTGGTGGACCAGGGGAAGCAGCGGGTAATCATTGACAGACAAATGACCAGGGGGGCCATTAGGTTTGATCGCGTTAGATCAACTGAGGCAGGGGTCAGGAGAGCTCAAACTCCCACATGAAGGCATCCATGACTGAAGGAGGGTAGATGGCATCAGAACCCAAGAACTACACAAACCCAAGAACTACCATCAACTACAGTCATAGCATCAAGAGGTTCATGGAACAGGGCATTCAGTATGGCTGGTAAGAACTTAGACACTGGCTATTTTCAAACGACGGTTGAAGACCAACTTATTTAGTCTGAATATTATTCAGCAATTGAAGTCAGTCTAAACAATAAATAGCTTCTTAGCTTCCATTAGCTGGTGCCTCCACTCCTCCAGGGCTACCTTCATTGCTAGTAACTAACAATTTAAAGCATTGAATTTGCATTAAACTGGGGAGAGGCTGCAATGAAAATGGCATGGTTCAGTGGATCCTAAATGAACATGAGGGTGAGAAACCACTTCATGAGGTCATCCACATAAGTTTGAGAGTCAAGAAAACACTTGAAAAAATGAAAATGGGGAGAAACACGGAGAAATTCACAGGGGCTTTGGCCCAGAGCATGACAATTGTTGGCACATCTGACAATAAACAGGGGTCAGCCTGGGCACTCTGACATATCTGAGGCTATGCAGTGCCATGCACAGCAAACTGCAATGAGCTGTGTGTTCTGCCACCTTTCTATCATAGTCACCATTAACCTTTAGAGCAAATTGACTACAGTTGGTATTTTGTGGGATCAGACCACACCGGTTAGCCTTCACTCTTCATGCACATAAACAAGCCTTGGGTGACCATAACTGTATCAGGCCACAAGTGGTAACACCACATTTAGTACTAAGTACTGCATACTAGGGAAATCCCCACAAGATTTGTCATTTTGGAGATGCTCTGACCTCGTCATCTAGTCATCACATTTTGGCCCTTTTTAAAAATTTCTTACTTGCACCTTTGTGTCAGGAAGAACAGCTGACCCAAATGTGAGACAGACGTAAAACTGAAGAGTCTTTAATGAGCTCTCAGGCAGATAAACAATCCACAGAAACAGAATGTTCAAACAGTGTTCAGGAAAACAGTCACAGCAAATGGTAGGCAATGGTGTGAACAAAAACAAATTATTATAGCTATGGCAGGTAAAACAGCAGTAAAAATACATTTTCCAGGCAGAACTCACGAAAAAAATGTTACACGGTTTAAACAGTGGCAAATATCCAAGCTCAGGTAAAGCGGGGTAAATAGTTCATGGCAAACAAATCCTAAGACACTCCAAACTTCTAAACAGTAAACAGTCTAATCAACAAACAGGGCATCAAAATTCGAGGCTATAACAGGAAAACGGGAAGAAACTGGGGTCAAAAACAGGCAGAGAAACACAGGAGCAAGGCGTGATACTCAAAAACTGAAGAGAGCCGGTATTAAATAATGCAGAGGCATACAAAATGGCAGTGAACTCCAGAATTGCTGGCTGTCCAAGATGGTTGTCATCTCAAATGTGCTTGTCACAGGAGGAATCGTACTTTGTTTATTTTTCTATACATTAGTGATGGTTTCCAGGCTACAAGCAATAAAAAAAGGTCAAACTGTAAAACAGAGACACCAGGCAAGGGTTCAAACATGATGCAATCAGGCTTGGATATTACACAGATTGAATGAATAGCAAGAATTTGTTACAACTCTATGAAGCCTTTACAAATGTGATATACATTAGTGATGGGAAGTTCGGTTCTTTTCCGCGAACCGGTTCTTTCGGACAGTTCGTTTTAATGAACCAGTTCAATAATCCAGTTCACCAGTTTTTTATGTCCTGACTTAATGACGTAAATTCCTTCATCCCGCCGCTGCCGGCAGATATAAATACAATCAATTTAACACATTTAAAAAGTTCTTTGTAATCATATTTTTAGTTGAATACGTTTCTTACATTTAAGTTTTGCAACTAAAACACCCAGTACAGGCATTGATGTGCAAACGTGGATGTTTTACGTGTCTTAAACATATAAAGTTAATAAACTAACTTTCATCAACTTACAAAAACTTACAAAAAAAGCATAATTTTGAAATGTTTCTTTCGCTCCATCAGTTGTTTCAAAAACTAATGCAACTGAGATAAACACTCATATGTTGACAAGACATTAAATCATAATTGTTTACATTTGTTACTGTATCAGTTCAGTGATTTACGCATGCGCAGTAACAACAGCTCATCGGTTCTCAGTATGTCGGACGTGTCCGAAAGAAACAGTTCTCAGTTCAGTGTACTGATGATTCGCTGTATCAGTTCAGTGATTCATGCGCAGTATCAACAGCTCAAACTCACAGTTCTCTCAGCACAACATGTCTCAGTTCTCTCAGCACAACATGTCTCAGTTTAGTGTACAGGTGTTCAGTTCAGTTTAGTGTTACATATACTCTGGGATATTAGTTTATTTAGAGTCAGAGGGGCTGTCAGGCATGACGGAAAGTGAGTAACTTTAGTGACTTGTGGATCAGCGCTGACTCAAGACGCGAACTGTTTAAAACGAATCAGTCCGATTTGGTGAACCGGTTCATCCAGTTCACTAAAAAGAACCGGTTCAAAAGAACGATTCGTTCACGAACTGGCCATCACTAATATACATAATCGTCTCAAATTCTTTTTCAAAAATATGAATAATTTAATAAGTAACTGCATAAAACATAAAACCATATTTATTTATTCCAAACTTGTGCACAAAGAGCTAGAAGGATGTCCTTGTAATATTATCCTTTACTTTAAAAGATTGTCCAGTAGAAATAATCCATAGTTTAGAATTAATTTCTGTGTGAAAACAAACCTGGGATTATGAGCCAAAGCTCCTAACAAGCCTAGAAACACTCATGAGAGTAGACTGAAGTGTTCAATCCATGTCTGAAAATACTCTTAACACATTTGTAGAAGTGTTACTGGCTGCAGCAGCGATCTCTCTCACACTACGCTGTAGTCTCAGTTTAAATGCAATAGCATTGTGGTTTCTGAGTTTCAGAGGCTGGGTGTTTTAGCCAGCAGCTCACACACACACTTTTTCTGGGTCACGTTAACAGTCTAAATGTCTTTATGTTAGAATCTCAGGCCAAAACACAAAAGCTGAAATTCATTAAAAATATCTTTAATAAATAACATGTATGTTAAGAGCACTATTCAGACTGAGCTAGAAACTGGGCTCTAACTGTGTAAGGCCTGATATCCAGCTTAAAGGACTCAATAACAGAGTAAAATATAAACTGACAATTTTGCAAACATATGAATAATTATGATAAGCCCAAATAAAACACTGAGTCAAGTCAAGGAGCTTTTATTGTCATTTCAAACATATATAGCTGCATGAGTCTATTGCCCCTTTTCCACCGAGGCAGTTTGAGTGCTGGTTCAGAGCCAGAGCCTAATTTAGAACCAGTTCTTTCTTTTTCGACAGCCAAAGCACCGCTTGTGTCAGGGGCTGTGGGCGGGGCTACTGTTAGCGCATTTGATAATGTACCTTAAGTATACTTAATGTTTAATACACTTTTACTTTACCGCAATATGATTCATTATCAGCACACATGATAGTAAGTAGCTACATGCTAAGGCTAACTTTTTTCTGTGTTAATGATAAAATAACTTTTTTATGTACTTTCTCGATAACAACCTCCGTTTATACAGATTACATGGAGCTGCATGTACACGTTGGATTCGCCGCGTTCGGATGTTAATGTAGGTTCACAAAGCCATGAGCATTAACAGTAAAGCAACATCCGCCATTGTTGATGATGCGCTAAAGTTGCTGGGACACGTGACACATATACAGTGACGTCAGACTTGGCTCTGTGATGGCTCTTTAGCCGATGGAAAGGCAAACCAGTTCTTAGAAGGCTCGCCAGTGGAACCAACTTTGAACCAGCAGGAGTGATAGCTCTGAACCAGCACCCGGTTCTTTTTGGTGGAAAAGGGGCATATGAGTTTGACAGTTTCACACCTTAATGGCCTCATGTTGCTGTTAGCTTGAGAAATTTGTGTTCCATCTGTGTGTGTGTGTGTGTGTGTGTCAGAAACCATGTCCAACTTTAGAAAGAATACTGATGTGGTAGTGTGGTGGGTTTTCTTCTGCGTTGTGTATTTTTAGAATGAAAGAGACTTCACACCATGATGCAGTTGTCAAATGGTTTACTTGTGGCTTATCAGGATCTCTCATCTCTGCATTACACATAACAGACACCATCAGGCAGTAACAGGATTACGTCTGTTCTAGAAGTGCCTCTCATCGCATTGAAATCCCGCGAAAGAGAGCAAACATTAAAACATAAAATAATCATCAACCACATACAATTGTAATATGAGGAAGAAAATCTAAGAACAGGAACCAACACTGAAATGATCCATTTACATACCTGCATTACACATAACAGACACCATCAGGCAGTAACAGGATTACGTCTGTTCTAGAAGTGCCTGTCAATCATTACACATACATTTATATACGTGTAATACTCTTGGATCATTACAGTAATGAGTGTATAAATTTAAGTGTGCATCATCATGTAATAAGTTTCAGCAGCCTACTACACGCGTAATGGCGGCCATTACGTGAATTCACTTTACATTAAACATAATTTTTCAATGTTCAGAACTTGGATTAATAATGTCTTAACACCAACGGAAGGAGACAGACCCGTACGCAGGATAGCTTCAAAAGAGGGGGGTTTAATAAACACAGGAAGACATAGACAAAAAGACGATAAATTAAACAATATAACGACTACACATGACAAGGGGTACACGCAACAATGATCCGCGCTGCATTCAGCAACGCAGCTAACTTATATACAATTAAGACAATGATGACAATAAAGAGCAGGAGTGGTGACAGGGAGGAGCAGACAAAGGCAGGGCAGACACGTGACGAGGAACGACAACAAATGCACATGGCCAAAAGTCCGGGCTGAATCATGACAGAACCCCCCCCCAAGGCGCAGCTCCCGAAGCGCCAAACCCTGGCAGAGTCCAGGAGGGGGGGGCGAGGCACATGGCGAAGGCAGATGGGGGGAGCAAGGGACACGGCGAAGGTAGATGGGGGAAACGAGGAACACGGCGAAGGCAGATGGGGGAACGAGGAACACGGCAAAGGCAGATGGGGGAACGAAGAACACGGCAAAGGCAGATGGGGGGAGCAAGGCTCACGGCGGCACAGCAGCGAGGGCCGAGCGACATCCTCAGCCGAGCAGAGGGGCCGAACGACGTCCACAGCCGAGCAGAAGGGCCGAGCGACATCCACGGCCGAGCAGAAGGGCCACGCGACTTCCATGGCCGAGCTGAAGGGCCAAGCGATATCCTCAGCCAAGCTGAAGGGCCGAATGATGTCACAGCCGAGCTGAAGGGCCGAGCGATATCCACAGCCGAGCTGAAGGGCCGAACGCAACCCCGACACACCGCAGCCAGCCTCACGACCTGATGACCAAGGGTGGGAGGGTGGGAAGGTCCATCGCCCTGGGCCTGCAGCACCCCCCGCGGAAGAAGTGAAGCGACGCCCTCCTCGGATGAAACCGGAACTGGAGCGACGTCCTTCACCGGAAAAACAGCGGGGCGATGCCGCAGGGCACCAAAAAATAAAAAAAGGGGCAAAAAAGGGTTGGTGACATCCTCCGCGACGGAAGTGAGGCGACGACCGCTTCGGACGGAACCGAAAGTGGAGCGGCGTCCCTCACCGGAAAATGGGCGGAGCGATGTCACCGAGAAAAGAAAAAAGGAAAAAAGCCGGTCCGAGCTGGAAGCTATCCTGCTGGGTCTGCTGGGTTTTAAGGCGGATCATTCTGTCACGTCCGGGGATGGAAGGAGGCAGACCCGTACGCAGGATAGCTTCAAAAGAGGGAGGTTTAATAAATGAGGAAGACATGGACAAAAATGACGATAACTAAATAATACAAATGACAACACTTAACAGAGACTAGACATGACGAGGGGTAAACGTAACTAATGATCCGCGCTGCCATCGGCAACGCGGCTAACTTATATACAATTAAGACAATGATGACAATAAGGAGCAGGTGTGGTGACAGGGAGGAGCAGACAAAGGCGGGGCAGACACGTGACGAGGAACGACAACAAATGCACATGGCCAAAAGTCCGGGCTGAATCATGACAATAACTTGAACAATTCTTATTAACCATTCTTTTTTAAAGGTTAATGTTTTCAAAAAGAAAGAGAGGAAACAAAACCAATAAAGAAATAAAATTTATATTTGTAGAAAAAGAAATAAAAAATAACATTTTGCTTGTGGTCACATGACCATTCATAACTATGCAATTGCTTCTGATAAGAATTTCAAAATAAAAGGCTTGCTTTTAGTTCAAATAATTAATAGTAATTTAAATAGTCTAGTGTAACAACATTACACTCGCACATTCACCCCCACTGTTTTACACTAGATTATGGGACAACCCAACATCGACATATCAGCGTAGTCATTACCCATAACCCACCGTAGGTTGTACAGCATTGAAGCTATCCCATTAGAGATTCAGATAGACCGAGGGTAGCTAATCCCCAATCTAACATTTGAAAAACCATGCCATATACACAGTTTCAATAATAACATACACTAATAGTCACTCTGCATGCCTATTTTCTGTTCGCAGGCATCAAGCCTCGGCTTGGTCAAGATATACTTGAGTGGGTTGTTATCCGTCGAAACCGTAAACCTGTGCCCGCGAAGCCAATGACTGAATTTATCGCAAATGGCCCATTTCATAGCCAAAAATTCGAGCCTATGAGCCGGATACTTAGACTGATCATGATTAAGCGACTTTGATGCAAAGACGATTGGCCTTGCAACCGCATGACCCTCCTGAACCTGAGATAGTACAGCCCCAAGTCCACTCATCAAAGCATCTACTGTCAGTAAAAATGGTTTTGAAAAGTCAGGGTGAGCAAGTAGGACCTGATCTACCAGCACAGTCTTGAGATTCTCGAACGTGCCTCTGCATTCCTCAGTCCAGTCATTAGGAGTGAGTTTCCGGACCGCTCCCAACCTTTTTCCCGCACCCCTCCCTTTTCTAGGTCTCTTCTGACCGGTCATTAACTGAAAGAGAGGCTTTGCAATCATGGAACAATTTTCAAGGAAATGTTGATAGTACACGACCATGCCCAGAAATGACCTGATTTTTCCCACAGACGGGGTAACACCATCAACTTCCATCAAGTCACTCTCGGACACATTTATAATAGCCTCTACCTTCATAGGATCACTAGCCACTCCGTCCTGTGAAATAATGTGACCCAAGAATTTGACTGATCTACGCAAAAACCTACACTTGGAGGGTGAAAGTTTCAAGTTGTGATCTCGGAGACGTTGAAACACCAACTCCAGTCTCTGTAAACTCTCTTCCTCTGTCTTACCAAAAACTAACAGATCATCTAGGTAACAGAGCAAACTCGTGAAATTTTGATCACCGAAAACAGTCAACATCATTCTCATGAATGTAGCAGGACTGTTGCAGAGCCCTTGCAGCAAACGGTTGTACTCATGTAAACCTAGGGGAGAACTGAAAGCTGTAAATTTCTTATCCTCCTCATGTAAAGGAATGTTGTAGTACCCTGATGTTAAATCCATGGTACAAAATAAGGTATGCCCCCCAACACCGCTAGAACATCTGCTTGGTGAGGGAGTGGATGTGCGTCCTTCACCGTATGAGCGTTAAGCCACTGAAAGTCAGTGCACAACCGTAAATCACCGTTCTTTTTACAAACCAACACCAACGGTGACGCAAACTCACTGGTCGATTTCCTGATTATCTCCATCTGTTCCATCTCATCGAGCGTCTCTCTCAACTTTTGATAGTGAGCTGGGGAAACTCTGCGATAAGGTAACCAGAAAGGTTTGTCATCGGTCAACCGAATGCGGTGACAAAACCCTTTTGCTTCAACGCAATCCAACGAATGCCTAGAGAAAACACACTCACACTCCAAAACAACCACTAGACGACATACCTGAATGTCTAGTCTGCAACAAACTGTCCCTGATAGCTTCACCAATTTCAGATCCAATATGTCTAATGAGGTTACTCATGTCATCTGAGAGTCCTGATTCATTATTGGTACACTCTGGGTTGCCAGGTTTTGTTGTTGGACTACAGCCTATGTCAGGTTTAACAATCTCAGCATTTCTCCCCTCCCAGTGCTTGTGTACTGAGGACCCATTAACTGAAAACCTCTGTCAGGTGTGGTTAGTAAAGCACCCCTACCTCTACCAGCTATCATGCTGTGTTCAAATATGAAACTTTCATCAGTCATAACTAATTCACTCAATTTTCACCAACACACAAAAAATAAGATTTGACCTTAAATCAAAAGTCCTTAAAAGACAAATGTCCGTACTTGGAAATGAAAAATAACAGTTGTCCTTTCAAAAGATAAATATGTCAGAGTCCAAACCAGTCACAGGTGAGCCGTTCCAGTCACGCAAATCAACGATGTCACCGCAATCCCAGGAAAGATGGTCACATTTTCAGCATCCCAGGCGGTCAGCTACCAGCAAACCAAACGACGGGTCATGGCACCATTTTGTGGTGGGTTTTCTTCTGCGTTGTGTATTTTTAGAATGAAAGAAACTTCATACCATGATGCAGTTGTCAAATGGTTTACTTGTGGCTTCTCAGGATCTCTCATCTCTGCATTACACATAACAGACACCATCAGGCAGTAACAGGATTACGTCTGTTCTAGAAGTGCCTCTCATCGCATTGAAATCCCGCGAAAGAGAGCAAACATTAAAACATAAAATAATCATCAACCACATACAATTGTAATATGAGGAAGAAAATCTAAGAACAGGAACCAACACTGAAATGATCCATTTACATACCTGCATTACACATAACAGACACCATCAGGCAGTAACAGGATTACGTCTGTTCTAGAAGTGCCTGTCAATCATTACACATACATTTATATACGTATAAATCTGTTGGATCATTACAGTAATGAGTGTATAAATTTAAGTGTGCATCATCATGTAATAAGCTTCAGCAGCCTACTACACGAATTCACTTTGCATTAAACATCCTTTTACATAATTTTTCAATGTTCAGAACTTGGATTAATAATGTCTTAACACCAAAAAAAAATTACTAAAAATCACATTGTGTAGAAAACCCAAAACAAGTAAGTAATTAAATGATTTTGAACACTTTTTTTTGAGGAGCCGATAAAACATACCTCTCATCGCATTGAAATCCCGCGAAAGAGAGCGTACACCGGAAGTTACGTCAGCTCCACCCTCACGCTTACACATAACTTGAACAATGCTTACTAACCATTCTTTTTAAAGGTTAATGTTTTCAAAAAGAAAGAGAGGAAACAAAACCAATAAAGAAATAAAATTTATATTTGTAGAAAAAGAAATAAAAAATAACATTTTGCTTGTGGTCACATGACCATTCATAACTATGCAATTGCTTCTGATAAGAATTTCAAAATAAAAGGCTTGTTTTTAGTGCAAATAATTAATAGTAATTTAAATAATCTAGTGTAACAACATTACACTCGCCACAGTAGAACACAAGAAGACAACAGTTCTTTAACACTGACATATTAAGTGGCAAAAAAATGGTCAGAGGTTAAAATGAAGGCTTGAAATCAACAGTCAGCAATAAAAACAACAAATATCAGACAGAGGAAAAGAAAAAGAAAGAACAAAAGAGAACAAGGGAAAAAACACTTTCCTAATGGAACTTTATGGTATGTGAGTAAACCTCCATCATAAAGTCACACCCAGACATGTCCTAGTCCACGCAATCTAAACTGTCCTGTAGCGTAGAATCTAAACTGTACCACCAGCATTGTTTGGTTCTGAGGGCGGGTTTAAGTTTGCAGGAGGGAAGCGTGATCTGATTTGAAGGCAGGGCGGGGGTGGGATTTGTAGGCATCCCAGAAGAAGTCCATTATGAACATCGCTGACTCTCTAGTGGTCGAGTTTAATAGCTGTTACTGAGAAACTACATGCTGCTAGATCAGCCAAGCTGTCATCTGTCCTCAATCCTACTCGACCTTTCAGCAGCGTTTAACACAAGACTTCAGACTTGGAGCAGCATGGCAATGATTTGAGTCTGGACCTGGTTTTCTACTGAACACACAAGTTCATTAGATCACTTGGTCTGAACAGGAACGATGATCAGACTTTTTGTCGCTCTTTGTGCTCTTTTTTCTCTCTTCACAGCTGGTGAGTAACTTTCTGAAACTTTTATGTAAAACTATAATATTTTATATTTAACTCATTTACTGACATTAAATATTAAACATTTTTACAGTGAAAACTTCTGACATCAAGGAGATTGATGTGATAACAGTAAAGCCTGGAGAAGATGTAACTATGAAGTGTAACATTAGCAGTGTCACAAAGAAAGATAATGTAGTTTGGTACAGACAGAGTTCAGGAAAATTACCTCGGTATTTTGCAAAACCATACAAGGACGATTTGGGCTACAAATTTGATGAAGGATTTAATGATGCTCGTTTCAGTATTAGTGTAAATGACAGTAAATTTGATCTCAGTATTAAAAAAACAACAGAAGATGATAAAGGAGAATATTTCTGTGGAGAAATGGAAGGAGATGTAGTGAAGTTCACATCTGGAACACGTCTGCAATTTGCAGGTAAACAGTTTTACTCTGATAACCTGCTAATTCCAGATCAACACTTTAACCAGAATTATGTCTACATATGTATTAAATGTTGAATATTTCACTTTATTTATATTTAGTATCATTTCTGTGTATTTGCTGCGTTTCTGATTTATATGTATAGACAAAGAGAAGACACACCGTAATACAACAACACCCAGCCGCAATAAAACAAGTAATAATTTGGTTTCCTATCACTGTCTATAACAGAATGTTCCATAGCGACAACCTCTCACTGTTCATAAATCATACAATATTTATACAAGTTGTAGATTTATACATTGTGTGTATTTTCATCATTCCAGGCAAACACAACTGGATTATTCCCTTAATAGCCTCCAATATATTCTCTGTTATCGTAATCACACTTCTGGTTGGAGTTTTATATAAAAATCACAGAAAAGGTTTGTTTATTTTTATTTGTTGTTATTTATAGAGTTATTGTATAAAGTTGTTGTATGTTGTGAATTTCATCTTTACTTGTGTGTCTTATTGTTCAGATGCTTCATCAAGCAACCATCAAATTCCCACCAATCAGGTAATCCAGTCTTCTATTAACTGGGATTCTGTTCTGTTAAATAAATCCACATCTGAATGCACAGAGAATTTTAATAGACATCTATTCACCTAAATATCAGTGTAGTCATTATTTTAGACTTTTAATCTGCTCTGATTAATAAACGGCTCTTGTTCTTCATCAGACTGCTGCTGCTGCTGATGATGTCTTGAACTATGCAGCTGTGAGTTTTGCTAAAAAACCTTCATCCTCCAGAACATCCAGAGCCAAGAGCCATGAAGACGTTTACGCTCATGTTAAAATAAAATAGAGAAATTGTATATTTTACTTTTGTGTTTTTTTCTACTGAAGCCTTCTTCAGTTTTTCTCAGCATTTTTTCTTGAAATAGTGCAGATGATTTCTAAAATGTAAAAAACTAATATTATTGTTTGATTTTGAAGGTTAAATTGTCAAGAAAAGCTTCTTGGTGGACAATTTGTTTAAACTTTTTTTCTGTTTTAACTAAATCATTAACTTTTTCAGAAATATTAAGAGCCGGAAGTGAAAAAGGGCTGAATATAAAGATTCCAACATTACTGATGAGATGTGGCTGTTTAACCTGAAATTAAATTTCAGACACTGAACATTAAATCAGATTAAACATGTATGTTGAGACCGATGATGTGCCAAGAAGTGCTTTATTTTAAATGTTTTCAGACTATTTACATTAACAAACATGACAAATACCACAGTGTATTTTTTGTGTTCCTATTGAAGCTAATTTTAGCAACATGTTCATTCCCACAGATGTCTCTAAATGACTTCACTGGTTGTATTAAAATTTCTGTTTAGTAGAGAATTAATAAACAAATCTTACAGTTCAGTCCACAGTTGACTTGTGCCATCATTTATAGCCCCCAAAAACACAGAATAAGCTCTGGTTCCTATTTTAAGCACTAAACACATCGTCTAGTGTGAGATGATCTCAAACTAAACACCAGCATGAGGACAGTGTGGTTTTTTACCACTTCAAGGTGTTAAAGTTCAGCAACAGTTTGTGTGCAAGTTTTGCATTAAAACAAATACAACCTTTATATTTTGTAGAAACGGTTAACATTTTGTTGTCTCCAGTGTCACAGCACAATAATTGAAACCTCAGGTAATAGTGGAGCATGTGAAAAGGATTTAGCAACCAAACTGCAAGATGCTAGCTTACCCATTCACACCATACTTTCACAACTTACTGTTGATATCTTTCCCTAGAAACAATGCACACAGAGCAAAGGTGAAAGTGTAGACTTGTCTAGAATGTCTATGAATGGTGCAGTTTAAGATTCCACTTCACTGGAAGTAAGACTTTAAGGACAAACACTGTTCTAGCATGACAATGTCCCTGTGCACTAAGTGAGCTTGAAGAAGACACGGTGTGTTAAGGTTGAGTGAAAGAACTTGAGTGTCAATGGAGCTCATTTTGTGTACAGGGACAAGGTTCTGATGGAACTGCTTTGAGCCTCTCAGTTCCAGTGAAGTGAGCCTTAGCATTAGCTTTGGCTTTGCAGCTATGTCACCTAATCATAACCTATTTGCTCCACTGTGTAGGCTTTAATGCTGAAGTTGTGGTTCACGCTCTCATTCTAAAGTTTTCCCCTAATGAAATGATCTTACTCACTCTCATGGCTGTCACCCTATGGTCTGGATATGGATCTTTTATCCTGCTGTCTTTTCTAACAGAGTTCTAACAAATCTACATTTCTCAGGAATAAAGCTATTATTAAATGGGAAATGTAGGTGCATGTGTGTGTGTGTGTGTGTGTGTGTGTGTGTGTGTGTGTGTGTGTGTGTGTGTGTGTGTGTGTGTGTTTGTATGTATGGTGACATGATGCAACTGGTGTGGAAGTGCAGTAAGTAGGCATTGCATGCTTTCTTGCTAACTTGCTAATCTGCTGCCATTGGCTAGCCCTTGTGGTGAAATGGGGAACAGCCTTGAGTGTAAGCCTCCTCTTGCCAGTACATAACATCTTCAACAAGACTCCTGACAGCCCTCACTGCTTCCAGACACTGTAACTGGGTGCATTGCCCCAGTCTACATTTGGTAGGGCATTTTTCAGTAGTGCCCAGAGGTTGTTCATTGCCAGCCACTGCCCTGCTAACCTGCTAGGTAAGACTTCTGAAACAAAGGCTAAGGGATCACACTCTAATAGAAAAGTATGGATATTGCTGCTCTCAGTGAAGGCTTCTATGCAAAGGTTCTCTGAAAGAAGTGGGAGGTGCTTATACATTCTTCTGGAGAGGCAACCTCCTGGTGGCCAATATCAGTATGGTGTTGGACTAGCAATTAATAATACACTTTTACACACTTAAACACCCACTACAGTGAAGAAGAGGCTGATGATGTTCCGTATCCCCCTAACAAAGTGCATACGTGCCCACAGTGCCATCATACAACTGTGTGACTACAACAGTTTGAAGTCAAGTCGAATTCTGCAACCAAGTATTCCTGAGAAACAAATAGGTCAGGGTAATGTCTGAGTTCATTATAGACTTAACACTAATTCCTTCCTGCTGAAGTCTTCAATGGGAGCATGGTGGCATAGTGGTTAGCACGTCTGCCTCACACCACCAAGGGTGGAGGTTTGTTTCCCGCCTCCGCCTTGTGTGTGTGGAGTTTGCATGTTCTCCCCGTGCCTCTGGGGTTTCCTCCGGGTACTCCGGTTTCCTCCCCCGGTCCAAAGACATGCATGGTAGGTTGATTGGCATCTCTGGAAAATTGTCCATAGTGTGTGATTGCGTGAGTGAGTGAATGAGAGTGTGTGTGCCCTGCGATGTGACACAGACATGGGGGCTAAGATGTGACAGACATGGGGGCTTCCTGGGACATGAAGTGTTTAACTGCTTCTCAGTCAGCAAAGAGAGGCAGGAGTCAGTAATCACACCAAGGTCTTTTACTGCTGCACATGATGAAACAAAGACCAGAGTTCCTCTGGAATCAGAAAGCTTACTTCTGACTCCATGTGGTCCTAGTACAAGAACTTCTGCCTGTCAGAGTTAAGCAGGATGTAGTTTGTAAGCCTCCACTGTCTGATGTCCTTCACACAATCTTCAATTTTATTAAGTTAGTGACTCACATCTGACATAACTGAAACATATTGTTGTGTCCCATCAGCATAAAAGTGAAGTTAAACCCAAGTTCACCAATCATTGCACCAAGGGCTTGCATATATAAGGAGAAAAGCAGTGGGCCTGAAACAGAACCTTGTGGAACACAGAACATAACCATAGCATGCATAAAGAAGTCACCATTTAGATCTACGAAACAGTCAGTCAAACAAGACCAACAAGACAACTGGTCTTTAACACTGACACATAAAGTGCCAAATAAACTCAGTGTGTAAGAAAAGGTCAGAGGTCAAAATGAGAGCTTTTTTAAATAAATATGCAGTTATTATATTATAAAGTGTAACACAACAGAGTCAACAGTCAACATTAAAAACAGCAAATCTCAACCAGGTGGAAGAGGATTAAGAAGAGGGAAGAAGGGAAAAAAACACTTTTCTGAAAAAAGAATATTTGGTATCAGAGTAAAACTCCACCTTAATGTGATCTGTCAATGTCATATGGTTCTATTTGCATAGATTCCCGATTTTATTAATTAGCATTGGGTGGTTTTGAGGGCAGGTGTAAATGGGCAGGAGCAGTCTGGAAGAGTCATCTGATTGGAAGAAAGGGCAGGGTTGGGATTTGAAGGCATTCCAGAAGAAAACAATCCACTATGAACATCGCTGCCTTTCTAGTTGTTGAGTTTAACGGCTGTCACTGAAATATTACATGGTGCTAGATAACTCAAGCTGTCATGTGTCCTCATCCACTGCCTCCCACCCCCCCCACCTTGACTTTTCTGCACTGTATAATACAGCCAACCACAAGACTTGATATACCTGGATGAGTGCTCATAACAGGTAACATGGAGGGGATCAATATCCGCTCCATGTAGCTTCTCCATTGTGACACACAAGGCTCACCACTTGGTTCACTTTTCTCCCACTTTTCTCACCTTCTTAGTGAAGCTATATACAGTACTCACATAGGTTACTTGTCTTTTCCTTCCTTTCTGCCCTCATGCACAATGGCTTCTGCTCGGATTTCAGCATTTCTGGCTGACATATCATCATGAATGACAGCTAATCAACTGAAACTTAATCCCAGCAAAACCAAACTGCTGGTTATCCCAGGTGATTGATCCCCATGTCAGGATCTTGTGCTCACCCTGGACACTTTGCTGATATCCCCTTCATCCATTGCACTCAACTTTGGAGTAACCATGAATAAGCAACTGTCCTTTTCTTCCCACATTGCCAATTTTACATGTTCATGATGGTTTCTCTTTTATAAAATCAGAAGAATGCGGCCATTTTTATCCACACAGGCCACTCAGGTGCTTGTTCAGTCTCTGAAACCCTCTGATGGCAGGTTTACATCTAAACACAACTCAACCTTTGAAAGGATCTTTGGATTTTTCAACCTTCCAAAGTTCTCATACACCACCCCATTGCTGTGCTCCCTCACTGGCCTCCAGTAGCTGCAAGCATTAGGTTTCTTGACACTGATTCTTACCAACAAACCCAAAAATGGTTTTGAATGATTTTACCTCAAAGCACTTATCCCTCCTCACACTGCACCATGCTCTCTCTGACCTTTAGCACTGCATGATTGGTCCAACCATATCTCAGAGTACAAGGTAGTTAACCATCAGAACTCTTCTTTTGGCACCTAGCCAGTAAAATGAACTTCCCTTAAATGTCAAAATAGCTGATTCACTGGCTGTCATCAAATGACAGGTAAAGGCCTAACTCTTCCTAAAATCATTAAACTAGCATTTTTAAAAAAGAATTGTCTGTGTGCTCTACTCATCTCCGAAATGCAGTGAATGTAAACATAAAAAAACATCGTCCCCACATGTGCTGCATGTGACGTGTGGAAGTATTTTGGAGTTTCTGTTCTAAGTTTGGGTTTGATAAATTCTCCAGTACAAAAAGCCCTGTCAGGCTCCTGCATCTCCTTTGCTGCTGCTGTTTGCCGACCAGCCTAACTGGACAGTTTTTTGTACTCTGCTTCTCAGATTTTACACTGTTTTTAATATTACTGTTTTGGTGCTGTGAATTATTTCTTCTTGTGCTGTGGATAATATTACTGTTCCAGTCCTGTATCGAATATTAATGTTTCCATACTTTGGATTACACTGCTGTTACTGTGCTGTGTATTTCATAACTATTCCAGTGCTTTGGAATATATTACCAATATTACTGTTCCTGTGCTGTGGAATTGTCAATGAAACAGACCCAAATGCAGGGGATAGCGTAAAATAAACTGGATTTAATCATTTAAAAAACATGAAACCGAGACACAGACTAGACAAAAGACAACAGGACAACGACACGTCAACAACAGGACAACGACACGTCAACAACAGACAACAGAGGATTCCACGCTGCTCAATTCAACGCGGCTCGACTAAATACTAACAACAATTAACACATGAGGAACAGGTGTGCAGAGGCGGGGAGGAAGAGACAAGGGCGGGGCAGACACGTGAACACAGAAAATCAACAAAAGCACATGGCAAAAGTCCGGGCTACATCCTGACATCCCCCAAATCTCACCAGTTCATAACTGATGGTTGAGACGTGTCTGAGACTGAACAAGGTTTCTTAAACTGTTGTAGTTCATTTGTTGAATGCAAACCTACATGAGTTCATGACTTTTGTTAAGTGTTTTATTATGAGTTCAGATGACCAGGACATGTTTTATGCTATAATTAGTGTTTACTTCAAAGAAAACAAAATGCCATTAACAAGTACCAGAGGTGTGTTTTTAAATGCTTGTCACTAGAATGGAACCATTAAGAGATTGTTTTTGTATACTTAGCTACAAAAATATGGAAGTAAATAAATATTAAAGGTCATTAAAGGTACAAAACTAACTAACTAACATGTTTAGTTTGACAAAGTAAAAGATAAACAAAAAAATGTTTTGCTCTTCATTAAACTTTTTCTATCAGAGAGATTTCAGCACACAGGACTGATAAACTGGACTGGTAAAGTCATGTGACTCGTCACACCATCAGAATAGACAAGAATTGACTGTGAGCTTCACACCTCATTACAGCTAATGGACCAATCAAATCAGTCCACAGCTTCAAATCATCCAATCAGGTGTGAGTCTGGACCTGGTTTTCTACTGAACACACAAGTTCATTAGATCACTTGGTCTGAACAGGAACGATGATCAGACTCTTTGTCGCTCTTTGTGCTCTTTTTTCTCTCTTCACAGCTGGTGAGTAACTTTCTGAAACTTTAATGTAAAACTATAATATTTTATATTTAACTCATTTACTGACATTAAATATTAAACGTTTTTACAGTGAAAACTTCTGACATCAAGGAGATTGATGTGATAACAGTAAAGCGTGGAGAAGATGTAACTATGAAGTGTAACATTAGCAGTGTCACAAAGAAAGATAATGTAGTTTGGTACCGACAGAGTTCAGGAAAATTACCTCAGTATTTTGCAAAACTATACAAGAACAATTTGGGCTACAGATTTGATGAAGGATTTAATGATTCTCGTTTCAGTATTAGTGTAAATGACAAATTTGATCTCAGTATTAAAAAAACAACAGAAGATGATAAAGGAGAATATTTCTGTGGAGAAATGGAAGGAGATGTAGTGAAGTTCACATCTGGAACACGTCTGCAATTTGAAGGTAAACAGTTTTACTCTGATAACCTGCTAATTCCAGATCAACACTTTAACCAGAATTATGTCTACATATGTATTAAATGTTGAATATTTCACTTTATTTATATTTAGTATCATTTCTGTTTATTTTCTCCTTTTCTGATTTATCTGTAAAGATAAAGAGACGACACACCGTAATACATCTGGAACAATACACAGAGATTCATTCAGCAGCCCAGAAACAAGTAATAATTTGGTTTCCTTTCACTGTCTATAACAGAATGTTCCATAGCGACAACCTCTCACTGTTCATAAATCATACAATATTTATACAAGTTGTAGATTTATACATTGTGTGTATTTTCATCATTCCAGGCAAACACAACTGGATTATTCCCTTATTAATAGCCTCCAATATATTCTCTGTTATCGTAATCTCACTTCTGGTTGGAGTTTTATATAAAAATCACAGAAAAGGTTTGTTTATTTTTATTTGTTGTTATTTATAGAGTTATTGTATAAAGTTGTTGTATGTTGTGAATTTCATCTTTACTTGTGTGTCTTATTGTTCAGATGCTTCATCAAGCAACCATCAATTTTCCACCAATCAGGTAATCCAGTCTTCTATTAACTGGGATTCTGTTCTGTTAAATAAATCCACATCTGAATGCACAGAGAATTTTAATAGACATCTATTCACCTAAATATCAGTGTAGTCATTATTTTAGTCTTTTAATCTGCTCTGATTATTAAACGGCTCTTGTTCTTCATCAGACTGCTGCTGCTGATGATGATGTCTTGAGCTATGCAGCTGTGAGTTTTGCTAAAAAACCTTCATCCTCCAGAACATCCAGAGCCAAGAGCCGTGAAGACGTTTACGCTCATGTTAAAATAAAATAGAGAAATTGTATATTTTACTTTTGTGTTTTTTTTCTACTGAAGCCTTCTTCAGTTTTTCTCAGCATTTTTTCCTGAAATAGTGCAGATGTTTTCTAAAATGTAAAAAACTAATATTATTGTTTGATTTTGAAGGTTAAATTGTCAAGAAAATCTTCTTGGTGTACAATTTGTTTAAACTTTTTTTTTTTTTAACTAAATCATTAACATTTTCAGAAATATTAAGAGCCGGAAGTGAGAAAGGGCTGAATATAAAGATTCCAACATTACTGATGAGATGTGGCTGTTTAACCTGAAATTAAATTTCAGACACTGAACATTAAATCAGATTAAACATGTATGTTGAGACCGATGATGTGCCAAGAAGTGCTTTATTTTAAATGTTTTCAGACTATTTACATTAACAAACATGACAAATACCACAGTGTATTTTTTGTGTTCCTATTTAAGCTAATTTTAGCAACATGTTCATTCCCACAGATGTCTCTAAATGACTTCACTGGTTGTATTAAAATTTCTGTTTAGTAGAGAATTAATAAACAAATCTTACAGTTCAGTCCACAGTTGACTTGTGCCATCATTTATAGCCCCCAAAACACAGAATAAGCTCTGGTTCCTATTTTAAGCACTAAACACATCGTCTAGTGTGAGATGATCAAACTAAACACCAGCATGAGGACAGTGTGTTTTTTTTACCACGTCAAGGTGTTAAGGTTCAGCAACTGTTTGTGTGCAAGTTTTGCATAAATACAAATGCAACCTTTATATTTTGTAGAAACGGTTAACATTTTGTTGTCTCCAGTGTCACAGCACAAAAATAGAAACCTCAGGTAATAGTGGAGCATGTGAAAAGGATTTAGCAACCAAAGTACAAGATGCTAGCTTACCCATTCACACCATACTTTCACAACTTACTGTTGACATCTTTCCCTAGAAACAATGCACACAGAGCAAAGGTGAAAGTGTAGACTTGTCTAGAATGTCTATGAATGGTGCAGTTTAAGATTCCACTTCACTGGAAGTAAGACTTTAAGACAAACATTGTTCTAGCATGACAATGTCCCTGTGCACAAAGTGAGCTTGAAGAAGACACGGTGTGTTAAGGTTGAGTGAAAGAACTTGAGTGTCAATGGAGCTCATATTGTGTACAGGGACAAGGTTCTGATGGAACTGCTTTGAGCCTCTCAGTTCCAGTGAAGTGAGCCTTAGCATTAGCTTTGGCTTTGCAGCTAAGTCACCTAATCATCACCTATTTGTTAACCTGTAAATGCTTTAATGCTGAAGTTGTGGTTCACGCTCTCATTCTAAAGTTTTCCACTAATGAAATGATCTTACTCACTCTAATGGTCTGGAAATGGATCTTTTTTCCTGCTGTCTTTTCTAACAGAGTTCTAACAAATCTACATTTCTCAGAAATAAAGCTATTATTAAATGAGAAATGTAGGTGCATGTGTGTGTGTGTGTGTGTGTGTGTGTATGGTGACATGATGCAACTTGTGTGGAAGTGCAGTAAATAGACATTGCATGCTTTCTTGCTAACTTGCTAATCTGCTGCCATTGGCTAGCCCGTGTGGTGAATAGTGGAACAGCCTTGAGTGTAAGCCTCCTCTTGCCAGTACATAACATCTTCTTCAACAAGACTCCTGACAGCCCTCACTGCTTTCAGACACTGTAACTGGATGCTTTGCAGCCCCTGGCTACATTTGGTAGGGCATTTTGCAGTAGTGCCCAGAGGTTGTTCATGGCCAGCTACTGCCCTGCTAACCTGCTAGGTAAGACTTCTAAGACAAAGGCTAAGGAGCACACTCTAATAGAAAAGTATGGATATTGCTGCTCTCAGTGAAGGCTTCTACATTTCTCTGAAAGAGGTGGGAGGTGCTTATACATTCTTCTGGAGAGGCTACCTCCTGGTGGCCAATATCACTATGGTGTTGGACTAGCAATTAGTAATACACTTCTACTCAGCTTCAAATAAACACCAACTACAATGAATGAGAGGCTAATGATGTTCTGTATCCCCCAAACAAAATGCATATGTGCAAACAGTGCCATCATACAGCTGTGTGACTGCAACCAAGTATTCCTGAGAAACTAATAGGTCAGGGTAATGTCTGAGTTCATTATAGACTTAACACTAATTCCTTCAAGCTGAAGTCTTCAAATGATAGATTGGGTATGCTTGAAATTATCTAATGGTTAAAGACAAAATGTACATTATGTGCAAACTGCAGGCAGGAACTCCAGCATGATTGAATCATAATGAAAAGGGAGAGCCAAGATGTGACACAGACATGGGGGCTTCCTTGGACATAAAGTGTCCAACTGCTCCACAGTCAGCAAAGAGAGACAGGAGTCAGTAATCACACCAAGGTCTTTTACTGCTGCACGTAATGAAACAAAGACCAGAGTACCTCTGGAATCAGAAAGCTTACTTCTGACTCCATGTGGTCCTAGTACAAGAACTTCTGCCTGTCAGAGTTAAGCAGGATGTAGTTTGTAAGCCTCCACTGTCTGGTGTCCTTAACACAATCTTCAATCTTATAACGCTAGTGACTCACATTTGACATAACTGAAACATATTGTTGTGTCCCATCAGCACAACAGTGAAGCTAATCCCAAATTTACAAATAATTGCACCAAGGGCGTGGAACACTGGACCATCTCTATACCCTCACCAGGTTGCTGGAGGGTTCATGGGAGTTTGCCCAACCAGTCCACATGTGCTTTGTGGATCTGGAGAACGCATTCAACTGTGTCCCTCGTGGTGATCTGTGGGGGGTGCTCTGGGAGTATAAGGTCCGGGGCCCTCTGCTAAGGGCTGTCCGGTCCGTATATGACCGGAGCAGGAGTTTGGTTCGCATTGCCGGCAGTAAGTCAGACTACCGGTCTTTTGTGGTGAAGAAAGAGCTGAGCCGCAAGGCGAAGCTCTCTATTTACCAGTCGATCTACGTTCCTACCCTCACCTATGGTCATGAGATTTGGGTCATGACTGAAAGGACAAGATCTAGGATACAGGCGGCCGAAATGAGTTTCCTCCACAGGGTGGCTGGGCGCTCCCTTAGAGATAGGGTGAGGAGCTCGGTCACTCGGGAGGAGCTCAGAGTAGAGCCGCTGCTCCTCGACATTGAGAGGAGTCAGCTGAGGTGGCTTGGGCATCTTTTCCGGATGCCTCCTTGACGCCTCCCTGGGGAGGTGTTCCAGGCATGTCCAACCGGGAGAAGGCCCCGGGGAAGACCTAGGACACGCTGGAGGGACTATGTCTCTCGGCTGGCTTGGGAACGCCTCGGTATTCCCCCGGAGAAGCTGCAGGAAGTATCTGGGGAGAGGGAAGCCTGGGTGTCCCTGCTTAGACTGCTGCGCCGCGACCCGGCCCCGGATAATCGGTAGAAGATGGATGGATGGGCTAGCATATATAAGGAGAAAAGCAGTGGGCCTGAAACAGTACCTTGTTGAACACAGAACATAACCATAGCATGCGTAAATATGTCACCATTTAGATCTACGAACTGATAATGGTCAGTCAAATAAGGCCTGGGCCAGGAGAGGGCTGTCCCTTTAACACCAACATTTTTGAGTATATCAAGTAGAATAGCCAGTCCAGGTGGAGGCTGGTAGCAACGGCATCATCCAATGTGTGTTTTGGATAAAAACTGAAGGAAGTCCAATGAGTTTAAACTTTCAAAGCATTTCAACACAATAGGTGTGCATGGTCAGCATCTATCAGTCACAATCTCCACCAGCAATGGGCAGTAACTATAAAATTAGCACCAAGTTCTTGCACCATTCAGTCGGGAGGTAAACATACAAGCCACTTCCATGTGCCTTACCATACACAGGTGCATTCCTCTCAGCATTAAAACAGCTGAGCCCATATTGGTGAATGATGGTATCCTGAGCTCTGTCACTGAGCCATGTCTCTGCTCAAAGACACAGCAGTTTCTAAACTCATGCTGTGTAACTTGCTGGACTTGGATGTATTCTAAGGGAGCAAACATTGGAGAACATGAAGGTTGAGTGAACGGCTGTCTAAGGTTTGTTTTTAGCCTGGCACAGGCTTTCACCTCCTTGTGATAATCAACAGGACTTATAAATATTAAGTGATGGTAAAGTTCATATGTTCAGTCATTGTTATTGTCTGCAGCAGCTCTTTGTCACACCATGCAGTAGTTTCAGTTTAACAGAAATAGCATGTGGTTTCTGATTTTCAGAGACGAGTGTTTCAAAACGTTTTAGACTGTAGCTAAATGTTTTTACAATAGAATCTCAGGCTAAAACACAAAAGCTTAACTTTATTAATAAAATGCCTCAAACAAATATCATGTAGAATGCTAAGGATTAACCTGAATAAAACATAAACAGTGTTATTGCAAAATGTTTAGGCAAAGTGCTGTTGCAGTCTGCAGTATAAGTCCGGCAGTTTCACACCTTTGTTTGTGCTGTTTTTGGAACTTTGTGTTTGTGCTTTGTTTGGAACTTTCCATCACACCAGATAGCGTGTGTGTGTGTGTGTGTGTGTGTGTGTGTGACACTGTTAATGGAAACATTTCTGTGGTTTGTATCTAACAAACAAATGTGTCAGGACTCAGCCCGGACTCTTGGCCATGTGCCTTTGTTTACGTTCCTCGTCACGTGTCTGCCCCTCCCTGTCTCCACACCTGTTCCTAATCATGTCTCATTGTCTTTTGTATTTAACTGTGCCGCGTTGCCTTGTGCAGCGTGGAATCAACTGTTGTCTTTGTTTGGTCTAATCTGTGTTATGTTTCATGTTTTTCGTTATTAAACCCTGTTTATTTTCCTATCCTGCGTCCCGTGACAAAATGACACAAAGAATTGTTAGACTTTTATAAAGCACGACATTAGAAAATTAGAACAGAAATTGAAGTTCAGAGACACATTACATTATTGAGAAACTTCAGTAATAAGTAGAGAGAGAATACTTTAAAAATAAAATTAATATAGTTCATCACTTCAACACAGACATGTCAGTATCTTTCTTGTAAAGAGGGTGTTGCAGTGACCAACACATTCACCTTAGAACGAAGTTCTCTATTAAACAATGATAATTTACACCTGACTTACACCTTACACCTGACCAACAAGACAACCGTTCTGTAACACTGGCACATAAAGTGCCAAATAAATGAATAAATGAATTTTTTAAATGAATATGCAGTTATTATATTATAAAGTGTAACACAACAGAGTCAACAGCCAACACTAAATCTTGTGCAAATCTTGACCAGGCAGAAGAGGATTAAGAAGAGGGAAGCAAAGAAAAAACACTTTCCTAAAGTAAGAATATTTGGTATCAGATTAAAACTCTACCTTAATGGGATCTGTCTTTGTGATCTGGGGTCTCATTTACAGTATAAAGCGTGCGAACCCACAAAACGGGGCTGGAAACGTGCGTACGCCAGTTTTCGTGCAAAGGTTGTGATCTATAAAAAACAAACTTGACGGGAAAATGTGCGCACCTTTAAGCAAACTTTGAGACGTGTTTACGAAATATTTTCCTTAATATACATATAGCTATCATAAAATGTCAAAGTCTGCAAATACAGTCATGAAGCACAATCGCTACTCATCATCGGTCCTAACTATTATGGTGTTCATTACAAAACCGTCATGAAGAAGTATGTGTTCACTATAACATTTTCGTCTTAAATTTTCGCCCACAAATTAATTCTGTGATTTTGTCAAGGTGTTAACGATCAGTCTAATTGCTAGAAACATATAAATAACCGGTGACCCGGGTATGTAATGCTTCATGATGGCACTGCTGGCACTGTTGGAGGACTATGCCAATGGCAGAATAAGGAGAGAACGAGTTTTCAGGGACCATGATGATTTTCTGGCCCATTATGATGACTGGCTAATAAGCCGATTTATTTTCCCTAGAGCTGTGCTCTTGGATCTATGTGTTGAATTGGGTCCAGTATTAGAGAGGGAAACACGCCGGAACCATGCCATCCCAGTCCAAATACAAGTCATCACCACTCTGGGGTTCTTGGCAACCGGCTGTTTCCAGCGCGAATTGGCAGACAGGTAAATTATTTATATAAAAAAACTATAAGTAATCTTCAACTTTGTGTCTAAGACATTTTTGTATATGAAATAATTCTACTGGAATCCATCATCTCACCCTATAGGTCTGGTATATCACAGCCGTCCCTGAGTGCCATAATATCTCACGTTTTGAATGGTATACTTAATATGGGTAGTCGATACATCAGGTTCCCCTACACTGTGCGAGAACAGGCCGAAATTAAAATGCAATTTGAGGCAATGTCTGGTTTCCCAAATGTAATCGGCGCAATTGACTGCGCTCATGGAGCTATAAGGGCACCATCTGAAAATGAATTTGCTTATGTTAATAGAAAGCATGTGCATTCTATTAATGTGCAAATCATATGTGACTCCAACATGACCCTCACAAACATTGTGGCATGCTGGCCTGGTTCAACACATGATTCCTTTATCTTGACACATAACAATGTAGGGAACAGACTAAATGCAGTACATGATGGCTGGCTTCTTGGTGAGTTTAACAAAATTAAAAAGTAGAACTGTAACAATTTTGTTTTTAATATAATTATAACAATGTTGCTTTTAATATAATTATAACCTGCAGGTGACAGTGGCTACCCCCTGAGACGCTGGCTCCTCAACCCATTTTTAACCCGCAGAGCGCAGAGGAAACTCATTATAACGAGGTCCACTCTCGTGCCCGCGCAGTGATTTGCATTGACTATTTATGGTTAAAAATGGGCGTGTCCAGGGCGGGATTTGAGGCTGGTGGACGTACCCACATCTGAGGGTGATCTGTGATTTATAAAGGGAACATTGCTTACAGGAGTGCGTACGCACGGTTTTATAAATCTGAATTTTTTTGGCGTACGCCACTTTTGGCTTTTGGGCATACGTAAACTTTTAGTAGGGATCCTACACACAGTTTTGTCTTTTGTTTTCTGGTCTTTTTGCATAGATTCCGAATTGATTAATTAGTATTGGGTGGTTTGAGGGCAGGTATAAATGGGCAGAGGCAGGTTGGAAGAGTCATCTGATTCGAAGAAAGGACAAGGTTGGGATTTGTAGGCATTCCAGAAGAAAACAGTCCACTATGAACATCGCTGCCTTTCTAGTTGTTGAGTTTAATGGCTGTCACTGAAAAATTACGTGATGCTAGATCAGCCAAGCTGTCATGTGTCCTCATCCATTCCCTCTCAGCCCCCCACCCTGACTTTTCTGCACTGTATAATACAGCCAACCACAAGACTTGATATTCATGGAGAAACAAATATTTGTCTCATACCTGGAAGATTGCTCATAACAGGTAACACGGAGGGGATCAATATCCGCTCCATGCAGCTTTTCTATTGTGACACACGGCTCACCACTTGGTTCACATTTGTCCCTCACCTTCTTAGTAAAGCTATGTCCTCCCATAGGTTACTTGTCTTTTCCTTCCTATCTGCCCTCATCCACAATGGCTTCTGCTCGGAGCTAATCAACTGAAACTCAATCTCAGCAAATCCAAACTGCTGTTTATCCGAGGTGATTGATCTCCATGTCAGGATCTTGTGCTCTCCCTGGACAATTTGCTGATATCCCCTTCATCCACTGCACTCAACTTTGGAGTAACCATGAATAAGCAAATGTCCTTTTCTTCGCACATTGCCAATTTAACATGTTCATGTTGGTTTCTCTTTCACAACATCAGAAGAATGCGGCCATTTTTATCCACACAGGCCACTCAAGTGCTTGTTCAGTCTCTGAAACCCTCTGATGGCAGCTTTACATCTAAGCACAACTTGACCTTTGAAAGGATCTTTGGATTTTTCAACCTTCCAAAGTTCTCATACACCACCCCATTGCTGTGCTCCCTCACTGGCTTCCAGTAGCTGCAAGCATTAGGTTTAAAACACAGTTTGTCTTCTGAGTTTGGGTTTGTTGAATTCTCCAGTACAATAAGCCCTGTCAGGCTCCTGCATCTCCTTTGCTGCTGCTGTTTGCCGACCAGCCTAACTGGACAGTTTTTTGTTCTCTGCTTCTCAGATTTTACACAGTTTTTTATATTACTGTTCCAATGCTGTAAATTTTTTCTTCTTGTGCTGTGGATAATATTACTGTTCCTGTCCTGTAGTGTAATCAAAGCATGGAAACAGTAATATTCTACATGCTTTGGATTACATTACTGTTACTGTGCTGTGTATTTCATAACTATCCCAGTGCTGTGGAATATATTACCAATATTACTGTTCCTTCTTCTTCTTCTTTCGGATTTTCCCTTCAGGGGTCGCCACAGCGAATCATCTCTCTCCACCTATCCCTATCTTCTGGATCCTCAACCTCAGCACCCAATAGCTTCATATCATCATTAATTACATCCATATACCTCCTCTTTGGCCTTCCTCTTTGCCTCCTGCCTCGCAGCTCCATGTCCAACATTCTCCTACCAATATACTCACTCTCCCTCCTCTGAACATGTCCAAACCATCTTAATCTCCCTAACTTTGTCCCCCAAACGTCCAACATGACCTGTCCCTCTGATGTACTCGTTCCTTATCCTGTCCAATCTTGTCACTCCCAAAGAGAACCTCAACATCTTCAGCTCCTTTCTCTTCTTCAGTGACACTGTCTCTAAACCATACAGCATGGCTGGTCTCACCACTGTCCTGTACACCTTCCCCTTGATTCTTGCTGATATTTTCCTATCACACAGAACTCCTGACACCTTTCTCCACCAATTCCAACCTTCCTGCACTCACTTCTTTACCTTTTTCCCACTCTCTCCATTACTCTGGACTGTTGACCCCAAGTACTTAAACTCCTGTACCTTCTTCACCTCTTCACACTGTAACCTTACTGTTCCACTTCCTGTCCTCTTCACCCTGTGACCTTACTGTTCCACTTCCCTCCCTGTCATTCACACACATGTACTCAGTCTTACTATGATTGACTTTCATTCCTCTTCTCTCCAGCACAAACCTCAACCTCTCCAGGTTGAACTCCACCTGCTCCCTGCTCTCACTACAGATCACAATGTCATCTGCAAACATCATCGTCCAAGGAGACTCCTGTCTGACCTCCTCTGACAACTGTTCCATCACTATAGCAAACACGAATGGGCTCAGAGCCGATCCCTGATGCAGTCCCACCTCCACTTTGAACTCCTCTGTCGGACCTACAGCACACCTCACCACTGTCCTGCTCCTCTCATACATGTCCTGCACCACTCTGACATACTTCTCTACTACTCCTGACTTCCTCATACAGTACCACAGTTCTTCTCTTGACACCCTGTCATACGCTTTCTCCAAGTTTACAAACACACAGTGCAACTCCCTCTGACCATCCCTATACTTCTCCATCAACATTCTCAGAGCAAAAATTGCATCTGTTGTGCTCTTTCTGGGCATGAAGCCATACTGCTGCTCACAAATTTTCACTAACTTCCTTAACCTAGCTTCCACTACTCTTTCCAACAGCTTCATTGTATGGCTCATCAACTTTATCCCCCTATAGTTGCTGCAACTCTGCACGTCACCCTTATTCTTAAAGATCGGCACTAACACACTTCTGCTCAATTACTCAGGCATCCTCTCACTCTCTAAAACCCTGTTGAACAAACTAGTTAAAAATTCCACTGCTGCCTCTCCTAGACACTTCCAGACCTCTACCGGGATGTCGTCAGGACCAACTGCCTTTCTACTTTTCATCCTCTTCAAAGCCTTCCTGACTTCATCCTTTCTAATCTTATCTACTTTCTGTTCCACAGAGTTCACCCCTGCTACTCTTTTTTTCCACTTTCATTTTCCTCATTCATCAGCTCCTCAAAGTATTCCTTCCATCTCCTCTGTACACTCTCCTCACTTGTGAGCACCCTTCCATCTCTGACCTTAATAATTCTAACTTGCTGCACATCCTTCCCATCTCGATCCCTCTGCCTAGCTAACCTGTACAAGTCCTTCTCTCCTTGTCTAGTGTCTAACCTAGTGTACAACTCGTCATGTGCCTTCTGCTTGGCCTTAGACACCTCCCTCTTCACTCTGCGCTGTAACTCCTTGTATTCCTGTCTATTCTCTTCATTCCTGTCCATGTCCCAATTCTTCTTGGCTAATCTCTTCCTCTGGATACTATCCTGAACTTCCTCATTCCACCACCAAAACTCATCTTCTTTCGTCCTTCCAGATGACACACCCAGCACCTTTCTCCCTGTCTCCCTGATCACTTCTGCTGTAGTTTCCCAGTCATCTGGCAGCACTACCTGACCACCCAGAGCCTGCCTCAACGTCTGTCTAAATTCCTCACAACATTCCACCTTTTTCAGCTTCCACCACTTGGTTTACTTCTTTATCTTTGACCTCTTCATCTTACAGACCATCAGAGTCATCCTACACACCACCATCCTATGCTGTCTGGCTACACTCTCTCCCACTATCACTTTACAGTCACAAATCTCTTTCAGATTGCCTCTTCTACATAGGATGTAGTCTAACTGTGATCTCCTACCTCCACTCTTGTAAATCACTCTATGTTCCTCTTTCTTCTGAAAATAAGTGTTAACCACAGCCATGTCTATCCTCTTAGCAAAGTCCACTACCATCTGTCCTTCAAGGTTCCTTTCCTTAACTCCAAACTTGCCCATCACCTCCTCATCACCGGTGTTCCCCTCAGCAACATGTCCATTAAAATCCACTTCTATCACCACTCTCTCACCCGTGGGAATACTCTCCATCACCTCATCTAATTCATTCCAGAATTTCTCTTTCTCCTTTAACTCACAACCTACCTATGGGGCATAACCACTAACAACATTCAACATCACCCCTTCAATCTCTAACTTCAGACTCATCACCCTGTCTGACACTCTCTTCACTTCCAGAACATTCCTTACAAAGTCCTCCTTCAGGACCACACCTACCCCATTTCTCTTACTATTCAGACCATAATAAAACAGCTTGAATCCTGCTCCTATACTACGAGCCTTGCTACCATTCCACCTGGTCTCCTGTACACACAGTATATCCACCTTCCTTCTCTCCATCATATCAGCCATCTCTCTACCTTTCGATGTCATAGTACCAACATTCAGAGTTCCAATTCTCAGTCCTACACTCTTACCTTTCCTCTTATCTCTCTGTCTGTGCACTCTCCTCCCTCCTCTACCTCTTCGACCAACAGTAGCCCAATTTCCACCGGTGCCCTGTAGGTCAACAGCACCAATGGCGGTGGATGGCATACCGATCCGATATGAAATTCGTACTGACGATTTGCATGGTTAAATTTGGCAATGTTTTACGCCGGATGCCCTTTCTGACGCAACCCTCTCTATTTATCCGGGCTTGGCATCCTCCACGGGAAAACAGGAAGTGAGGCGGCGTCCTCTACTAGAACAGATGCGTGATGTCCACTAAAAAAAAAAAGAAAAATGAAAAATAAACTAAAACTCCAGGGAACAAACCAAAAAGCTAAAGGGCAGAAAGAATAATACAAAAAAATGCTCACATAATTTTTTGCCAGGCTAGACGCTATCCTGCTGGGTCGGAGAGTGGCGGAAAATTTCTGTCAGAGAACAGTGGTGTCTTCGTGAATAAAATTCACACCCAAATGCAGGGATAGCTAAAAACACAAGATTTATTAAATAAAAACACAACACAACCAAAATTGGGAAACACTGGGGGGTGGGGGAGAAAACCAAGATTCAAAAAACAAAACACAGAAGATGAAGGCATTACAGAGATAAAACAAAGATTCTGCGATGTAAAAAGCAATTCAGCATGAATAAATAAGAAAGACAGTTAGACACATAAGGGGCAGGTGTGCTGAGGTGGGAAGGAATAGAGTGGTTCAGACGTGTGAACACAAAACAGAAACAAAAGGCACACGGAAAAAGTCCGGGCTACATCCTGACATCCCCCAAATCGCACCAGTTCATAACTGATGGTTGAGACGTGTCTGAGACTGAACAAGGTTTCTTAAACTGTTGTAGTTCATTTGTTAAATGAGTTCATGACTTTTGTTAAGAACCTATGGGTTCAGATGACAAGGACATGTTTTATGCTATTATTAGTGTTTACCTCAAAGAAAACAAAATGCCATTAACAAGTATCAGAAGTGTGTTTTTCAATGCTTCTTACTGGGATGGTTAAATATGTTTTTGTATATTTAACTGAAAAAATATGAAAGTAAATAAATATTTAAGGTCATTGAAGGTAAAAACTGGAGCTTAAGCTTTAACTGGAAGCTCTAAAGTAAAGCTACGTTCTTTAGTTTGAGTCAAAGTAGAAGATAAACATTTTTTGCTCTTCATTAATAAAAAGGTCTTTCAGAGAGATTTCAGCACACAGGACTGATAAAGTTCCAGTGTATCATATCTGTAGTCATGTGACTCGTCACACCATCAGAATAGACAAGAATTCACTGTGAACTTCACACCTCATTATGGCTAATGGACCAATCAAATCAGTTCACAGCTTCAAAACATCCAATCAGGTGTGAGCCTGGACCTGGTTTTCTACTGAACACACGTTCACGTTCTAAGTTCATTAGATCACTTGGTCTGAACAGGAACGATGATCAGACTCTTTGTCGCTCTTTGTGCTCTTTTTTCTCTCTTCACAGCTGGTGAGTAACTTTCTGAAACTTTAATGTAAAACTATAATATTTTATATTTAACTCATTTACTGACATCAAATATTAAACATTTTTACAGTGAAAACTTCTGACATCAAGGAGATTGATGTGATAACAGTAAACCGTGGAGAAGATGTAACTATGAAGTGTAACACTGAAAGTGTCACAAAGAAAGAAAGAGTTCAGGAAAATTACCTCAGTTTATTGCAAAACTATACATGAACAAATTGGGCTACAAATTTGATGAAGGATTTAATGATGCTCGTTTCAGTATTAGTGTAAATGACAATAAATTTGATCTCAGTATTAAAAAACAACAGAAGATGATAAAGGAGAATATTTCTGTGGAGAAATGGAAGGAAGTGTAGTGAAGTTCACATCTGGAACACGTCTGCAATTTAAAGGTAAACAGTTTTACTCTGATAACCTGCTAATTCCAGATCAACACTTTAACCAGAATTATGTCTACATATGCATTAAATGTTGAATATTTAACTTTATTTATATTTAGTATCATTTCTGTTAATTTGCTGTGTTTCTGATTTATCTGTAAAGACAAAGAGAAGACACACCGTAATACAACAACACCCAACAGCACAGAAACAAGTAATAATTTGGTTTCCTTTCACTGTCTATAACAGAATGTACCATAGCGACAACCTCTCACTGTTCATAAATCATACAATATTTATACAAGTTGTAGATTTATACATTGTGTGTATTTTCCTCATTCCAGGCGAACACAACTGGATTATTTCCTTAATAGCCTCCAATATATTCTCTGTTATTGTAATCTCACTTCTGGTTGGAGTTTTATGTAAAAATCACAGAAAAGGTTTGTTTATTTTTTATTTGTTGTTATTTATAGAGTTATTGTATAAAGTTGTTGTATGTTGTGAATTTCATCTTTACTTGTGTGTCTTATTGTTCAGATGCTTCATCAAGCAACCATCAAATTCCCACCAATCAGGTAATCCAGTCTTCTATTAACTGGGATTCTGTTCTGTTAAATAAATCCACATCTGAATGCACAGAGAATTTTAATAGACATCTATTCACCTAAATATCAGTGTAGTCATTATTTTAGACTTTTAATCTGCTCTTTAATCGGCTCTTGTTCTTCATCAGACTGCTGCTGCTGATGATGATGTCTTGAACTATGCAGCTGTGAGTTTTGCCAAAAAACCTTCATCCTCCAGAACATCCAGAGCCAAGAGCCATGAAGACGTTTACGCTCATGTTAAAATAAAATAGAGAAATTGTATTTTTTACTTTTGTGTTTTTTTCTACTGAAGCCTTCTTCAGTTTTTCTCAGCATTTTTTCTTGAAATAGTGCAGATGATTTCTAAAATGTAAAAAACTAATATTATTGTTTGATTTTGAAGGTTAAATTGTTAAGAAAAGCTTCTTGGTGGACAATTTGTTTAAACTTTTTTTCTGTTTTAACTAAATCATTAACTTTTTCAGAAATACTAAGAGCCGGAAGTGAGAAAGGGCTGAAAATAAAGATTCCAACATTACTGATGAGATGTGGCTGTTTAACCTGAAATTAAATTTCAGACACTGAACATTAAATCAGATTAAACATGTATGTTGAGACCGATGATGTGCCAAGAAGTGCTTTATTTTAAATGTTTTCAGACTATTTACATTAACAAATATGACAAAAACCACGGTGTATTTTTTGTGTTCCTATTTAAGCTAATTTTAGCAACATGTTCATTCCCACAGATGTCTCTAAATGACTTCACTGGTTGTATTAAAATTTCTGTTTAGTAGAGAATTAATAAACAAATCTTACAATACAGTCCACAGTTGCCTTGTGCCATCATTTATAGTCCCAAAAACACAGAATAAGCTCTGGTTCCTATTTTAAGCACTAAACACATCGTCTAGTGTGAGATGATCTCAAACTAAACAGCAGCATGAGGACAGTGTGTGGTTTTTTACCACGTCAAGGTGTTAAGGTTCAGCAACAGTTTGTGTGCAAGTTTTGCATAAATACGAATGCAACCTTTATATTTTGTAGAAATGGTTAACATTTTGTTGTCTCCAGTGTCACTTCCTTCACTGGAATTAAGACTTTAAGGACAAACACTGTTCTAGCATGTCAATGTCCCTGTGCACAAAGTGAGCTTGAAGAAGACACGGTGTGTTAAGGTTAAGTGAAAGAACTTGAGTGTCAATGGAGCTCAATTTGTGTACAGGGGCAAGGTTCTGATGGAACTGCTTTGAGCCTCTCAGTTCCAGTGAAGTGAGCCTTAGCATTGTCACCTAATCATAACCTATTTGCTCCACTGTGTAGGCTTTAATGCTGAAGTTGTGGTTTACGCTCTCATTCTAAAGTTTTCCCCTAATAAAATGATGTTACTCACTCTCATGGCTGTCACCCTATGGTCTGGATTAGGGATGAGCGAGTACAGCATTATCTGTATCTGTATCTGTTAACCATATGAATTATCTGTATCTGTACTCGGAGTGGGTGGGGCCTAACCCGGAAGTAAGCGGGACTTGTCTTGAAATGGACGGGGCTTTAACCGGTATGTTATTTTAAGCATGCAATTGATATGGGTTGATCAGAAATTGTTATATTTATTGCTGATTAGAAAAATATACGTATTATTAACTTATTCTCAGTCGTAATATACATATTATTAATGTTACAACCCGAAGTAAAAAGCTGAAGAAACCCTAAACGTTAACGGAAAATACCCGCGAACCCGAGTGACTGAGGGAGAGACAGAGAGCTGTTCTGTGTGTGACTGTGAGTGAGCAGAGCGAGACACAACAACACAATACATCTTTATGTGTGTAGGGGAGGGGCGCTGTGACTAGCCTATCACAGAACACTGACACAATCAGCTACCCAATGATGATTTTCATTCAATCCGAACACAGATATTGACTCGTATTACTCATATTATACTCGTACTCGGCAGAAGTGCTTTATCCGTACCGGATACTCGTTTCAACCGAGTATCCGGCTCATCTCTAGTCTGGATATGGATCTTTTATCCTGCTGTCTTTTCTAATAGAGTTCTAACAAATCTACATTTCTCAGGAATAAAGCTATTATTAAATGGGAAATGTAGGTGCATGTGTGTGTGTGTGTGTTTGTATGTATGGTGACATGATGCAACTTGTATGGAAGTGCAGTAAGTAGGCATTGCATGCTTTCTTGCTAATCTGCTGCCATTGGCTATCCCTTGTGGTGAAATGGGGAACAGCCTTGAGTGTAAGCCTCCTCTTGCCAGTACATAACATCTTCTTCAACAAGACTCCTGAAAGCCCTCACTGCTTCCAGACACTGTAACTGGGTGCATTGCCCCAGTCTACATTTGGTAGGGCATTTTGCAGTAGTGCCCAGAGGTTGTTCATGGCCAGCTAACCTGCTAGGTAAGACTTCTAAGACAAAGGATAAGGGAGTGTCGGAACTTAGAGCCCGCCTCCAAGTGGACATATCGCAGGCTGACCTATACTCTTAGACTTTTGTTCAATTTTGACTGTTTTGACACGTGTAATTTCTACTCTCTCCACCTCTACTCTCTGTGTTTCTCTGTCCAGACCCAGCACACCCAGGAAGTTTCCTGCCCAGGCGCTGTTCACTCCTGCGCCAGGGCACCGCGGATCCTGGGTGCAGCAATGGACGCGTGCTGGGCCCCGGTCGAGGACCTCTCCTCCTCCACCGCCACCGGTCTTCGAGATCCCCAAACGGAACTGCTTTGCCCCCCTTTGCAAGACAGACCATCGGAGACTCCATCGTCCGCCACGTCCATGCTACTGTGGCTAAAGGTAAGGCTCGCACTCACTGCTTACCTGGTGCTTGTGTTTTTGATGTCGCTAAACAGGTACCTAGGGTTGTGAGCAGAAACACCGGAGCTGTGGTTCTTCATGCTGGCTCGAATGACACCAGCCTGAGGCAGTCAGAGATCCTGAAGAGGGATTTCAACACCCTGGTAGAGACAGTTCGCAGAACAGTGCCCACTTTGAGGATCATCGTGTCTGGACCCCTTCCATCATACCAGCGAGGAATTGAAAGGTTCAGCAGACTTCTTGCTTTAAATGAATGGCTACAGTCATGGTGTCAGGCTCAGAAAGTACTCTTTATTGATAACTGGAATGTTTTCTGGGAGCATCCTAGGCTGTTCCGTGCTGACGGCCTGCACCCCAGCAGAGTTGGAATGGAGATCCTCTCGGACCACATCTCCAGGGCGCTGCACACCTTCTGACTCGTAAACTACGCTTTAAATCCAAAATTCAATAGCCATCCTTCACCTCAACACATTGACATAAATGCACACATAGCTCATCCGATAGAAACTGTGTCTGTAATCAGACCAGAAAAATGCCAAAGAAACATACAAAAACAGTTCCTAAAGTTTGGGCTCCTGAACATTAGATCACTTGCTCCCAAAGCACTTATTGTAAATGAAATCATTTCAGAAAATAGCCTTACCGCACTCTGCCTTACCAAAACTTGGATTAAGCCAAATGACTACATCGGTCTAAATGAGTCTACACCGTCAGGATATATCTAAGTTGCATGAGCCTTGTCAGACTGGTCGTGGAGGTGGTGTTGCCACTATCTTCAGTGATTCCCTTACTGGTACCCAGAGAACACAGTATAGATTTAATTCTTTTGAATTAACATAAAGGACAAGCACTATCGCACATGCACATGAAAAAATTCCTGATGTCTCTTGCTCTAGCGACCATGTACAGACCCCCAGGGCCCTACACTGATTTTCTTAGAGAATTCTCAGATTTTCTTTCAGACCTATTGGTTAACTTTGATAAAGCGTTAATTGTACGAGATTTTAACATTCATGTTGATGACACAAACGATGCGTTAGGACTCACATTTATGGACCTACTAAACTCATTTGGGGTTAAACAAAACATCACTAGAGCAACTCACCGTCGTAATCATACAGTAGATTTAATAATATCACACAAAATAGGCGTCAATGACATAGATATCATACCTCAAAGTGATGACATCACAGACCATTACCTCATAACGTACACACTACCTGTAGAACAGACTAACTGTGTCTCACCACGTTATCGACTCGGTAGAACTATTATTCCGACCACTAAAGACAGATTCACAAATAACCTGCCTGATCTGTCTGGACTTCTTACTGTAACCTTAAACACAAACGATCTAGATGTAATAACTAACAGCATAGGTGATATATTCACTAGCACATTAGACACTGTTGCCCCAATCCGATTACAGAAGGTTAGAGATAAAACTCTTGCACCGTGGTATAATAGTCATACTCACACCCTCAAGAGAGAAACCCGTAACCTCGAGCGAAAGTGGAGAAAAACTAAATTAGAGGTTTTCAGAATTGTGTATAAGGAAAGTATGTCCAACTATAGACAGGCTCTAAAAGCGGCCAGGGCTGAGCACCTGAGCAAACTCATAAGAAATAACCAGAACAATCCTAGGTTTTTAATTTAGCACAGTGGCTAGATTAACAAAAAAAACAGAAATCTGAACAAACTATTCCATCACAGCTCAATAGTGAAGACTGAGTTTCTTCACTGACAAAATCAAAAATATCAGGAAAAAAAAAGGTGACGCTCAACATATGAAAGCAACTAGTGAC
This sequence comes from Tachysurus vachellii, assembly GCF_030014155.1. Taxonomy (NCBI): domain Eukaryota; kingdom Metazoa; phylum Chordata; class Actinopteri; order Siluriformes; family Bagridae; genus Tachysurus; species Tachysurus vachellii. Next base: position 1,901,871 of record NC_083461.1, read on the forward strand.
CCAGCCTCACCTAAGGCTCTAAACACACAATTACAATGCTTTACAAGCACAGGACAGGAAGAGTTAGATAAACTTATTACAACAGCTAAATCAACAACTTGTTCACTAGACCCCATTCCAACTAAATTACTGAAAGATGTGTTACATAAAGCTGGTGAGCCTCTTCTTTATATTATTAACTCCTCGTTATCTTTAGGTTACGTCTTTAAATCCAATTCTTTAAATTCAAGTTGGCAGTTATTACGCCACTCATCAAAAAACCTAATTTAGATCCTAATGAACTATCAAATTACAGACCTATTTCACATCTTCCGTTTATGTCTAAAATACTAGAAAAGGTTGTCTCTGTTCAACTGAGCTCCTTCTTACAGCAGAACAATATCCTTAAAGAGTTTCAATCAGGTTTCAGGCCCCATCATAGCACAGAAACTGCACTTGTGAAAGTCACAAATGACTTGTTCTTAGCTTCGGACAAAGACTGTATGTCACTATTAGTTCTACTTGACCTTAGTGCTGCATTCGACACTATAGATCACAACATTCTCCTAGATCGCTTACAAAATTACACAGGTATTCATGGACAGGCTTTAAGTTGGTTTAGATCCTACCTGTCTGATCGATACCATTTTGTAGAATTAAATGGTGAATCCTCCAGTTTATTACCAGTTAATCGTGGGGTCCCTCAAGGATCAGTTCTAGGACCTCTGCTTTTCTCGATATACATGCTTCCATTAGGGAACATTATTAGAAGACATGGGATTAGTTCCCACTGCTATGCTGACGACACACAGTTATATATCTCATCAAAACCAGATGAAATAGCTAAAGTGTCCAAATTAACTCAATGGCTTAGAGAGATAAAAGACTGGATGAGCTGCAATTTCCTGTTCTTAAACTCTGATAAGACAGAAATACTACTTATAGGTCCAAACACCAGTACACAGAAACTCTCACAATTTAACTTCCATTTAGAGGGATGTACTGTTACTAGTAACTCGACAGTGAAAGACCTGGGTGTTATATTATACAGCAACCTGTCTTTTGAAAATCATATCGCCCAGACCACAAAAACAGCCTTCTTCCACCTTAGAAATATTGCCAAGCTGAGAAACATCCTGTCTGTCTCTGATGCTGAGAAGCTAGTTCATGCTTTCATGACCTCTAGACTGGACTATTGTAATGCGTTACTGGGTGGTTGTCCTGCATCTTCAATAAATAGGCTACAGTTAGTCCAAAATGCAGCTGCCAGAGTTCTCACTAGGACAAGAAAGTATGACCATATAACCCCAATTTTATCATCTCTACACTGGCTACCTGTTAAGTTTAGAATTGATTACAAACTGCTGCTACTTACAAACAAGGCTCATAATGGTTTAGCTCCCATGTATCTAATTAGTTACAATCCTTCATGCTCCCTGAGATCACAAAACTCAGGACTTCTGCTAGTTCCCAGAATATCTAAGTCTACTAAAGGTGGTAGAGCGTTTTCTTATTTAGCTCCCAAACTTTGAAATAGTCTTCCTGATAGTGATCAGGGATCAGACACACTTTTCCAGTTTAAATGTAGATTAAAAACTCATCTCTTTAGTCAGGAGTACACATAATACATCCCATAATATTGTGCACTATTACATTAGACTTGCACATTTTTATGAACAGCAGATATGTTAAACCCTCTACACTGCTTCTCTCTTTCTACCCATCCCGAGGCATACAGACATTGTACCAGCTCCGATCGTCTTCCGTGCAATGAAGATTTTGGACCTCCACTGAGATGAGGCTGACTCCGTGAAAATCCTGAGACAGATCTACTGATCTACCAGCTCCAGTTAGACTCTGTGATACTAAGAGGAGATCTGAACTCCATGTGATCCTTACACCAATACAACATTTGTTTGACTGTATATTTGTACTCACACCATCTAGTGTCACCCATATGAGGTGGAATATGAAATGGGTTCCCCTTTGAGTCTGGTCCCTCTCAAGGTTTCCTTGCCACTGCTGCCTGAGCCACCTCAGACTTGCTCATTGGGGATAAATACATACATACATACTGTACAGTATATACATACATACATAATGTGAACTATATAACTTGAATTTTTATTATGCTAATTCTTTATATTACTCCTTATGTTTACCTTCTGCTCTATGTTTATGTTCTGTAAAGCTGCTTTGAGACAATGTCCATTGTAAAAAGCGCTATACAAATAAACTTGAATTGAATTGAATTGAATTAAAGCATCAGCATTCTTGTTCTTCACTCCTGGACGGTAGGTGATGGTGAAGTTGAAGCGAGTGAAGAACAAGGCCCAGGGAGCCTGACGAGGGTTCAACCTTTTAGCGTCTAAGAGATATAGTAAATCCTTGTGATCCGTGAAAACTGTAAATGGGGATTGGGCGCCCTTACACTAGTGTCTCCACTCTTCCAGGGCAAGTTGTATGGCTAGGAGTTCGCAGTTACCTATGTCATAATTGACCTCTGCCGGGGTGAACTTGTGGGAGAAGAAGGCGTATGGATGGAGTACATAGGTTTTACTGCGGGGTTGTGACAGAACTGCCCCAACACCTGTAGTGGAGGCGTCTACTTTGTAACAAGTCTGTCTCAATAAATCATTAGACCCCTAGTTACAGTAATGTTCAGGCACTCTAATACTGTGTTTTACTATATAGGAAAGATCTGGTTAATGGGGAAAAAAAGACACGGCTGAATTACACACAACAGGATTAAATTCATGTGCATAGTTTAGAATAGAACTACAAATACAAAATCTTCATCACTTAGCTGACTGTCTTTTGTTAGTCCTTAGTTAGTTCCCCAATCAGTCCTTATAGAAATGTGAGTAATCCAGAAAAAGAGATAAATCCGAAGGTGGTCTTTAAAAGTGTTGAAGGAAAAATCCAAAAAATCCACCTGTCTCTTGAAACTCAGCAGCAATTAAATCCACATTTATTTCAACAAAGAGACATACATGTTCTGGAAAAAGGGATTCCAAAACTCAGGAAATCCTCCAGAAATACCTTTGTAGGACAGAACAGCATGCCATACCCTCTAACCATTTCCTACTTTATTTTTGAGGCCTTCCTCCCAGGTATGATCTTTCAAAATAAAAGTATCTTCCCCTACAATAGGGTTTCAACCTAAAAATCCCCAAAATTAACAACATAAATAATGTTTTATATAAGGCATACAAACTTAAACACCACCAGCTCAAAACAAACAGTGAACTTAAATTAAGGCCTGAAACACAAATAAAATCTATATATATATATATATATATATATATATATATATATATATATATATATATATATATATATATATATATATATATATATATATATATATATATAAACTGTGCCTCTTTTTAACAACAAAAAAGCAAAAGTATATGCGTAATATTTTTTTGTGGGCCTTAATAATGTAGCAAGGTTACAACTTCTCCGGTGAAGGGAAGTTGTGGATTGGAATGAATGAGGACCGGAGCTTGGGTGAAGGCTTCTTTCAGCTCTTCGAAGGCTTTCGTAGCTAAGAGAGACCAGCACCGGGATTTCGGTTTGCTTCAGAGGAGTAAGGTGAGGGGTGTGACTATGAGGCTGAAGTTGTGGATAAACCATCTGTAGAATTTAGCAAATCCCAGGAAGCATTGATGCTCCTTGATGGTGTTGGGAATTAGCCAATTCTAAACAGCTTTTACCTTCCCCTCATCTATAGAAATTCCAGGCGATGATACCTCATAGCCTAGAAAGGCTTTATGGGAGGTATGGAACTCACACTTTTTGGTTTTGAGGTACAAATGGTGTTCCCGGAGCTTCCGCGGGACTGCAGTGACATGTTGGATATGTTCTGGTAAAGAATTGTAAAAGATGAGGATATCATCGATATAGACAATCACGAACTGATTCAGGAAGTCCCAGAACACATGGTGTATAAAGTCCTGGAAGACAGATGGCATGTTCACTAAGCAATATGGCATGTTCACTAAGCCATATGGCATCACTAAATATTCGTAGTGGCCTGTCGGGGTCACGAACGCCGTCTTCACCAGAGCGGATTCTGACCAGGTTGTACGCACTTTTTAGATCAAGCTTAGTGAAGATCTTGCAGTCACGTAGTTGTTCCAGGGCAGCTGGGACGAGGGGAAGGGGATAGCGGAACTTGCTGGTGATACTGTTGAGTGACTGGTAGTAAATACATGGTCGGAGGCCTCCGTCCTTCTTAGATACAAAGAAGTAGCTGGATGCGGCTGTAGAGGTAGATAGACGGATATAGCCTTGAGCGAGATCCTTCCCCTGGGCACTGGTTCACCTGGTAGAAGATCAATCGCGCAATCCCATGGCCTAAGAGGTGGTAGCTGCGAAGCTCGATTGGGATTGGCATACTCCTGATATTTGACTGGAAAGGACTATTCTGGTGAGGGCTTTTAACACTCTGGGGTCGAAAGACGCGCCGGCGCGTCTTTGGCACATTTTTTCCTCTTCAACGTGAAGTCCACTTAAAATACTCCGTCATTCATAGTCATACACATACATGTAATACATCATTCGAAACTGTGAAGTGTCTACTTTTATTTGAGTGCCTTCATATTAACAACAAAAAGCTGTCTTTTGGCAAATAAAGAAAATAACCAGGTTGTGCATTCAGACATCTCTGTGAACTTGACCTTCTTCCTGAAACACGTTACAAACATGAACTGATAACTCCGCCAATACTTATCACACGAACATGATACCTATGTCTAATGAAAGCCTGAAATGTCTACTTTTAAATGAGCTAATTAAAATCGAAAGCAAATATTGTCTTTTTGTGTAATCTGTATGTAAGTAAAGAGAGGTACAGTTTTTCTGGCTCGACCTCATTACCACTAATGTGATCCCACCTACCGCCGTGCGTGCCATTCATATGAAATTTACCTGAGCGGGCTATGCAAATAAGATCAACGCCCCCAAACAATGTAAGAAGCACAAAGTTTTCATTCAAAGTTTTCAAGCACAAAGATTCATTCACTTATCAACGCGCTGGGAAGATGAAACGCTTTACAGCTGAGGAAGTTTCCTCAGATGAAGATGAAGAGCATGACTCCGACTACGAACGTTTGTATTTTGAAGAGCGCCTTGATCCGCGAGCGAGGATATAATTTCTGAAGAGTAAGTTTTACTTACATTTGTTGAAATCTTGTGTGATGTAAAATTATATATACTGTATTTGTCAGGACTCTGCCTGGACTTTGGCCATGCGCCGTTTGTTTATGTTTCATGTTCACGTGTCTGCCCCGCCCTTGTCTTTTCCGCCCCGCTTCTGCACACCCGCCCCACATGTTTATTAATTATTTGTGTTATTTAATTGAGCCGCGTTGCCTTGTGCAGCACGGAATCCTATTGTCTTCTGTGCTTGTCTTCATGTCTGGTTTTGTCTGTGTCCTGTTTCGTGTTTTTTCTTTGGTTATTAAATCCCGTTTCTGTTAAGCTGTCCTGCATTTGGGTCCCTTTTTATCCCGCGCACGTGACAGAAGGATTCCGCCAGACCAGGACCCAGCAGGACAGCTGAAGCTCGGACCGGGCCGATATGGAGCTATTTTTTTTTTTTTTTTTTTCTTATTGGATTTTTTTCCCCCTGGGCTTTGCGGGTTTTTGTGGCATCGGTCCGCATTTTTCCGGTGAGGGACGCCGCTCCGCTTCCGGCTTTTCCGCGGGGGGCGCCGCCTCACTTCCTGGTTGCGGGCCGTGTCACCAGCCCGAGTTTTGTTCTGTTTTTTCGGTGTCCTGTGACATTGCCCCGCATCTGTCCGGTGGGGGTCGTCGCTTCACATTCGGTTTTCCGTTGAGGACGCCGCCCCACTTCCTGTCCACGGGGGGTGTTGCAGGCCCGTGTTTTACCCCCTGGATTTTTTTTTTCTGTTCTGTGGTGGATTTTTCCCCCTGCCCTCCCTCCCCTTTTCCTGGTTCCCGAGAGGTGGGTCTGGCTCCGGTGCCTCGGGGGAGGTGCTCGGGCCCTCCTGTTCGGCTGTGGACGTCGCTCGGGCCCTCCTGTTCGGCTGTGGACGTCGCTCGGGCCCTCCTGATCGGCTGTGGACGTCGCTCGGCCCTCCTGTTCGCCTGTGGACGTCGCTCGGCCCTCCTGTTTGGCTGTGGACGTCGCTCTGCCCTCCTGTTCGGCTGTGGACGTCGCTCGGGCCCTCCTGTTCGGCTGTGGATGTCGCTCGGGCCCTCTTGATCGGCTGTGGACGTCGCTCGGGCCCTCCTGTTCGGCTGTGGACGTCGCTCGGCCCTCCTGTTTGGCTGTGGACGTCGCTCGGCCCTCCTGTTCGGCTGTGGACGTCGCTCGGCCGTGGACGTTGCTCGGCCCTCCTGTTCGGCTGTAGACATCGCTCGGCCACTCTGGCTGCGCCGCCGTGTGCCTTGCTCCCCCCACCTGCCTCGCCGTGTGCCTTGCTCCCCCCATCTGCCTCGCCGTGTGCCTTGCTCCCCCCACCTGCCTCGCCGTGTGCCTTGCTCCCCCCACCTGCCTCGCCGTGTGCCTTGCTCCCCCCTCCTGGACCCGTTGGGACTGTCAGGACGGTTTGGCGCGTCGGGAGCCGCGCCTTGAGGGGGGGTTCTGTCAGGACTCTGCCTGGACTTTGGCCATGCGCCGTTTGTTTATGTTTCATGTTCACGTGTCTGCCCCGCCCTTGTCTTTTCCGCCCCGCTTCTGCACACCTGCCCCTCATGTTTATTAATTATTTGTGTTATTTAATTGAGCCGCGTTGCCTTGTGCAGCACGGAATCCTATTGTCTTCTGTGCTTGTCTTCATGTCTGGTTTTGTCTGTGTCCTGTTTCGTGTTTTTTCTTTGGTTATTAAATCCCGTTTCTGTTAAGCTGTCCTGCATTTGGGTCACTTTTTTATCCCACGTACGTGACAGTATTGTATACAGACTATTTGCAAGCAGATATTAAGAGTGACTTTATAGAAACGTCTCATAATTGGCAACTTTTATTTACCTTAAAATGTTAGTTCTTATTAAGCTGTATGCTGATTAATGCAATGTGAATATACAATATGTTATATAGCAATATCACTATTTAGAATATATTTTGACTAGTGTTTATGCCTCAACTAGTCTTGTTTACGTGACTATCTGTTCGGGTGTAAATGTATTGATGTGGTGTCGATGAGCTGTGTACACATGTAACCATTTTTTTCTATTATGCGTGCAGAATATTTGTATTACTGATGTGGAAAATACATTCTATTAATTGTGTTGCTTTGTACTTTGCAAATACATGATACCAATTATGATATTTTCTTAGGAATGTGGCTGCAACACGTTCACCTGCGTCTGATACTCGCACGAGGGCACGCAGCAACGCGAGCGACATTCATCCAGTGTAAGCCACATTTACCCCTTTTTATGTTCTCAGTATTAGTAATACTGGTGTGTTGCTTTGTACTTTGCAAATACATGATACTAATTATTATATTTTTTTTAGGAATGTGGCTGCAACACATTCACCTTCGTCTGAGCGTTTGGTGGGGTATTGCTGCGGCTGCATCTCGAACACAAGTGAACATTGAAGCAAAAATCCAGTGCAATTCTCTGCCGAACCACAGTAGGGTGCCGGGCTGGCCATGGGGGATGCGACTATGGTGGCAGATGAAGACGGTGCTGTGACAGGTGTGGTGGTGCTGGATTGTAGCGATGAGCGAAGAAGATCCACTAGTTAGCGAATGGGATCCGATGCTGGAACGTTCATCTTGCTTACGGTATTAGGTCACACGCTACGGACCAAGGTAAGCAAAACAGAGTGAGGTTTATTGAAGTCCATGAACATATATATCAGGAAAGAAAGTACGAAGCACCAAAACGTTGCAACACACACAAACACACCTGTAGGGGATATCTCAGGAATTCCAGTAACTGAATCCTTAACTTCAGGAAGTATATATATATAGGAGCGAATCCTGTCCAAAAGCGAGGACGAAGGAGGGGTAGCCAACTGCTGTGAGACAAACGGGAGTCTGGAGCTTGAATGACTGCAGAGAAAATCATGTTAGTACATACGAGACCAGACAATGAGTGAGTGACTGAGAGTGGCTTATATAGGGTGTGTGTTGATTGCTGAATGCGGAATAGGTGGTGCTGATTAGTACTCAGGGTGATGTGAATGCTGGTGAGTGAGGGAAGGACCTGGTTACTCCATGACATGTGGCTGTTTAACCTGAAATTATATTTCAGACACTGAACTTTGAATCAGATTAAAAATGTTTGTTAAAGTTCTTTATTTTAAATGATTTTTAGAGTATTTTTAATGTATTAATAAATTCCACAAATATCAAAGTGTGACCATTTTTTCTGTTTCTATTTAAAAACATATGTTCATTGTGTAGGGCACTCTAGGGAGGTGGCCACGAAACAACAGCACTAATTCAGGAAGTCAGATGAAAACAATGCTAGTAGCGCAGTTTATTCAGTGTAGGGGCAATGGGGGGTGGGGGAGTGAGTGAATGGTGATCCGACTGCCTCAGGCTGGTGTCGTTTATGCCGGAATGAAGAACCCCAGCTCCGGTGTGCTTGCTCAGGATCCCAGGTACCTGTGCAGCGACATCAAGAACACGAGCACTAGGTAAACAGCGAATGTGTACCTTACCTTTAGCTGCAGTAGCACGGATGTGGCAGACGATGGAGTCTCCGATGATCACAGCGTCGCATTCCGTCTTTTATTAATCCAGTCTTCTATTAACTGGGATTCTGTTCTGTTAAATAAATCCACATCTGAATGCACAGAGAATTTTAATAGACATCTATTCACCTAAATATCAGTGTAGTCATTATTTTAGTCTTTTAATCTGCTCTGATTAATAAACGGCTCTTGTTCTTCATCAGACTGCTGCTGCTGATGATGATATCTTGAACTATGCAGCTGTGAGTTTTGCTAAAAAACCTTCATCCTCCAGAACATACAGAGCCAAGAGCCATGAAGATGTTTACGCTCATGTTAAAATAAAATAGAGAAATTGTTCATTTGTTGAATGCAAACCTACATGAGTTCATGACTTTTGTTAAGTGTTTTGTTATGAGTTCAGATGACCAGGACATGTTTTATGCTATAATTAGTGTTTACTTCAAAGAAAACAAAATGCCATTAACAAGTACCAGAGGTGTGTTTTTAAATGCTTGTCACTGGAATGGAACCATTAAGAGATTGTTTTTGTATATTTAGCTACAAAAATATGGAAGTAAATAAATATTAAAGGTCTTTAAAGGTACCAATCTGGAGTTTAAGATTAAACTGTAAGCTCTAAAGTAAAGTTGCGCTCTTTAGTTTGACAAAGTAAAAGATAAACAAAAAATTTTTTTGTTCTTCATTAAACTTCTTCTATCAGAGAGATTTCAGCACACAGGACTGATAAACTGGACTGGTAAAGTCATGTGACTGGTCACACCATCAGAATAGACAAGAATTCACTGTGAGCTTCACACCTCATTACAGCTAATGGACCAATCAAATAAGTCCACAGCTTCAAATCATCCAATCAGATGTGAGTCTGGACCTGGTTTTCTACTGAACACACATCTAAGTTCATTAGATCACTTGGTCTGAACAGGAACGATGATCAGACTCTTTGTCGCTCTTTGTGCTCTTTTTTCTCTCTTCACAGCTGGTGAGTAACTTTCTGAAACTTTTATGTAAAACTATAATATTTTATATTTAACTCATTTACTGACATTAAATATTAAACATTTTTACAGTGAAAACTTCTGACATCAAGGAGATTGATGTGATAACAGTAAAGCGTGGAGAAGGTGTAACTATGAAGTGTAACATTAGCAGTGTCACAAAGAAAGATAATGTAGTTTGGTACAGACAGAGTTCAGGAAAATTACCTCAGTTTATTGCAAAATCATACAAGAACGTTTTGGGCTACAAATTTGGTGAAGGATTTAATGATGCTCGTTTCAGTATTAGTGTAAATGACAGTAAATTTGATCGCAATATTACAAAAACAACAGAAGATGATAAAGGAGAATATTTCTGTGGAGAAATGGAAGGAAATGTAGTGAAGTTCACATCTGGAACACGTCTGCAATTTGAAGGTAAACAGTTTTACGATGATAACCTGCTAATTCCAGATCAACACTTTAACCAGAATTATGTCTACATATGTACTAAATGTTGAATATTTCACTTTATTTATATTTAGTATCATTTCTGTTTATTTTCTTCTTTTCTGATTTATCTGTAAAGACAAAGAGAAGACACACCGTAATACAACAACACCCAGCCGCAATAAAACAAGTAATAATTTGGTTTCCTTTCACTGTCTATAACAGAATGTTCCATAGCGACAACCTCTCACTGTTCATAAATCATACAATATTTATACAAGTTGTAGATTTATACATTGTGTGTATTTTCATCATTCCAGGCGAACACAACTGGATTATTTCCTTAATAGCCTCCAATATATTCTCTGTTATCGTAATCTCACTTCTGGTTGGAGTTTTATATAAAAATCACAGAAAAGGTTTGTTTATTTTTATTTGTTGTTATTTATAGAGTTATTGTATAAAGTTGTTGTATGTTGTGAATTTCATCTTTACTTGTGTGTCTTATTGTTCAGATGCTTCATCAAGCAACCATCAAATTCCCACCAATCAGGTAATCCAGTCTTCTATTAACTGGGATTCTGTTCTGTTAAATAAATTCACATCTGAATGCACAGAGAATTTTAATAGACATCTATTCACCTAAATATCAGTGTAGTCATTATTTTAGTCTTTTAATCTGCTCTGATTATTAAACGGCTCTTGTTCTTCATCAGACTACTGCTGCTGCTGATGATGTCTTGAACTATGCAGCTGTCAGTTTTGCTAAAACACCTTCATCCTCCAGAACATCCAGAGCCAAGAGCCGTGAAGACGTTTACGCTCATGTTAAAATAAAATAGAGAAATTGTATATTTTACTTTTGTGTTTTTTTCTACTGAAGCCTTCTTCAGTTTTTCTCAGCATGTTTTCTTGAAATAGTGCAGATGTTTTCTAAAATGTAAAAAACTAATATTATTGTTTGATTTTGAAGGTTAAATTGTTGTCAGGCCCCCGGATACGGTGGGAAGGAGACAGACCCGTAGGCAGGATAGCTTCAAATGATAGGGGTTTAATACACAAGGGAAACAAACATACATCCACACGACACGGAGAGCTAACGTAAGTTACACATAACTAAACTACACTAATGAATCCGCCCTGCCATCGGCAACGCGGCTCACATATATACACACACAGTCAATCACAGGATGGGAAGCAGGTCAGGAGGCAGGGAGGAGCAGACGAAGGCGGGGCAGACACGTGACAATAATAACAACAACATTAGCACGTGTCCAAAAGTCTGCACTGATCCCTGACAATTGTCAAGAAAAGCTTCTTGGTGGACAATTTGTTTAAACTTTTTTTCTGTTTTAACTAAATCATTAACTTTTTCAGAAATATTAAGAGCCGGAATTGAAAAAGGGCTGAATATAAAGATTCCAACATTACTGATGAGATGTGGCTGTTTAACCTGAAATTAAATTTCAGACACTGAACATTAAATCAGATTAAACATGTATGTTGAGACCGATGATGTGCCAAGAAGTGCTTTATTTTAAATGTTTTCAGACTATTTACATTAACAAATATGACAAAAACCACGGTGTATTTTTTGTGTTCCTATTTAAGCTAATTTTAGCAACATGTTCATTCCCACAGATGTCTCTAAATGACTTCACTGGTTGTATTAAAATTTCTGTTTAGTAGAGAATTAATAAACAAATCTTACAGTTCAGTCCACAGTTGACTTGTGCCATCATTTATAGCCACAAAAAATACAGAATAAGCTCTGGTTTCTATTTTAAGCACTAAACACATTTTGAAACTAAATTGTTTCAGGTTTGTTGTTTCTATTAACGTTCCCATGTATCATCTAGTGTGAGATGATCTCAAACTAAACACCACCATGAGGACAGTGTGTGGTTTTTACCACGTCAAGGTGTTAAAATTCAGCAACAGTTTGTGTGCAAGTTTTGCATAAATACGAATGCAACCTTTTATATTTTGTAGAAACGGTTAACATTTTGTTGTCTCCAGTGTCACAACACAAAAATAAAAACCTCAGGTAATAGTGGAGCATGTGAAAAGGATTTAGCAACCAAACCACAAGATGCTAGCTTACCCATTCACACCATACTTTCACAACTTACTGTTGATATCTTTCCCTAGAAACAATGCACACAGAGCAAAGGTGAAAGTGTAGACTTGTCTAGAATGTCTATGAATGGTGCAGTTTAAGATTCCACTTCACTGGAAGTAAGACATTAAGGACAAACACTGTTCTAGCATGACAATGTCCCTGTGCACAAATTGAGCTTGAAGAAAACACGGTGTGTTAAGGTTGAGTTAAAGAACTTGAGTGTCAATGGAGCTTATTTTGTGTACAGGGGCAAGGTTCTGATGGAACTGCTTTGAGCCTCTCAGTTCCAGTGAAGTGAGCCTTAGCATTAGCTTTGGCTTTGTAGCTATGTCACCTAATCATAACCTATTTGCTCCACTGTGTAGGCTTTAATGCTGAAGTTGTGGTTCACGCTCTCATTCTAAAGTTTTCCCCTAATGAAATGATGCTACTCACTCTCATGGCTGTCACTCTAATGGTCTGGAAATGGATCTTTTTTCCTGCTGTCTTTTCTAACAGAGTTCTAACAAATATACATTTCTCAGAAATAAAGCTATTATTAAATGAGAAATGTAGGTGCATGTGTGTGTGTGTGTGTGTGTGTGTGTGTGTGTGTGTGTGTGTGTGTGTGTGTGGGGAAGTGCAGTAAGTAGACATTGCATGCTTTCTTGCTAACTTGCTAATCTGCTGCCATTGGCTATCCCTTGTGGTGAAATGGGGAACAGCCTTGAGTGTAATCCTCCTCTTGCCAGTACATAACATCTTCTTCAACAAGACTCCTGACAGCCCTCACTGCTTCCAGACACTGTAACTGGATGCTTTGCAGCCCCTGGCTACATTTGGTAGGGCATTTTGCAGTAGTGCCCAGAGGTTGATCATGGCCAGCCACTGCCCTGCTAACCTGCTACAGTAGGTAAGACTTCTAAGACAAAGGCTAAGGGACCACACTCTAATAGAAAAGTATGGATATTGCTGCTCTCAGTGAAGGCTTCTAAGTTTCTCTGAAAGAAGTGGGAGGTGCTTATACATTCTTCTGGAGAGGCTACCTCCTGGTGGCCAATATCAGTACACTATGGTGTTGGACTAGCAATTAGTAATACACTTCTACGCAGCTTCAAATAAACACCAACTACAATGAATGAGAGGCTAATGATGTTCCGTATCCCCCAAACAAAATGCATATGTGCAAACAGTGCCATCATACAACTGTGTGACTGCAACCAAGTACTCCTGAGAAACTAATAGGTCAGGGTAATGTCTGAGTTCATTATAGACTTAACACTAATTCCTTCAAGCTGAAGTCTTCAAATGATAGATTAGGTATGCTTGAAATTATCTAATGGTTAAAGACAATAGGTACATTATGTGCAAACTGCAGGCAGGAACTCCAGCACGATTATGACATCATAATAAAAAGGGAGAGCCAAGATGTGACACAGACATGGGGGCTTCCTGGGACATAAAGTGTCCAACTGCTCCACAGTCAGCAAAGAGAGACAGGAGTCAGTAATCACACCAAGGTCTTTTACTGCTGCACGTAATGAAACAAAGACCAGAGTTCCTCTGGAATCAGAAAGCTTACTTCTGACTCCATGTGGTCCTAGTACAAGAACTTCTGCCTGTCAGAGTTAAGCAGGATGTAGTTTGTAAGCCTCCACTGTCTGATGTCCTTAACACAATCTTCAATCTTATAACGCTAGTGACTCACATCTGACATAACTGAAACATATTGTTGTGTCCCATCAGCACAAGTGAAGCTAATCCCAAATTTACAAATAATTGCACCAATGGCTTGCATATATAAGGAGAAAAGCAGTGGGCCTGAAACAGTACCTTGTGGAACACAGAACATAACCATAGCATGCGTAAAGATGTCACCATTTAGATCTACGAACTGATAACGGTCAGTCAAATAAGGCCTGGGCCAGGAGAGGGTTGTCCCTTTAACACCAACAAGGAAGTCCAGTGAGTTTAAACTTTCAAAGCATTTCAACACAATAGGTGTGCATGGTCAGCGTCTATCAGTCACAATCTCCACCAGCAATGGGCAGTAACTATAAAACTAGCACCAAGTTCTTGCACCATTCAGTCGGGAGGTAAACATACAAGCCACTTCCATGTGCCTTACCATACACAGGTGCATTCCCCTCAGCATTAAAACAGCTGAGCCCATATTGGTGAATGATGGTATCCTGAGCTCTGTCACTGAGCCATGTCTCTGCTCAAAGACACAGCAGTTTCTAAACTCATGCTGTGTACTGTAACTTGCTGGACTTGGATGTATTCTAAGGGAGCAAACATTGGAGAACATGATGGTTGAGTGAACGGCTGTCTACGGTTCGTTTTTAGCCTGGCACAGGCTTTCACCTCCTTGTGATAATCAACAGGACTTATAAATATTAAGTGATGGTAAAGTTCATATGTTCAGTCATTGTTATTGTCTGCAGCAGCTCTTTGTCACACCATGCAGTAGTTTCAGTTTAACAGAAATAGCATGTGGTTTCTGATTTTCAGAGACGAGTTTTTCAAAGCGTTTTAGATTGTAGCTAAATGTTTTTACAATAGAATCTCAGGCAAAAACACAAAAGCTTAACTTTATTAATAAAATGCCTCAAATAAATATCATGTAGAATGCTAAGGATTAACCTGAATAAAACATATACAGTGTTATTGCAAGATGTTTAGGCAAAGTGCTGTTGCAGTCTGCAGTATAAGTCCGGCAGTTTCACACCTTTGTTTGTGCTGTACTTTCCATCACAGCAGATTGTGTGTGTGTGTGTGTGTGTGTGTGTGTGTGTGTGTGTGTGTGACACTGTTAATGGAAACATTTCTGTGGTTTTGTATCTGAGAGATACAAACAAATGTGTCAGGACTGAGCCCGGACTCTTGGCCATGTGCCTTTGTTTACGTTCCTCGTCACGTGTCTGCCCCGCCTTCGTCTGCCCCTCCCTGTCTCCACACCTGTTCCTAATCGTGTCTCATTGTCTTTTGTATTTAACTGTGCCGCGTTGCCTTGTGCAGCGTGGAATCAACTGTTGTCTTTGTTTGGTCTAGTCTGTGTTATGTTTCATGTTTTTCGTTATTAAACCCTGTTTATTTTCCTATCCTGTGTTTGGGTCCCTTTTATCCTGCGTCCCGTGACAAAATGACACAAAGAATTGTTAGACTTTTATAAAGCAAGCCATTAGAGCATTAGAACAGAAGTTGAAGATCAGAGACACATTTCATTATTGAGAAACTTCAGTAATAAGTAGAGAGGGAATACTTTAAAGATAAAATTAATATAGTTCATCACTTCAACACATGGACCTGTCAGTATCTTTCTTGTAAAGAGGGTGTTGCAGTGACCAACACATTCACACTAGAACAAAAGTTCTCTATTAAACAATGATAATTTACACCTGACTTACACCTTACACCTGACCAACAAGACAACCGTTCTGTAACATTGGCACATAAAGTGCCAAATAAACTCAGTGTGTAAGAAAAGGTCAGAGGTCAAAATGACAGCTTTTTTAAATGAATATGCAGTTATTATATTATAAAGTGTAACACAACAGAGTCAACAGTCAACATTAAAAACAGCAAATCTTGACCAGGCAGAAGAGGAAAAGAAAAAACACTTTCCTAAAGTAAGAATATTTGGTATCAGATTAAAACTCTACCTTAATGGGATCTGTCATTGTGATCTGGGGTCTCATTTATAAAGCGTGCGTACGTGTGCGCACTTTGAGACGTGTTTACGAAATATTTTCCTTAATGTACATATATCATAAAATGTCAAAGTCTGCAAATACAGTCATGAAGCACAATCGCTACTCATCATCGGTCCTAACTATTACGGTGTTCATTATAAAACCGTCATGAAGAAGTATGTGTTCACTATAACATTTTCGTCTTAAATGTTCGCCACAAATTAATTCTGTTATTTTGTCAAGGTGTTAACGATCAGTCTAATTGCTAGAAACATATAAATAACCGGTGACCCGGGTATGTAATGCTTCATGATGGCACTGCTGGCACTGTTGGAGGATTACGCCAATGACAGAATAAGGAGAGAACAAGTTTTCAGGGACCATGATGATGACTGGCCCATTATGATGACTGGCTAATAAGCTGATTTAGATTCCCTAGAGCTGTGCTCTTAGATCTATGTGTTGAATTGGGTCCAGTATTAGAGAGGGCAAGACGCCGGAACCATGCCATCCCAGTCCTAATACAAGTCCTCACCACTCTTGGGTTCTTGGCAACCGGCTGTTTCCAGCGGGAATTGGCAGACAGGTAAATTATTTATATAAAAAAAACTATAAGTAATCCTCAACTTTGTGTCTAAGACCTTTTTGTATATGAAATAATTCTATTGGAATCTATCATCTCACCCTAAAGGTCTGGTGTATGACAGCTGTCCCTGAGTGCCATAATATCTGTCGTTTTGAATGGTATACTTAATATGGGTAGTCGATACATCAGGTTCCCCTACACTGTGCGAGAACAGGCCGAAATTAAAATGCAATTTGCAGCAATGTCTGGTTTCCCAAATGTAATCGGCGCAATTGACTGCGCTCATGTTGCTATAAGGGCACCATCTGAAAATGAATTTGCTTATGTTAATAGAAAGCATGTGCATTCTATTAATGTGCAAATCATATGTGACTCCAACATGACCCTCACAAACATTGTGGCACGCTGGCCTGGTTCAACACATGATTCCTTTATCTTGACACATAACAGTGTAGGGAACAGACTAAATGCAGGCGCAGTACGTGATGGCTGGCTTCTTGGTGAGTTTAACAATATTAAAAAGTAGAAACTGTAACAATTTTGTTTTTAATATAATTATAACAATGTTGTTTTTAATATAATTATAACCTGCAGGCGACAGTGGCTACCCCCTGAGACGCTGGCTCCTCAACCCATTTTTAAACCTGCAGAGCGCAGAGGAAAATCATTATAACGAGGTCCCCTCTTGTGCCCGCGCAGTGATTTGCATTGACTATTTATGGTTAAACATGGGCGTGTACAGGGCGGGATTTGAGGCTGGTTCACACACATCTGTGGGTGATCTGTGATTTATAAAGGGAACATTGCTTACAGTAGTGCGTACGCACGGTTTTATAAATCGGAATTATTTTTGGCGTACGCCATTTTTGGCTTTTGGGCGTACGTAAACTTTTAGTAGGGATCCTACACACAGTTTTATAAATGAGACCCCTGGTCTTTTTGCACAGATTCCGAATTGATTAATTAGTATTGGGTGGTTTGAGGGCAGGTGTAAATGGGCAGGAGCAGGTTGGAAGAGTCATCTGATTGGAAGAAAGGGCAGGGTTGGGATTTGTAGGCATTCCAGAAGAAAACAGTCCACTATGAACATCGCTGCCTTTATAGTTGTTGAATTTAACGGCTGTCACTGAAAAATTACGTGATGCTAGATCAGCCAAGCTGTCATGTGTCGTCATCCATTCCCCCCCCCCACCCTGACTTTTCTGCACTGTATAATACAGCCAACCACAAGACTTGATATTCATGGAGAAACAAATATTTGTCTCATACCTGGAAGATTGCTCATAACAGGTAACATGGAGGGGATCAATATCCGCTCCATGCAGCTTCTCCATTGTGACACACGGCTCACCACTTGGTTCACATTTGTCCCTCACCTTCTTAGTAAAGCTATATCCTCCCATAGGTTACTTGTCTTTTCCTTCCTACCTGCCCTCATCCACAATGGCTTCTGCTCGGAGCTAATCAACTGAAACTCAATCCCAGCAAAACCAAACTGCTGTTTATCCCAGGTGATTGATCCCCATGTCAGGATCTTGTGCTCACCCTGGACAATTTGCTGATATCCCCTTCATCCATTGCACTCAACTTTGGAGTAACCATGAATAAGCAAATGTCCTTTTCTTCGCACATTGCCAATTTTACATATTCATGTTGGTTTCTCTTTCACAACATCAGAAGTATGCGGCCATTTTTATCCACACAGGCCGCTCAGGTGCTTGTTCAGTCTCTGAAACCCTCTGATGGCAGGTTTACATCTAAGCACAACTTGACCTTTGAAAGGGTCTTTGGATTTTTCAACCTTCTAAAGTTCTCATACACCACCCCATTGCTGTGCTCCCTCACTGGCTTCCAGTAGCTGCAAGCATTAGGTTTAAAACACAGTTTCTGTTCTGAGTTTGCGTTTGTTGAAGTCTCCAGTACAATAAGCCCTGTCAGGCTCCTGCATCTCCTTTGCTGCTGCTGTTTGCCGACCAGCGAATCATCTCTCTCCCCCTATCCCTATCTTCTGCATCCTCAACACTTGCACCCAATAGCTTCATATCATCATTAATTACATCCATATACCTCCTCTTTGGCCTTCCTCTTTGCCTCCTGCCTGGCAGCTCCATGTCCAACATTCTCCTACCAATATACTTACTCTCCCTCCTCTGAACATGTCCAAACCATCTTAATCTGGCCTCCCTAACTTTGTCCCCCAAAAGTCCAACATGACCTGTCCCTCTGATGTACTCGTTCCTAATCCTGTCCAATCTTGTCACTCCCAAAGAGAACCTCAACATCTTCAGCTCCTGTCTCTTCTTCAGTGACACTGTCTCTAAACCATACAGCATGGCTGGTCTCACCACTGTCCTGTACACCTTCCCCTTGATTCTTGCTGATATTTTCCTATCACACATAACTGGTTTAAACTCCTGTACCTTCTTCACCTCTTCACCATGTAACCTTACTGTTCCACTTCCTGTCCTGTCCTCTTCACCCTGCAACCTTACTGTTCCACTTCCCTCCCTTTCATTCACACACATGTACTCAGTCTTACTACGACTGACTTTCATTCTTCTTCTCTCCAGCGCAAACCTCCACCTCTCCAGGTTTTCCTCCACCTGCTCCCTGCTCTCACTACAGATCACAATGTCACCTGCAAACGTCATCGTCCAAGGAGACTCCTGTCTGAGCTCCTCTGACAACTGGTCCATCACTATAGCAAACACGAATGGGGTCAGAGCCGATCCCTGATGCAGTCCCACCTCCATTTTGAACTCCTCTGTCTGACCTACAGCACACCATTCCACTGTCCTGCTCCTCTCATACATGTCCTGCACCACTCTGACACACTTCTCTATTACTCCTGACTTCCTCATACAGTACCACAGTTCTTCTCTTGACACCCTGTCATACGCTTTCTCCAAGTCTACAAACACACAGTGCAACTCCCTCTGACCATCCCTATACTTCTCCATCAACATTCTCAGAGCAAAAATTGCATCTGTTGTGCTCTTTCTGGGCATGAAGCCATGCTGCTGCTCACAAATTTCCACCACCTTCCTTAACCTAGCTTCCACTACTCTTTTCAACAGCTTCATTGTATGGCTCATCAACTTTATCCCCTATAGTTGCTGCAACTCTTCACGTCACTCTTATTCTTAAAGATCGGCACTAACACACTTCTGCTCAATTCCTCAGGCATCCTCTCACTTTCTAAAACGCTGTTGAACAAACTAGTTAAAAATTACACTGCTGCCTCTCCTAGACACTTCCAGACCTATACCGGGATGTCGTCAGGACCAACTGCCTTTCCACTTTTCATCCTCTTCAAAGCCTTCCTGACTTCATCCTTTCTAATCTTATCTACTTTCTGTTCCACAGAGTTCATCCCTTCTACTCTTTTTTAACCTCTCATTTTCCTCACTCATCAGCTCCTCAAAGTATTCCTTCCATCTCCTCTGTACACTCTCCTCACTTGTGAGCACCCTTCCATCTCTGACCTTAATAATTCTAACTTGCTGCACATCCTTCCCATCTCGATCCCTCTGTCTAGCTAACCTGTACAAGTCCTTCTCTCCTTCTCTAGTGTCTAACCTAGTGTACAACTCGTCATATGCCTTCTGCTTGGCCTTAGACACATCCCTCTTCACTCTGCGCTGTAACTCCTTGTAGTCCTGTCTATTCTCTTCAGTCCTGTCCATGTCCCACTTCTTCTTGGCTAATCTCTTCCTCTGGATACTATCCTGAACTTCCTCATTCCACCACCAAGTCTCCTTATCTTCTTTCCTCCTTCCAGATGACACACCCAGCACCTTTCTCCCTGTCTCTCTGATCACTTTTGCTGTAGTTTCCCAGTCATCTGGCAGCACTACCTGACCACCCAGAGCCTGCCTCAACTTCTGTCTAAATTCCTCACAATATTCCTCCTTTTTCAGCTTCCACCACTTGGTTTACTTCTCTATCTTTGACCTCTTCATCTTACAGATCATCAGAGTCATCCTACACACCACCATCCTATGCTGTCTGGCTACACTCTCTCCCACTATCACTTTACAGTCACAAATCTCTTTCAGATTGCCTCTTCTACATAGGATGTAGTCTAACTGTGATCTCCTACCTCCACTCTTGTAAATCACTCTATGTTCCTCTTTCTTCTGAAAATAAGTGTTAACCACAGCCATGTCTATCTTCTTAGCAAAGTCCACTACCATCTGTACTTCAAGGTTCCTTTCCTTAACTCCAAACTTGCCCATCACCTCCTCATCACCTGTGTTTCCCTCAGCAACGTGTCCATTAAAATTCGCTTCTATCACCACTCTTTCACCCGAGGGAATACTCTCCATCACCTCATCTAATTCACTCCAGAATTTCTCTTTCTCCTTTAACTCACAACCACTAAGAACATTCAACATCACCACTTCGATCTCTAACTTCAGACTCATCACCCTGTCTGACACTCTCTTCACTTCCAGAACATTCCTCACAAACTCCTCCTTCAGGACCACACCTACCCCATTTCTCTTACTATCCAGACCATAATAAAACAGCTTGAATCCTGCTCCTATACTACGAGCCTTGCTACCCTTCCACCTGGTCTCCTGTACACACAGTATATCCACCTTCCTTCTCTCCATCATATCAGCCAGCTCTCTACCTTTCGATGTCATAGTACCAACATTCAGAGTTCCTATTCTCAGTCCTACACTCTTACCTTTCCTCTTCTCTCTCTGTCTGTGCACTCTCCTCCCTCCTCTACCTCTTCGACCAACAGTAGCCCAATTTCCACCGGTGCCCTGTAGGTCAACAGCACCAATGGAGGTGGATGGCATACCGATCCGATATGAAATTCATACTGACGATTTGCGTGGTTAAATTTGGCAATGTTTTACGCCGGATGCCCTTTCTGACGTAACCCTTTCTATTTATTCGGGCTTGGCATCCTCCACGGGAAAACAGGAAGTGAGGCGGCGTCCTCTACTAGAACAGATGCGTGATGTCCACTAAAAAAAAAAAAAAAAAAAAATGAAAAATAAACTAAAACTCCAGGGAACAAACCAAAAAGCTAAAGGGCAGAAAGAATAATACAAAAACTGCTCCCATAATATTTTGCCAGGCTAGACGCTATCCTGCTGGGTCGGAGAGTGGCGGAAAATTTCTGTCAGAGAACAGGGGTGTCTTCGTGAATAAAATTCACACCCAAATGCAGGGATAGCTAAAAACACAAGATTTATTAAATAAAAACACAACACAACCAAAACTGGGAAACACTGGGGGGTGGGGGAGAAAACCAAGATTCAAAAAACAAAACACAGAAGATGAAGGCATTAAAGAGATAAAACAAAGATTCTGCGATGTAAAAAGCAACACAGCATGAATAAATAAGAAAGACAGTTAGACACATAAGAGGCAGGTGTGCTGAGGTGGGAAGGAATAGAGTGGTTCAGACGCGTGAACACAAAACAGAAACAAAAGGCACACGGAAAAAGTCCGGGCTACATCCTGACGTCCCCCAAATCGCACCAGTTCATAACTGATGGTTGAGACGTGTCTGAGACTGAACAAGGTTTCTTAAACTGTTGTAGTTCATTTGTTAAATGAGTTCATGACTTTTGTTAAGAACCTATGGGTTCAGATGACAAGGACATGTTTTATGCTATTATTAGTGTTTACCTCAAAGAAAACAAAATGCCATTAACAAGTATCAGAAGTGTGTTTTTCAATGCTTCTTATTGGGATGGTTAAATATGTTTTTGTATATTTAACTACAAAAATATGAAAGTAAATAAATATTTAAGGTCATTAAAGGTAAAAACTGATGAAGTTCAAGAGTTTCATATCTGTAAAGTCATGTGACTCGTCACACCATAAGAATAGACAAGAATTCACTGTGAACTTCACACCTCATTACGGCCAATGGACCAATCAAATCAGTCCACAGCTTCAAATCATCCAATCAGGTGTGAGTCTGGACCTGGTTTTCTACTGAACACACAAGTTCATTAGATCACTTGGTCTGAACAGGAACGATGATCAGACTCTTTGTCGCTCTTTGTGCTCTTTTTTCTCTCTTCACAGCTGGTGAGTAACTTTCTGAAACTTTAATGTAAAACTATAATATTTTATATTTAACTCATTTACTGACATTAAATATTAAACATTTTTACAGTGAAAACTTCTGACATCAAGGAGATTGATGTGATAACAGTAAAGCGTGGAGAAGGTGTAACTATGAAGTGTAACATTAGCAGTGTCACAAAGAAAAATAATGTAGTTTGGTACAGACAGAGTTCAGGAAAATTACCTCAGTTTATTGCAAAACTATACACGAACAAATTGGGCTACAAATTTGGTGAAGGATTTAATGATGCTCGTTTCAGTATTAGTGTAAATGACAGTAAATTTGATCTCAATATAACAAAAACAACAGAAGATGATAAAGGAGAATATTTCTGTGGAGAAATGGAAGGAGATGTAGTGAAGTTCACATCTGGAACACGTCTGCAATTTAAAGGTAAACAGTTTTACTCTGATAACCTGCTAATTCCAGACAACACTTTAACCAGAATTATGTCTACATATGTATTAAATGTTGAATATTTCACTTTATTTATATTTAGTATCATTTCTGTTTATTTGCTGCTTTTCTGATTCATCTGTATAGACAAAGAGAAGACACACCGTAATACAACAACACCCAACAGCCCAGAAACAAGTAATAATTTGGTTTCCTTTCACTGTCTATAACAGAATGTTCCATAGCGACAACCTCTCACTGTTCATAAATCATACAATATTTATACAAGTTGTAGATTTATACATTGTGTGTATTTTCCTCATTCCAGGCGAACACAACTGGATTATTTCCTTAATAGCCTCCAATATATTCTCTGTTATCGTAATCTCACTTCTGGTTGGAGTTTTATATAAAAATCACAGAAAAGGTTTGTTTCCTCTTATTTGTTGTTATTTATAGAGTTATTGTATAAAGTTGTTGTATGTTGTGAATTTCATCTTTACTTGTGTGTCTTATTTTTCAGATGCTTCATCAAGCAACCATCAAATTCCCACCAATCAGGTAATCCAGTCTTCTATTAACTGGGATTCTGTTCTGTTAAATAAATCCACATCTGAATGCACAGAGAATTTTAATAGACATCTATTCACCTAAATATCAGTGTAGTCATTATTTTAGTCTTATAATCCACTCTGATTAATAAACGGCTTTTGTTCTTCATCAGACTACTGCTGCTGATGATGATGTCTTGAATTATGCAGCTGTGAGTTTTGCTAAAAAACCTTCATTCTCCAGAACATCCAGAGCCAAGAGCCATGAAGATGTTTATGCTCATGTTAAAATAAAATAGAGAAATTGTATTTTTTACTTTTGTGTTTTTTTCTACTGAAGCCTTCTTCAGTTTTTCTCAGCATTTTTTTTTAAATAGTGCAGATGATTTCTAAAATGTAAAAAACTAATATTATTGTTTGATTTTGAAGGTTAAATTGTCAAGAAAAGCTTCTTGGTGGACAATTTGTTTAAACTTTTTTTCTGTTTTAACTAAATCATTAACTTTTTCAGAAATATTAAGAGCCGGAAGTGAAAAAGGGCTGAATATAAAGATTCCAATATTACTGATGAGATGTGGCTGTTTAACCTGAAATTAAATTTCAGACACTGAACATTAAATCAGATTAAACATGTATGTTGAGACCGATGATGTGCCAAGAAGTGCTTTATTTTATATGTTTTCAGACTATTTACATTAACAAACATGACAAATACCACAGTGTATTTTTTGTGTTCCTATTGAAGCTAATTTTAGCAACATGTTCATTCCCACAGATGTCTCTAAATGACTTCACTGGTTGTATTAAAATTTCTGTTTAGTAGAGAATTAATAAACAAATCTTACAGTTCAGTCCACATTTGACTTGTGCCATCATTTATAGCCCCCAAAAACACAGAATAAGCTCTGGTTCCTATTTTAAGCACTAAACACATCGTCTAGTGTGAGATGATCTCAAACTAAACACCAGCATGAGGACAGTGTGTGGTTTTTACCACGTCAAGGTGTTAAAGTTCAGCAACAGTTTGTGTGCAAGTTTTGCATAAATGCAAATACAACCTTTATATTTTGTAGAAACGGTTAACATTTTGTTGTCTCCAGTGTCACAGCACAATAATAGAAACCTCAGATAATAGTGGAGCATGTGAAAAGGATTTAGCAACCAAACCACAAGATGCTAGCTTACCCATTCACACCATACTTTCACAACTTACTGTTGATATCTTTCCCTAGAAACAATGCACACAGAGCAAAGGTGAAAGTGTAGACTTGTCTAGAATGTCTATGAATGGTGCAGTTTAAGATTCCACTTCACTGGAAGTAAGACATTAAGGACAAACACTGTTCTAGCATGACAATGTCCCTGTGCACATAGTGAGCTTGAAGAAGATGCGGTGTGTTAAGGTTAAGTGAAAGAATTTGAGTGTCCATGGAGCTCAATTTGTGTACAGGGGCAAGGTCCTGATGGAACTGCTTTGAGCCTCTCAGTTCCAGTGAAGTGAGCCTTAGCATTAGCTTTGGCTTTGCAGCTATGTCACCTAATCATCACCTATTTGCTCCACTGTGTAGGCTTTAATGCTGAAGTTGTGGTTCACGCTCTCATTCTAAAGTTTTCCCCTAATCAAATGGTGTTACTCACTCTCATGGCTGTCACCCTATGGTCTGGTTATGGATCTTTTATCCTGCTGTCTTTTCTAACAGAGTTCTAACAAATCTACATTTCTCAGGAATAAAGCTATTATTAAATGGGAAATGTAGGTGCATGTGTGTGTGTGTGTGTGTGTGTGTGTGTGTGTGTGTGTGTGTGTGTGTGTGTGTGTGTGTGTTTGTATGTATGGTGACATGATGCAACTTGTGTGGAAGTGCAGTAAGTAGGCATTGCATGCTTTCTTGCTAACTTGCTAATCTGCTGCCATTGGCTATCCCTTGTGGTGAAATGGGGAACAGCCTTGAGTGTAAGCCTCCTCTTGCCAGTACATAACATCTTCTTCAACAAGACTCCTGACAGCCCTCACTGCTTCCAGACACTGTAACTGGGTGCATTGCCCCAGTCTACATTTGGTAGGGCATTTTGCAGTAGTGCCCAGAGGTTGTTCATGGCCAGCCACTGCCCTGCTAACCTGCTAGGTAAGACTTCAAAGACAAAGGCTAAGGGAGCACGCTCTAATAGAAAAGTATAGATATTGCTGCTCTCAGTGAAGGCTCCTATGCAAAGGTTCTCTGAAAGAAGTGGGAGGTGCTTATACATTCATCTGGAGAGGCAACCTCCTGGTGGCCAATATCAGTATGGTGTTGGACTAGCAATTAATAATACACTTTTACACACTTAAACACCCACTACAGTGAAGAAGAGGCTGATGATGTTCTGTATCCCCCTAACAAAGTGCATATGTGCCCACAGTGCCATCATACAACTGTGTGACTACAACAGTTTGAAGTCAAGTAGAATTCTGCAACCAAGTACTCCTGAGATATCAGTACCTGAGAAACAAATGGGTCAGGGTAATGTCTGAGTTCATTATAGACTTAACACTAATTCCTTCCTGCTGAAGTCTTCAATGGGAGCATGGTGGCATAGTGGTTAGCACGTTCGCCTCACACCACCAGGGGTGGAGGTTCGTTTCCCGCCTTCGCCTTGTGTGTGTGGAGTTTGCATGTTCTCCCCGTGCCTCTGGGGTTTCCTCCGGGTACTCCGGTTTCCTCCCCCGGTCCAAAGACATGCATGGTAGGTTGATTGGCATCTCTGGAAAATTGTCCATAGTGTGTGATTGCGTGAGTGAGTGAATGAGAGTGTGTGTGCCCTGCGATGTGACACAGACATGGGGGCTAAGATGTGACAGACATGGGGGCTTCCTGGGACATAAAGTGTCCAACTGCTCCACAGTCAGCAAAGAGAGACAGGAGTCAGTAATCACACCAAGGTCTTTTACTGCTGCACGTAATGAAACAAAGACCAGAGTTCCTCTGGAATCAGAAAGCTTACTTCTGACTCCATGTGGTCCTAGTACAAGAACTTCTGCCTGTCAGAGTAAAGCAGGATGTAGTTTGTAAGCCTCCACTGTCTGATGTCCTTCACACAATCTTCAATTTTATTAAGTTAGTGACTCACATCTGACATAACTGAAACATATTGTTGTGTCCCATCAGCATAAAAGTGAAGCTAATCCCAAGTTCACCAATCATTAATTAAACGGACAACAGAGGATTCCACGCTGCTCAAGGCAACACGGCTCGACTAAATACTAACAACAATTAACACATGAGGAACAGGTGTGCAGAGGCGGGGAGGAAGAGACAAAGGCGGGGCAGACACGTGAACACAGAACATCAACAAAAGCACATGGCCAAAGTCCGGGCTGAGTCTGGGCAGGAATTCATTAATGGGACTTAAAAAAACACAGACCACGAAGATATTGCAGAGATAAAACAAAGACGAGGATTCACAATAAGGCACGAATAAATAAGGAAGACAATTAGACACATAAGGGACAGGTGTGCTGAGCTGGGAAGGAATAGACAAGAATAGGGCAGACGCGTGAACACAAAAGTTAAACTAAAGGCACATGGCAAAAGTCTGGGCTACATCCTGACATCCCCCAAATCTCACCAGTTCACAACTGATGGTTGAGACGTGTCTGAGACTGAACAAGGTTTCTTAAACTGTTGTAGTTCATTTGTTGAATGCAAACCTACATGAGTTCATGACTTTTGTTAAGTCTTTTGTTATGAGTTCAGATGACCAGGGGGCCGTTTTAGAAAGGAGGTTCAACCAACTCGGAGTTTAAACTTGAACTCTGAGTTGACAAACTCCGAGATGGGAAACTGAGTTTTCGGTTACAGAACAGCTGAAAAGAGTTAGTTTTATCAACTCTAAGTTGACTGACTCTGAGTTCAGCGCGTGCACTACAACTGAAAAAAGCCATTATCCATGGAGCGCAGATATTACGAGTCACCATGGCAACAACGTCAGACAAAAGAAAATTCGCATATTTCTTGCCAGCAGAACCGGAAGTGCTTATGCAAGCATATGGAGAATTTTAACATGTATTTAAGAAAAAAGAAACACTGCTGTATAAAACTATAGTGGATTTAACATCAAATTTTAAAAGGTGTATATATATATATACCTTTAAAGTTTTTTTTTTAAATATTTTTCATGTAAACTTCTCCCCTTAGTTACACACTTTGTTCAATTCAAGGATAATTCATGCAATTGTATATTGTTTATTTCTTGTCTCTCCTTATTGTTCAAGTGGTTGATGTTGATTTGGGATTTAGAAAGTAATTAATAAGTAAGTAGACCAATACTTTCTAGAGATAGTAATTATTACATTAATCTAATTAGACTGGTTGAAGATGTAATTTGTAGTTAGTAATTAAGAAGTATTTTAGAGTAAATTCCCAACTGTTATAATATCAGAGGTGAAACCGGAAAAACAGTATTTTATTTTATCAGGAAACAACACAAAAATTTTCAGAAAGCGCTTAAGAGCGAGACACACTTTCCTGACCGCTCTGCAATCAGTAGCCTTACTAATATGTTCTGCATCCCCGATGTTATACACAAAACTACCATTTGCAAAGAAACGTAAGTTAATGCAAAGCATCTGCTCGGATGAAGGAGCACGGCCGTGATGGCTGACGTAAGGATGGATGAGATTATGGAGCTTATTGACTGTAAAGAATAACGTTACCGCTCAAATAAAAATGCATAGAGATGTGACAAAAATCCACTTAAAAGAATTAATACAGACTCTTCATCAACAGGATCATCCATAAAACGACACGCCACTTCATTAATTTTACATTTACGGCATTTAACAGACCTCCTTACCCAGAGTGACATATATTTTGTTTCAATTTATACAACTGAGCAATTGTGTCCAGAAAAACTTAGTGGACCTGGGATTTGAACCCCTCACCTTCTGATCAGTATTCCAATACCTTAACCACTGAGCTACCACATCCCACATTCGCGTTGCTGCGAACTGCGTAACTGAAACGTGGGCAATGAATGACGTGTTTAAACGTCGCTTCCCCTTTAAAAAGGGGAGGAGACCGAAAGAAACTCTGAGTTTACCGAAGAAAACCTGCTCCCAACCAGGTTAGGTTAAGTTACCTCTCTTTCAGAAACGGGCTTAACTTAACCTGCTTTCTTGGGTTTAACTTACCTCCCTTTCTGAAACGGAAAACCCAGAGTTTCCCTCATTTCAGGGTTAACATACTCAGAGTTTTCACTTAACCTGCTTTCTGAAACAGGCCCCAGTTTTATGCTATAATTAGTGTTTACTTCAAAGAAAACAAAATGCCATTAACAAGTACCAGAGGTGTGTTTTTAAATGCTTGTCACTGGAATGGAACCATTAAGAGATTGTTTTTGTATATTTAGCTACAAAAATATGGAAGTAAATAAATATTAAAGGTCATTAAAGGTACAAAACTGGAGCTTAAGCTTAAACTGGAAGCTCTAAAGTAAAGTTGTGCTCTTTAGTTTGACAAAGTAAAAGATAAACAAAAAATTTTTTTGCTCTTCATTAAACTTCTATCAGAGAGATTTCAGCACACAGGACTGATAAACTTGACTGGTTAAGTCATGTGACTCGTCACACCATCAGAATAGACAAGAATTCACTGTGAGCTTCACACCTCATTACAGCTAATGGACCGATCAAATCAGTCCACAGCTTCAAATCATCCAATCAGGCGTGTGTCTGGACCTGGTTTTCTACTGAACACACAAGTTCATTAGATCACTTGGTCTGAACAGGAACGATGATCAGACTCTTTGTCGCTCTTTGTGCTGTTTTTTCTCTCTTCACAGCTGGTGAGTAACTTTCTGAAACTTTAATGTAAAACAATAATATTTTATATTTAACTCATTTACTGACATTAAATATTAAATGTTTTTAGAGTGAAAACTTCTGACATCAAGGAGATTGATGTGATAACAGTAAAGTGTGGAGAAGATGTAACTTTGAAGTGTAACATTAGCAGTGTCACAAAGAAAGATAATGTAGTTTGGTACAGACAGAGTTCAGGAAAATTACTTCAGTATTTTGCAAAACTATACAAGGATAAAAAATTGGGTTACAAATTTGTTGAAGGATTTAATGATGATCGTTTCAGTATTAGTGTAAATGACAGTAAATTTGATCTCAGTATTAAAAAAACAACAGAAGATGATAAAGGAGAATATTTCTGTGGAGAAATGGAAGGAAGTGTAGTAAAGTTCATATCTGGAACACTGTTTTGAAGGTAAACAGTTTTACTCTGATAACCTGCTAATTTCAGATCAACACTTTAACCAGAATTATGTCTACATATGTATTAAATGTTGAATATTTCACTTTATTTATATTTAGTATCATTTATGTTTATTTTCTCCTTTTCTGATTTATCTGTAAAGATAAAGAGACGACACACCGTAATACATCTAAAACTACACAAGGAGATTCATCCAGCAGCCCAGAAACAAGTAATAATTTTGTTTCCTTTCACTATCTATAACAGAATGTTCCATAGCGACAACCTCTCACTGTTCATAAATCATACAATATTTATACAAGTTGTAGATTTATACATTGTGTGTATTTTCATCATTCCAGGCGAACACAACTGGATTATTTCCTTAATAGCCTCCAATATATTCTCTGTTATCGTAATCTCACTTCTGGTTGGAGTTTTATATAAAAATCACAGAAAAGGTTTGTTTATTTTTATTTGTTGTTGTTTATAGAGTTATTGTATAAAGTTGTTGTATGATGTGAATTTCATCTTTACTTGTGTGTCTTATTGTTCAGATGCTTCATCAAGCAACCATCAAATTCCCACCAATCAGGTAATCCAGTCTTCTATTAACAGGGATTCTGTTCTGTTAAATAAATCCACATCTGAATGCACAGAGAATTTTAATAGACATCTATTCACCTAAATATCAGTGTAGTCATTATTTTAGTCTTATAATCCACTCTGATTAATAAACGGCTTTTGTTCTTCATCAGACTGCTGCTGCTGATGATGTCTTGAACTATGCAGCTGTGAGTTTTGCTAAAAAACCTTCATCCTCCAGAACATCCAGAGCCTGCGATGTGACACAGACATGGGGGCTAAGATGTGACAGACATGGGGTCTAATGTCCTTAACACAATCTTCAATCTTATAACGCTAGTGACTAACATCTGACATAACTGAAACATATTGTTGTGTCCCATCAGCAAAACAGTGAAGCTAATCTCAAATTTACAAATAATTGCACCAAGGGCGTGGAACACTGGAACATCTCTATACCCTCACCAGTTTGCTGGAGGGTTCATGGGAGTTTGCCCAACCAGTCCACATGTGCTTTGTGGATCTGGAGAAGGCATTCAACTGTGTCCCTCGTGGTGATCTGTGGGGGGTGATCTGGGAGTATGGGGTCCGGGGCCCTCTGCTAAGGGCTGTCCGGTCCCTATATGACCGGAGCAGGAGTTTGGTTCGCATTGCCGGCAGTAAGTCAGACTTGTTCCCGGTGCATGTTGGATTCTGGCAGGGCTGCCCTTTGTCACCGGTCCTGTTCATTATTTATATGGACAGGATTTCTAGGCGCAGTCGGGGGCGGGAGAGAGTCCGGTTTGGGGACCACGGGATTTCGTCTCTGCTTTTTGCAGATGATGTAGTCCTATTGGCTTCTTCAAATCAGGACCTTCAGCATGCACTGGGACTGTTTGCAGCCGAGTGTGAAGCGGCGGGGATGAGAATCAGCACTTCCAAGTCCGAGGCCATGGTTCTCAGCCGGAAAAGGGTGGCTTGTCTCCTTCAGGTTGGTGGAAAGCCTCTGCCTCAAGTGGAGGAGTTTAAGTATCTTGGGGTCTTGTTCACGAGTGGAGGAAGGATGGAGGGGGAGATTGACAGGCGGATCGGTGTATCTTCTGCAGTGATGCGGTCGATATACCGGTCTTTTGTGGTGAAGAAAGAGCTGAGTCGCAAGGCGAAGCTCTCTATTTACCAGTCGATCTACGTTCCTACCCTCACCTATGGTCATAAGCTTTGGGTCATGACCGAAAGGACAAGATCCCGGATACAGGCGGCCGAAATGAGTTTCCTCCGCAGGGTGGCTGGGCGCTCCCTTAGAGATAGGGTGAGGAGCTCGGTCACTCGGGAGGAGCTCAGAGTAGAGCCGCTGCTCCTCCACATTTAGAGGAGTCAACTGAGGTGGCTCGGGCATCTGTTCCGGATGCCTCCTGGACGCCTCCCTGTGGAGGTGTTCCGGGCATGTCCAACCGGGAGGAGGCCCCGGGGAAGACCTAGGACACGCTGGAGGGACTATGTCTCTCGGCTGGCTTGGGAACGCCTCGGTATTCCCCCGGAGAAGCTGCAGGAAGTATCTGGGGAGAGGGAAGCCTGGGTGTCCCTGCTTAGACTGCTGCGCCGCGACCCGGCCCCGGATAATCGGTAGAAGATGGATGGATGGATGGATGGATGCATGGGCTAGCATATATAAGGAGAAAAGCAGTGGGCCTGAAACAGTACCTTGTGGAACACAGAACATAACCATAGCATGCGTAAATATGTCACCATTTAGATCTACGAACTGATAATGGTCAGTCAAATAAGGCCTGGGCCAGGAGAGGGCTGTCCCTTTAACACGAACATTTTTGAGTATATCAAGTAGAATAGCCAGTCCAGGTGGAGGCTGGTAGCAATGGCATCATCCAATGTGTGTTTTGGATAAAAACTGAAGGAAGTCCAATGAGTTTAAACTTTCAAAGCATTTCAACACAATAGGTGTGCATGGTCAGCATCTATCAGTCACAATCTCCACCAGCAATGGGCAGTAACTATAAAACTAGCACGAAGTTCTTGCACTATTCAGTCGGGAGGTAAACATACAAGCCACTTCCATGTGCCTTACCATACACAGGTGCATTCCTCTCAGCATTAAAACAGCTGAGCCCATATTGGTGAATGATGGTATCCTGAGCTCTGTCACTGAGCCATGTCTCTGCCCAAAGACACAGCAGTTTCTAAACTCATGCTGTGTAACTTGCTGGACTTGGATGTATTCTAAGGGAGCAAACATTAGAGAACATGATGGTTGAGTGAACGGCTGTCTAAGGTTCGTTTTTAGCCTGGCACAGGCTTTCGCCTCCTTGTGATAATCAACAGGACTTATAAATATTAAGTGATGGTAAAGTTCATATGTTCAGTCATTGTTATTGTCTGCAGCAGCTCTTTGTCACACCATGCAGTAGTTTCAGTTTAACAGAAATAGCATGTGGTTTCTGATTTTCAGAGACGAGTGTTTCAAAGCGTTTTAGACTGTAGCTAAATGTTTTTACAATAGAATCTCAGGCTAAAACACAAAAGCTTAACTTTATTAATAAAATGCCTCAAATAAATATCATGTAGAATGCTAAGGATTAACCTGAATAAAACATATACAGTGTTATTGCAAAATGTTTAGGCAAAGTGCTGTTGTAGTCTGCAGTATAAGTCCGGCAGTTTCACACCTTTGTTTGTGCTGTACTTTCCATCACACCAGATAGTGTGAGTGTGTGTGTGTATGTGTATGTGTGTGTGTGTGTGTGTGTGTGACACTGTTAATGGAAACATTTCTGTGGTTTTGTATCTGAAAGATACAAACAAATGTGTCAGGACTCAGCCCGGACTCTTGGCCATGTGCCTTTGTTTACGTTCCTCGTCACGTGTCTGCCCCGCCTTCGTCTGCCCCTCCCTGTCTCCACACCTGTTCCTAATCGTGTCTCATTGTCTTTTGTATTTAACTGTGCCGCGTTGCCTTGTGCAGCGTGGAATCAACTGTTGTCTTTGTTTGGTCTAGTCTGTGTTATGTTTCATGTTTTTCGTTATTAAACCCTGTTTATTTTCCTATCCTGCGTTTGGGTCCCTTTTATCCTGCGTCCCGTGACAAAATGACACAAAGAATTGTTAGACTTTTATAAAGCAAGACATTAGAACATTAGAACAGAAATTGAAGTTCAGAGACACATTACATTATTGAGAAACTTCAGTAATAAGTAGAGAGGGAATACTTTAAAAATAAAATTAATATAGTTCATCACTTCAACACATGGACATGTCAGTATCTTTCTTGTAAAGATGGTGTTGCAGTGACCAACACATTCACACTAGAACGAAAGTTCTCTATTAAACAATGATAATTTACACCTGACTTACACCTTACACCTGACTTACACCTTACACCTGACCAACAAGACAACCGTTCTGTAACACTGGCACATAAAGTGCCAAATAAACTCAGTGTGTAAGAAAAGGTCAGAGGTCAAAATGACAGCTTTTTTAAATGAATATGCAGTTATTATATTATAAAGTGTAACACAACAGAGTCAACAGCCAACATTAAAAACAGCAAATGTCAACCAGGTGGAAGAGGATTAAGAAGAGGGAAGAAAAGAAAAAACACTTTCCTAAAGTAAGAATATTTGGTATCAGATTAAAACTCTACCTTAATGGGATCTGTCATTGTGATCTGGGGTCTCATTTATAAAGCGTGCGTATGCACAAAACGGGGCTGGAAACGTGCGTACGCCAGTTTTCGCTCAAAGGTTGTGATCTATGAAAAAACAAACTTGACGGGAAAATGTGCGCACCTTTAAGCAAACTTTGAGACGTGTTTACGAAATATTTTCCTTAATGTACATATAGCTATCATAAAATGTCAAAGTCTGCAAATACAGTCATGAAGCACAATCGCTACTCATCATCGGTCCTAACTATTACGGTGTTCATTACAAAACCATCATGAAGAAGTATGTGTTCACTATAACATTTTCGTCTTAAATTTTCGCCCACAAATTAATTCTGTGATTTTGTCAAGGTGTTAACGATCAGTCTAATTGCTAGAAACATATAAATCCTCCGGTGACCCGGGTATGTAATGCTTCATGATGGCACTGCTGGCACTGTTGGAGGATTACGCCAATGACAGAATAAGGAGAGAACAAGTTTTCAGGGACCATGATGATGACTGGCCCATTATGATGACTGGCTAATAAGCTGATTTAGATTCCCTAGAGCTGTGCTCTTAGACCTATGTGCTGAATTGGGTCCAGTATTAGAGAGGGCAAGACGCCGGAACCACGCTATCCCAGTCCAAATACAAGTCCTCACCACTCTGGGGTTCTTGGCAACCGGCTGTTTCCAGCGGGAATTGGCAGACAGGTAAATTATTTATATAAAAAAAACTATAAGTAATCCTCAACTTTGTGTCTAAGACCTTTTTGTATATGAAATAATTCTATTGGAATCTATCATCTCACCCTAAAGGTCTGGTATATCACAGCCATCTCTGAGTGCCATAATATCTGTCGTTTTGAATGGTATACTTAATATGGGTAGTCGATACATCAGGTTCCCCTACACTGTGCGAGAACAGGCCGAAACTAAAATGCAATTTGCAGCAATGTCTGGTTTCCCAAATGTAATTGGCGCAATTGACTGCGCTCATGTTGCTATAAGGGCACCATCTGAAAATGAATGTGCTTATGTTAATAGAAAGCATGTGCATTCTATTAATGTGCAAATCATACTGTATGTGACTCCAACATGACCCTCACAACCCTCACTGTGGCACGCTGGGCTGGTACAACACATGATTCCTTTATCTTGACACATAACTGTAGTGAACAGACTAAATGCAGGCGCAGTACGTGATGGCTGGCTTCTTGGTGAGTTTAACAATATTAAAAAGTAGAAACTGTAACAATTTTGTTTTTAATATAATTATAACAATGTTGCTTTTAATATAATTATAACCTGCAGGCGACAGTGGCTACCCCCTGAGACGCTGGCTCCTCACCCCGTTTTTAACCCGCAGAGCGCAGAGGAAACTCATTATAACGAGGTCCACTCTCGTGCCCGCGCAGTGATTTGCATTGACTATTTATGGTTAAAAATGGGCGTGTACAGGGCGGGATTTGAGGCTGGTTGACGTACGCACATCTGTGGGTGATCTGTGATTTATAAAGGGAACATTGCTTACAGTAGTGCGTACGCACGGTTTTATAAATCGGAATTTTTTTTGGCGTACGCCATTTTTGGCTTTTGGGCATACGTAAACTTTTAGTAGGGATCCTACACACAGTTTTATAAATGAGACCCCTGGTTTTTTTGCATAGATTCCGAATTGATTAATTAGTATTGGGTGGTTTGAGGGCAGGTATAAATGGGCAGAGGCAGGTTGGAAGAGTCATCTGATTGGAAGAAAGGGCAAGGTTGGGATTTGTAGGCATTCCAAAAGAAAACAGTCCACTATGAACATCGCTGCCTTTCTAGTTGTTGAGTTTAACGGCTGTCACTGAAAAATTACGTGATGCTAGATCAGCCAAGCTGTCATGTGTCCTCATCCATTCCCTCTCAGCCCCCGACCCTGACTTTTCTGCACTGTATAATACAGCCAACCACAAGACTTGATATTCATGGAGAAACAAATATTTGTCTCATACCTGGAAGATTGCTCATAACAGGTAACACGGAGGGGATCAATATCCGCTCCATGCAGCTTTTCTATTGTGACACACGGCTCACCACTTGGTTCACATTTGTCCCTCACCTTCTTAGTAAAGCTGTCCTCCCATAGGTTACTTGTCTTTTCCTTCCTACCTGCCCTCATCCACAATGGCTTCTGCTCGGAGCTAATCAACTGAAACTCAATCCCAGCAAAACCAAACTGCTGTTTGTCCCAGGTGATTGATCCCCATGTCAGGATCTTGTGCTCTCCCTGTACAATTTGCTGATATCCCCTTCATCCATTGCACTCAACTTTGGAGTAACCATGAATAAGCAAATGTCCTTTTCTTCACACATTGCCAATTTAACATGTTCATGTTGGTTTCTCTTTCACAACATCAGAAGTATGCGGCCATTTTTATCCACACAGGCCACTCAGGTGCTTGTTCAGTCTCTGAAACCCTCTGATGGCAGGTTTACATCTAAGCACAACTTGACCTTAGAAAGGGTCTTTGGATTTTTCAACCTTCCAAAGTTATCATACACCACCCCATTGCTGTGCTCCCTCACTGGCTTCCAGTAGCTGCAAGCATTAGGTTTAAAACACAGTTTCTCTTCTGAGTTTGGGTTTGTTGAAGTCTCCAGTACAATAAGCCCTGTCAGGCTCCTGCATCTCCTTTGCTGCTGCTGTTTGCCGACCAGCCTAACTGGACATTTTTTTGGTCTCTGCTTATCAGATTTTACACAGTTTTTTATATTACTGTTCCAATGCTGTAAATTTTTTCTTCTTGTGCTGTGGATAATATTACTGTTCCTGTCCTGTATCGAATATTACTGTTTCCATGCTTTGGATTACATTACTGTTACTGTGCTGTGTATTTTATAACTATTCCAGTGCTGTGGAATATATTACCAATATTACTGTTCCTTCTTCTTCTTATTTCAGTTTTTCCCTTCAGGGGTCGCCACAGCGAATCATCTCTCTCCCCCTATCCCTATCTTCTGCATCCTCAACACTTGCATCTAATAGCTTCATATCATCATTAATTACATCCATATACCTCCTCTTTGGCCTTCCTCTTTGCCTCCTGCCTGGCAGCTCCATGTCCAACATTCTCCTACCAATATACTTACTCTCCCTCCCTGAACATGTCCAAACCATCTTAATCTGGCCTCCCTAACTTTGTCCCCCAAACGTCCAACATGACCTGTCCCTCTGATGTACTCGTTCCTAATCATGTCCAATCTTGTCACTCACAAAGAGAACCTTAACATCTTCAGCTCCTGTCTCTTCATCAGTGACACTGTCTCTAAACCATACAGCATGGCTGGTCTCACCACTGTCCTGTACACCTTCCCCTTGATTCTTGCTGATATTTCTTGCTGATATTATCACACAGAACTCCTGACACCTTTCTCCACCAATTCCAACCTTCCTGCACTCACTTCTTTACCTCTTTCCCACTCTTTCCATTACTCTGGACTGTTGACCCCAAGTACTTAAACTCCTGTACCTTCTTCACCTCTTCACACTGTAACCTTACTGTTCCACTTCTTGTCCTTTTCACCCTGTAACCTTACTGTTCCACTTCCCTCCCTGTCATTCACACACATGTACTCAGTCTTACTACGACTGACTTTCATTCCTCGTCTCTCTAGCACAAACCTCAACCTCTCCAGGTTGAACTCCACCTGCTCCCTGCTCTCAATACAGATCACAATGTCATCTGCAAACGTCATCGTCCAAGGAGACTCCTGTCTGACCTCCTCTGACAACTGGTCCATCACTATAGCAAACAGGAAGGGGCTCAGAGCCGATCCCTGATGCAGTCCCACCTCCACTTTGAACTCCTTTGTCTGACCTACAGCACACCTTACCACTGTTCTGCTCCTCTCATACAGTACATGTCCTGCACCACTCTGACATACTTCTCTACTACTCCTGACTTCCTCATACAGTACCACAGTTCTTCTCTTGACACCCTGTCATATGCTTTCTCCAAGTCTACAAACACACAGTGTAACTCCCTCTGACCATCCCTATACTTCTCCATCAACATTCTCAGAGAAAAAATTGCATCTGTTGTGCTCTTTCTGGACATGAAGCCATACTGCTGCTCACAAATTTTCACTACCTTTCTTAACCTAGCTTCCACTACTCTTTCCAACAGCTTCATTGTATGGCTCATCATGTGGCTTTATCCCCCTATAGTTGCTGCAACTCTTCACGTCACCCTTATTCTTAAAGATCGGCATTAACACACTCCTTCTCCATTCCTCAGGCATCCTCTCCCTCTCTAAAACCCTGTTGAACAAACTAGTTAAAAATTCCACTGCTGCCTCTCCTAGACACTTCCAGACCTCTACCGGGATGTAGTCAGGACCAACTGCCTTTCCACTTTTCATCCTCTTCAAAGCCTTCCTGACTTCATCCTTTCTAATCTTATCTACTTTCTGATCCACAGAGTTCACCCCTTCTACTCTTTTTTCCCTCTCATTTTCCTCATTCATCAGCTCATCAAAGAATTCCTTCCATCTCCTCTGTACACTCTCCTCACTTGTGAGCACCCTTCCATCTCTGACCTTAATAATTCTAACTTGCTGCACATCCTTCCCATCTCGATCCCTCTGCCTAGCTAACCTGTACAAGGCCTTCTCTCCTTCTCTAGTGTCTAACCTAGTCTGCAACTCGTCATATGCCTTCTGCTTGGCCTTAGACACCTCCCTCTTCAATCTGCGCTGTAACTCCTTGTATTCCTGTCTATTCTCTTCAGTCCTGTCCATATCCCAATTCTTCTTGGCTAATCTCTTCCTCTGGATACTATCCTGAACTTCCTCATTCCACCACCACATCTCATCTTCTTTCCTCCTTCCAGATGACACACCCAGCACCTTTCTCCCTGTCTCCCTGATCACTTCTGCTGTAGTTTCCCAGTCATCTGTCAGCACTACCTGACCACCCAGAGCCTGCCTCAACTTCTGTCTAAATTCCTCCACCTTTTTCAGCTTCCACCACTTGGTTTACTTCTCTATCTTTGACCTCTTCATCTTTCAGACCATCAGAGTCATCCTACACACCACCATCCTATGCTGTCTGGCTAAACTCTCTCCCACTATCACTTTACAGTCACTAATCTCTTTGAGATTGCCTCTTTTACATAGGATGTAGTCTACCTGTGTTCTCCTGCCTCCAGTCTTGTAAGTCACATGTTCCTCCCTCTTCTGAAAATAAATGTTAACCACAGCCATGTCTATCTTCTTAGCAAAGTCCACTACCATCTGTACTTCAAGGTTCCTTTCCTTAACTCCAAACTTGCCCATCACCTCCTCATCACCTGTGTTTCCCTCAGCAACATGTCCATTAAAATTCGCTTCTATCACCACTCTCTCACCCGTGGGAATACTCTCCATCACCTCATCTAATTCACTCCAGAATTTCTCTTTCTCCTTTAACTCACAACCTACCTGTGGGGCATAACCACTAAGAACATTCAACATCACCACTTCAATCTCTAATTCAGACTCATCACCCTGTCTGACACTCTCTTCACTTCCAGAACATTCCTCACAAACTCCTCCTTCAGGACCACACCTACCACATTTCTCTTACTATCCAGACCATAATAAAACAGCTTGAAACCTGCTCCTATACTACGAGCCTTGCTACCCTTCCACCTGGTCTCCTGTACACACAGTATATCCACCTTCCTTCTCTCCATCATATCAGCCAGATCTCTACCTTTCGATGTCATAGTACCAACATTCAGAGTTCCTATTCTCAGTCCTACACTCACCTTTTCTTTTCTCTCTCTGTCTGTGCACTCTCCTCCCTCCTCTACCTCTTCGACCAACAGTAGCCCAATTTCCACCGGTGCCCTGTAGGTCAACAGCACCAATGGCGGTGGATGGCATACCGATCCGATATGAAATTCGTACCGACGATTTGCATGGTTAAATTTGGCAATGTTTTATGCCGGATGCCCTTTCTGACGCAACCCTCTCTATTTATCCGGGCTTGGCGTCCTCCACGGGAAAACAGGAAGTGAGGCGGCGTCCTCTACTAGAACAGATGCGTGATGTCCACTAAAAAAAAAAAAGAAAAATGAAAAATAAACTAAAACTCCAGGGAACAAACCAAAAAGCTAAAGGGCAGAAAGAATAATGCAAAAAAATGCTGCCATAATATTTTGCCAGGCTAGACGCTATCCTGCTGGGTCGGAGAGTGGCGGAAAATTTCTGTCAGAGAACAGGGGTGTCTTCGTGAATAAAATTCACACCAAAATGCAGGGATAGCTAAAAACACAAGATTTATTAAATAAAAACACAACACAACAAAAACTGGGACACACTGGGGGGTGGGGGAGAAAACCAAGATTCAAAAAACAAAACACAGAAGATGAAGGCATTACAGAGATAAAACAAAGATTCTGCGATGTAAAAAGCAACACAGCATGAATAAATAAGAAAGACAGTTAGACACATAAGAGGCAGGTTTGCTGAGGTGGGAAGGAATAGAGTGGTTCAGACGCGTGAACACAAAACATAAACTAAAGGTACACGGAAAAAGTCCGGGCTACATCCTGACATCCCCCAAATCGCACCAGTTCATAACTGATGGTTGAGACGTGTCTGAGACTGAACAAGGTTTCTTAAACTGTTGTAGTTCATTTGTTAAATGAGTTCATGACTTTTGTTAAGAACCTATGGGTTCAGATGACATGGACATGTTTTATGCTATTATTAGTGTTCAAAGAAAACAAAATGCCATTAACAAGTATCAGAAGTGTGTTTTTCAATGCTTCTTACTGGGATGGTTAAATATGTTTTTGTATATTTAACTACAAAAATATGAAAGTAAATAAATATTTAAGGTCATTGAAGGTAAAAACTGGAGCTTAAGCTTTAACTGGAAGCTCTAAAGTAAAGCTACGTTCTTAAGTTTGAGTCAAAGTAGAAGATTAACATTTTTTAGAGAGATTTCAGCACACAGGACTGATAAAGTTCCAGTGTATCATATCTGTAAAGTCATGTGACTCGTCACACCATCAGAATAGACAAGAATTCATTGTGAGCTTCACACCTCATTATGGCTAATGGACCAATCAAATCAGTCCACATCGTCAAAACATCCAATCAGATGCGAGTCTGGACCTGGTTTTCTACTGAACACACAAGTTCATTAGATCACTTGGTCTGAACAGGAACGATGATCAGACTCTTTGTCGCTCTTTGTGCTCTTTTTTCTCTCTTCACAGCTGGTGAGTAACTTTCTGAAACTTTAATGTTAAACTATAATATTTTATATTTAACTCATTTACTGACATTAAATATTAAACGTTTTTACAGTGAAAACTTCTGACATCAAGGAGATTGATGTGATAACAGTAAAGCGTGGAGAAGATGTAACTATGAAGTGTAACATTAGCAGTGTCACAAAGAAAGTTAATGTAGTTTGGTACAGACAGAGTTCACAAAAATTACTTCAGTATTTTGCAAAACTATACATGAACGAATTGGGCTACAAATTTGATGAAGGATTTAATGATGCTCGTTTCAGTATTAGTGTAAATGACAATAAATTTGATCTCAGTATTAAAAAAACAAGCAAAAATGATAAAGGAGAATATTTCTGTGGAGATATGGAAGTAAATGTAGTGAAGTTCACTTCTGGAACACGTCTGCAATTTGCAGGTAAACAGTTTTACTCTGATAACCTGCTAATTCCAGATCAACACTTTAACCAGAATTATGTCTACATATGTATTAAATGTTGAATATTTCACTTTATTTATATTTAGTATCATTTCTGTTTATTTGCTGCTTTTCTCATTTATCTGTAAAGACAAAGAGAAGACACACCGTAATACATCTAAAACTACACAAGGAGATTCATCTAGCAGCCCAGAAACAAGTAATAATTTGGTTTCCTTTCACTGTCTATAACAGAATGTTCCATAGCGACAACCTCTCACTGTTCATAAATCATACAATATTTATACAAGTTGTAGATTTATACATTGTGTGTATTTTCATCATTCCAGGCGAACACAACTGGATTATTTCCTTAATAGCCTCCAATATATTCTCTGTTATCGTAATCACACTTCTGGTTGGAGTTTTATATAAAAATCACCGAAAAGGTTTGTTTCCTCTTATTTGCTGTTATTTATAGAGGTATTGTATAAAGTTGTTGCATCATGTTACTTGTGTGTTTTATTTTTCAGATGCTTCATCAAGCAACCATCAAATTCCCACCAATCAGGTAATCCAGTCTTCTATTAACTGGGATTCTGTTCTGTTAAATAAATCCACATCTGAATGCACAGAGAATTTTAATAGAAATCTATTCACCTAAATATCAGTGTAGTCATTATTTTAGTCTTTTAATCCGCTCTGATTAATAAACGGCTCTTGTTCTTCATCAGACTGCTGATGATGATGATGTCTTGAACTATGCAGCTGTGAGTTTTGCTAAAAAACCTTCATCCTCCAGAACTTCCAGAGCCAAGAGCCATGAAGACGTTTACGCTCATGTTAAAATAAAATAGAGAAATTGTATTTTTTACTTTTGTGTTTTTTTCTACTGAAGCCTTCTTCAGGTTTTTTCAGCATTTTTTCTTGAAATAGTGCAGATGTTTTCTAAAATGTAAAAAACTAATATTATTGTTTTTTGATATTGAAGGTTTTTAATTAAGCTTTTGTTTTTGTGGACCACTGTTTTTGTCCATTTTAAAGTTATTTGAGATTAATAAAACATGAACATTTCCAGAAATATTAAGAGCCTGTAAGTGAAAAAGGGCTGAATATAAAGATTCCAACATTACT
Source organism: Tachysurus vachellii (assembly GCF_030014155.1). Classification (NCBI taxonomy): domain Eukaryota; kingdom Metazoa; phylum Chordata; class Actinopteri; order Siluriformes; family Bagridae; genus Tachysurus; species Tachysurus vachellii. Next base: position 1,944,678 of record NC_083461.1, read on the forward strand.
GATGAGATGTGGCTGTTTAACCTGAAATTAAATTTCAGACACTGAACATTAAATCAGATTAAAAATGTATGTTGAGACCGATGATGTGCCAAGAAGTGCTTTATTTTAAATGTTTTCAGACTATTTACATTAACAAATATGACAAATACCACAGTGTATTTTTTGTGTTCCTATTTAAGCTAATTTTAGCAACATGTTCATTCCCACAGATGTCTCTAAATGACTTCACTGGTTGTATTAAAATTTCTGTTTAGTAGAGAATTAATAAACAAATCTTATATTTCAGTCCACAGTTGCCTTGTGCCCTCATTTATAGCCCCAAAAACACAGAATAAGCTCTGGTTCCTATTTTAAGCACTAAACAATTTTCAGCAGGTTTGTTGTTTCCATTGACTTTCCCATGTATCGGCTAGTGTGAGATGATCTCAAACTAAACACCAGCATGAGGACACGTCATTTTACCACGTCAAAGTTGTTAAAATTCAGCAACAGTTTGTGTGCAAGTTTTAAATAAATACAAATGAACCTTTATATTTTGTAGAAACGGTTAACATTTTGTTGTCCCCAGTGTCACAGCACAAAAATAGAAACCCCAGGTAATAGTGGAGCATGTGAAAAGGATTTAGCAACGAAACCATGAGATGCTAGTTTGCCACGTAACGCATAAAGTGAGCTGTAAGAAGACATGGTCTGTTTTTTTTTTTTCTACTAAGCCTTCTTCAGGTATTCTCAGCATTTTTTCTTGTAATAGTGCAGCAGATTTCTAAAATGTAAAAAAAACAAATATTATTGTTTTTGATATTGAAGGTTAAACTGTCAAAAAAGGCTCTAGGTACATAATTTGATTAAGCTTTTGTTTTTGTGGACCACCGTTTTTTTGTCTATTTTTAAGTTATTTCAGATTAACTAAAACATTAATATTTCCAGAAATATTAAACCAAAAATGAACACAACAGCCAACCACAATATAATATTGACAATATGAACACAATATATGTACGTCGCCACAGCGCACATGTGATGTGTCTATACACTATGCACATGACACAATGTACAGAAATACAAACATTTATAGGTAGAAATGAAGAAGGTGCATATGTGGGCATCTACACATTATATGAGGGACATGGTATCACAGTGTGGACCCTGTGAATGGTCATTTGTACAGACCACGCTGTGATGTGGTTCACATGTTAGTCTTGCCATCATCAGATGGCTGCAGACCTGGCTGCTTTTTCCTCTTTCTTTTCCCCCAGTAACAACCTGGAAAGAAGAGGATGATGATTAGTGTGTTTTATTGCTGATCCCAAGACACAAACAACATAAATTCATAAACGTACTCCACTGTACAGTACTTGCTGTACTGTACATGCTCAGAGACTCTTACCTGGCGTGCTGGTGCACAAGGTGACATCCTGTCCTGGATCCTCACTGTACAGCAGCTGGGTCCTTGGTCCTTAGAGAAGATGTGCCTCTTGTACCGCTTTGACACGTTGCACTTACAGTAGGAAACATCTCCGTCCAACAAACCTGAGTTTCTGGTTCTCGCATGTGCTGCTTTCAGCATTTTTGTGCAAAGTGCTCATGAGAATAAAGTTTTTCCCTTGTTGGGGCAGTAAGACATTATTGTTGTTACTGGCTGTTCTGAACAGTATGTGAAGACAAACATGGACTTTTTCTTTAGAAGCTCCTGGCCCAGGTTGTAGTTTGTGAACAAATTGTTACAGGTTATGTTGTTCCAATCAAAAGTCATAACAAAACTGCATTTTGGCACCTTATAGATGATGTCAAGACAATATACTGTAGGAGAGTGTGAGAATTAAATATGTCTCACAGCTGCAAACAAAAAAGTCCTACATTTACACCTACAGTACTCTAACCCTACGACTGTAGGGAGGGTTGCAAATATGTGATGTTCACCAATTTTATTTTACATGTTGAGGAAGTTTTAAGCGGAAAAAATACTTTTAACTATTTGTTTAATTTTTTAAAAACTTGTAGGTCAATCCGACCTGCAACATACTGTAATAATAGGGTTAAAGTCTAAACAGGTCCTAGATGCATGTCCTGAAAATATCTTGTTCTCGGTTCAAATCACGCTCTTGGTATACAGTATATTTGTCTTAGTTTTCATTTTGGTAAGTAAAAATGAAATGAAAAATGAAAAAAAAAAATCTGAGGATTCCTATTAAAACTGATGTCTCTAATAGTGCAGTGTTGTTATGCTTGGTGATGCATGTTTTATTATTATATATATATATATATATATATATATATATATATATATATATATATATATATATATATATATATATATATAAACTGACTTTAATTTGTACAAGTTCAAAACCCACAGTGTCACCAAATACAACATCCATCTGTCTGTCTGTCTCTCTCCATTGTGTGATAATGACATTAAAGTTTCAGGTCCTTCCTAATATCTTCCTGCTGGACAGGTAAAAGGTGAAAGAGAAAACTGCTTCTATGCTCTTAAAAAAATGTTGTCTCTGACCTGTAAAGTCAGGGCCAGAAAGTATTTGTGAGCAAAGCCCCATCTTCTGGTTGTGCCCTGGAATTGCATTACAACAGCTAAAAATGGGGGTGGCTACATTAGAATATTCACATGTCCTTGGCTGCCTGTAGAGAGGGGGGCTCATGACAAAAGTCTGCTAAACGTGTGATAAATTTGTGATGAATGTCTGACTAAGGTCAGTCACACGTTGAAAAGGAACAATTTTGAGCCCCTGCATCTGCAGATGCAGCAGCTCAGAATTGCTGTTTGACTACTGCATAATCACTGCATGATCGCTGTGTGATTCTGCCAGACATCCACCAGGAGTGCTACAATGATCTTGTTCCCCCACTCTGAGGTAGTTAATGAGTAGCTGCCTCATTCACGCCCCTATGCGCGTCTGTTGCAATGACGCATTGATCCATCAGGTGGCGCCATGATCAGTGTAACAGCTGCTGGCATTAACCAATGAAACGTCTCTAAATTAAATTAAAACCATTTTGACCATTTTTAATGTCAGTAAATAATAAAAACTGTTTTTTTCCAGGTCAAATTGACTTGAATGCTTACAAATCAAAAATTCTACAATGATCTCCATTCTGTGTGATCAGCTTATATTTGTAATCATTTTACACTTATGTCTATTTTGCCTACCAGATGCCATCTGATCACCCAAAAACGGGCTACACACACACAATGAAATGCAATGCCCAGTTTGTGTGTGTGTGTGTGTGTGTGTGTGTGTGTGTGTGTGTGTGTGTGTGTTTTGGGTATGTGTGTTAGTGTACATTTTATGTGTGCATTTTTGTGTCTGGATTTATGTTCATTGCACTGAAAAGGGCAAAAGTGTGACCTATTGCCCACTAAATGTGGCGGAGTCAAATTGACTCGGGAGTAAAGTATTTATTTTATGAACAAATATTTCAATGAAAATAGACAAAATTAATTTTACTTGCAAAGTTCATAATTTGGAACAATCCTGGTAAATTTCAGGCAAATATGTGGAAGGAAATGCAAGTTATGACACATTAAACTTTCCAGATGAGTCAAATATACCCCATGTCATTGTATTAGCAACTTTTCATTGTGTTTTCACGCAATTTTTTATAAACAAAACAGACTATTTTGCATTTATTTAGGCATTTATTTATTTGGGCATTTCTGAAGGTTTCCATGTCACACACAGAGGTTTGGCCTGCCTTGGATCTGAGCTACTCTGAGTGAACAAATGCAAATGTGCCTGGCCTCACAGGTGATGGGGGTGTTTGCACAACAAAAGCAGGAGGAGAATCGAGCTGAAGAACTGTGAAAATGTCAACGGGGTAATCACACCTCTTGTAACGCTTTGACACGTTGCACTTACAGTAGGAAACATATCCATCCAACAAACCTCAGTTTCTGGTTCTCGCATGTGCTGCTTTCAGCATTTTTGTGCAAAGTGCTCATGGGGATAGAGTCTTGTACAAACAGGCCAAATACACACTAGAAAAGGAGATCAGAGTGGCAAAGAGAAATTATTCTGAAAAGCTACGAGCTCAGTTTTCCACTAATGACTCAGCTTCAGTGTGGAAAGGTCTGAAAGCCATCACCAACTACACGACACCATCCCCCAGTACTGTGGTGAATCAACAACTGGCAGACAACCTGAATGAGTTCTACTGCAGGTTTGAAAAAGCCCAATTTTCACCTCCTGTAAGCCCTGACTCCAACACACCTAAAATTCAGTTCAGTGAAGATGAGGTGTGTCAGGTCTTTAAGAAGAACAAAAGGAGAACAGTGACAGTGAAGTAAAGAAATTGACCGACGTGACATTTCTGCCATCATCCAAAAATGGCTCCATCAGATTCATGACCACGCTCTCTGCCAGCCTCTCTCCCTTTTGTTGACTGTGGTCCTTTCCCAAGTAAGGAGATGCATAGCAGACATATTTGGTCTCCAAATCTGTGGCCATCCAGAACTTGATCCAAAATTTGTCTGGCTTGGTTGCGATATACTGTGTGAATAGACAACGAACCTTGGTAGGGAACAGCTGTTCATCTATGGTCATGTGTTCTCCTGGAGTGAAACTCTCAGCACAGTTCTTGTTGAAGCGTGTCCAGATGTCGGAGACCGCAGTAAATTTGTCTGTTGGAAGGTGTTGCATAATTGAAATGAATCTATCTCGGAGCATTGTCTCTTTGAAAGCCAGAAGATTGTTTTGAAACCATTTTGACCATTAAATATGATTTGAATATGAAAACACAACGTGTGTGTGTGTGTGTGTGTGTGTGTGTAGCATTATTTCGTTAGATCATATTTTGCCCTCTGCTAGGCAAAGGCATATCAAAAGTGTGAAATATTTACAAATGTGTGGCTTTTTTTCTGGAGGCCTAATGAAATGCAATGCCCAATTTGTGTGTGTGTGTGTGTGTGTGTGTGTGTGTGTGTGTGTGTGTGTGTGTGAGTGTGTGTGTGGGGTGTGAGTGTGTGTTTTGAGTGTGTGTGTTAGTGGACATTTTATGTGTGCATTTTTGTGTCTGTATGTATGTTCATTGTGCTGAAAAGGGCAAAAGTGTGACCTATTGCCCACTAAATGTGGCCGGGTCAAATTGACTCGGGAGGACTTGAGGAGGAAAGTATTAATTTTACTTGCAATGTTCATAATTTGGAACAGTCCTGGTAAATTTCAGGAAAATATGTGGAAGGAAACCCAAGTTATGACACATTAAACTTTCCAGATGAGTCAAATAGACCCTATGTTTGCACAAGGGTTATATAAATATCATATGTACTATGGCAATGACAAACCTTAGCAATTTGAGGTCAATTTGACCTGCAACATACTGTAATAAGAGGGTTAAAGTCTAAACAGGTCCTAGATGCACGTCCTGAAAAGATCTTGTCCTTGGTTCAAATCATGTTCTTGGCATACAGTATATTTGTCTTAGTTTTCATTTTGGTAAGTAAAAATGAAATGAAAAATCAAAAAAAAAATCTGAGGATTCCTATTAAAACTGATGTCTCTAATAGTGCAGTGTTGTTAAGCTTGGTGATGCATGTTTATATATATATATACAGGGAGTGCAGAATTATTAGGGAAGTTGTATTTTTGAGGATTAATTTTATTATTGAACAACAACCATGTTCTCAATGAACCCAAAAAACTCATTAATAGCAAAGCTGAATATTTTTGGAAGTAGTTTTTAGTTTGTTTGTAGTTTTAGCTATTTTAGGAGGATATCTGTGTGTGCAGGTGACTATTCCTGTGCATAATTATTAGGCAACTTAACAAAAAACAAATATATACCCATTTCAATTATTTATTTTCACCAGTGAAACCAATATTACATCTCAACATTCACAAATATACATTTCTGACATTCAAAAACAAAACAAAAACAAATCAGTGACCAATATAGCCACCTTTCTTTGCAAGGACACTCAAAAGCCTGCCATCCATGGATTCTGTCAGTGTTTTGATCTGTTCACCGTCAACATTGCGTGCAGCAGCAACCACAGCCTCCCAGACACTCTTCAGAGAGGTGTACTGTTTTCCCTCCTTGTAAATCTCACATTTGATGATGGACCACAGGTTCTCTATGGGGTTCAGATCAGGTGAACAAGGAGGCCATGTCATTAGTTTTTCTTCTTTTAGACCCTTTCTTGCCAGCCACACTGTGGAGTACTTGGACGCGTGTGATGGAGCATTGTCCTGCATGAAAATCATGTTTTTCTTGAAGGATGCAGACTTCTTCCTGTACCACTGCTTGAAGAAGGTGTCTTCCAGAAACTGGCAGTAGGACTGGGAGTTGAGCTTGACCCCATCCTCAACCCGAAAAGGCCCCACAAGCTCATCTTTGATGATACCAGCCCAAACCAGTACTCCACCTCCACCTTGCTGGCGTCTCAGTCGGACTGGAGCTCTCTGCCCTTTACCGATCCAGCCACGAGCCCATCCATTTGGCCCATCAAGACTCACTCTCATTTCATCAGTCCATAAAACCTTAGAAAAATCAGTCTTCAGATATTTCTTGGCCCAGTCTTGACGTTTCAGCTTGTGTGTCTTGTTCAGTGGTGGTCGTTTTTCAGCCTTTCTTACCTTGGCCATGTCTCTGAGTATTGCACACCTTGTGCTTTTGGGCACTCCAGTGATGTTGCAGCTCTGAAATATGGCAAAACTGGTGGCAAGTGGCATCTTGGCAGCTGCACGCTTGACTTTTCTCAGTTCATGGGCAGTTATTTTGCGCCTTGGTTTTTCCACACGCTTCTTGCGACCCTGTTGACTATTTTGAATGAAACGCTTGATTGTTCGATGATCACGCTTCAGAAGCTTGGCAATTTTAAGAGTGCTGCATCCCTCTGCAAGATATCTCACTATTTTTGACTTTTCGGAGCCTGTCAAGTCCTTCTTTTGACCCATTTTGCCAAAGGAAAGGAAGTTGCCTAATAATTATGCACACCTGATATAGGGTGTAGATGTCATTAGACCACACCCCTTCTCATTACAGAGATGCACATCACCTAATATGCTTAATTGGTTGTAGGCTTTCGAGCCTATACAGCTTGGAGTAAGACAACATGCATAAAGAGGATGATGTGGTCAAAATACTCATTTGCCTAATAATTCTGCACTCCCTGTATATATATATATATATATATATATATATATATACATATTTATTTATTTATGCTGGACAGGTAAAAGGTGAAAGAGAAAACTGCTTCTATACTCTTAAAAAAATGTTCTCTCTGACCTGTAAAGTCAGGGTCAGAGAGTATTTGTGAGCTGCCTGTAGAGAGGGGGGGCTCATGACAAAGGTCTGCTAAACGTGTGATAATGGTGTGATGAAAGTCTGACTAAGGTCAGTCACACGTTGGAAAAGAACAACTTTGAGTCGCTGCATCTGTACATTTGCATCACATACACATAAAATGTGCTCTGTAAACCATCTGATAGAGCCTGCTATGACCATGGAAACCCCAGTTTCAGATGTCGTGTCTGAGAGTGAGAGATCAGAAGTTGTGGAGCAAAATCTTTCTGAATTTGTGGATGAATCTCTTTTTCTAAGAAATTTAACCCTCTTCTATCTGAAACTGCAAGCTAAATTGCTATTGCCTGAGTCTACCATTCAAGGCATTGTTGAAGAATTTCAAAACATCCATGACATTGGGCAGTCATATTTTCTTAGCAAACTGAGAGAAAAGCTTGCTTTGCTTGAATTACCAGAGGAAAGGATTAATGATGTGATTGATCAGTTGTCTAGGGAGGACTTGCTGACAGCATGTAATAGTGGAGTTCTAAGTACAGCACAGAGGAGAAAGACTACTTTCAAGCAAGATTTCCACTATGTTGAGCCAGTCCCTATTTTTTTTAGGAGTCAGTGAAAGAAATGGGAAAGAGTGCTTTGCTCAATATGTCCCAGTTATATAGACCATCAGTGCTCTGTTTCAGTGCCAGTCTGTGAGGGATCAATATGAACAGATGCACTCGCAAACAGCTGAAAATGATGTAAAGGATGTAAAGGATGGTAAGAATTTTTCTGAAAATTCTCTCTTTCAAACTGATCCATCATCTCTGGGTTTGATCATTTACCAGGATTCATTTGAGGTGGTAAATCCTTTAGGCTCAGCTAGAAAAAAAACACAAATTACTGGCAGTTTATCTCACCTTGTCTGATATTTTACCTCACAACAGGTCAAACATAGACTACATGCAACTTGTTCTTTTGTGTAATGAGCAAGATTTTAAGTACTTTGGACCAGCTCATGTTTTTAGATCACTAATTGAAGATTTCAAAGATCTTGTGGAGAATGGTGTTGTGGTGAATGATGGCAAAACTTTGAAAGCTTCTTTGTGTTCCATCGTAGGTGACAACCTGGGATCCCACATGATTGGTGGTTTTGTCGAGAACTTTAGCCGAAGCCTACATTCCTGCAGGTATTGCACCATTGAGAGAGACTCATTCCATGCCACACCTTTAGAACCTGCTATGAGGCAAACTGTGGAGTCTTACAAGAGAAACATTCAGGAACTTGCTACCTTAGGCGATAATGTAGTTGATGGAGTCAAATTTAACTCTCCTTTTAATCAGCTGAATTCTTTTCATGTTTGTCAGCCTTGCTTGCCCCCCTGCCTTGGACATGACCTCTTTGAGGGTGTTGTGGCATCTGATCTTAAGTTGTACATTGATTACTTGGTAAATCAAGAAAAATTCTTTACTTTCACAGAGCTTAATTGCTATATTAAACAGTTTAAGTACATGGGAAATGATGCTGCCAATAAGCCAGTTGAGGTTAACTTGGGGAGTGAGAAGCTTTGTGGTCACGCTGTTCAGAACTGGTGTCTTCTAAGACTTTTACCAGTTATTGTTGGACACCGAATTAAGGATCCAGAATCAGAAGGGTGGCAGCTCGTTCTACTCCTCAGACAAATTGTAGACCTAATTTGTGCACCAGCGATACTGGCAGATCAGGTTGCTTATCTGAAAGTGCTCATTGATGAGTACATTCATTTTAGGTATGTGACTTTCCCTTCTAAGCCTCTCAAGCCTAAACATCACTACTTGTGCCATTACCCAGAGCTTATAAAACAATTTGTACCACTCATTCGCTTATGGACTATGCGGTTTGAGAGCAAACGTACCTTTTTTAAACAATGTGCTAGAAAATTGCACAACTTAAAAAATGTATGTGCAACACTTGCAGAAAGGCACCAGCTTCTCCAAGCCTATTTAAGTGCTGGAAACCTCTTTCAGCTTTCTGTGCAAGTTGAAAAAGGCTCTGAATTTTATTCTTGTGATTTTAACGAAGCGATCAGGGAATCAGTTGATCATTTTGATTTTCAGCCAGGCAATACATTAGTAGCTACTGAAATCACTTTGAAAGGAACAAAGTACAGGAAAGGCATGGTTGTTCTTTTGGCCATTAATGATGAGGGTTTGGAGGTTGGCAGAATTAAACTAATTCTTGTTCACCAGAATTCTGTGGTTTACTTTACTTTGTGTCTGAGAAACGGTGTGCTGTCCGGTTGGTGGATTTGGGTGTATACTGCATAACAGATGAGGACCCAAGACATGTCTGTGTACTTCAAGAGGATATATTAGATTATTACCCTCTCCAGGAGTATAACACATGTGGCTTGTCTGTGATTGTGTTACACTCTTTTCCATCTTTTTAAGGTATGTCTAATTTAGAGGAAATAAAACTTGCCATCTCCTCTTCGTTACCTGGTCTCTCTGATGAAACGCTTCAAAAATTTATCCATGGTCTTTCTGCTATTGGTGTTGAGACAAAAGATGACCTCCGGTATGTCAAAGAAGAAGACCTCATGGAATTCCTCAGGCCTATACAATGCCGCAAACTACTGAATGCATGAAAAAATGAAGGTATGTTTTATTTGATTTGATTTAAAATGACTAATGTCCATTTGTCTCGTATTGTAAAATGTTTCATGTTCAAATGAATTTTTTTTTAAAATTTGGTTATTTGTGTTAGAACAATCCAGCTGCTCGACTCCCCAACGATCATCGCGTCAAATTCTTTCGGATATGTCAAGCCCAGGATCAGAGAGTTCTACACCATCTCGTTCTACTGCTTGCTTTTTCTTGCGCCTGGGCTGAAACATTTAAGGTGCCTTGGGAAGTCATGCCTTCCAAAATTAAACTGGCCATTGCAAATAAAAAAAGACCATCACCAGCTGATTGAAGGAAGCTAGTAAGAATGTTAGTGGATAACATGCAAAAACATGAAGTAAACCCATCAAAGGCACAGTGTCAGATTGTAGTGCAGAATATTGTTAAGCAGTACCCGGACAGCTTTGCTGATGTTCTGTCTGATGGAACAAAAATAGGTAGTGGGTATGCCTCTTTGCTCTTACAAGTTAAAACCCGTGTTGAACATGTAAACAGAAACAACACTTTAGCTCATCGGAGAAAAGAACGACTGCGATCATCATGTAGAACTGTAAGCCAGAGCTCAAGAAGGCTGGCTGATCAATATGGTTGTGTCAGTTGGCAGCCGGAGGAGTTTCCTGCAGGAGAAAATGATGACACTCTAGAAGAGAAGCACAAGCAAATAGTGCTGCTTCATTCTACTGAAGGAATGTCTGGAGCCAATAGAGGAGAACTTCACAAGTTGATGGAGGTCACATATTACCGTCAGCGCCGTGATATAAACGCCACTCCACCACTGTCTGAACTAAAGAACTCATGGCCTTACCTGTTTTGTCTGAAGGGGATCTTTTTACATTTCCAATTGCTTACTGACATCTCACTGCTACAAAAAATCATGGAGAGCATTGAAGGGAAAGGAAAGAGGATTCTAAGATTTTTTCAAGAAAAACCAACAAACAAAGAGGTGTGTGCTGTTCTGTCAAAGTATCAAGAGGGAAATTTTCTTGTCCTGTGCATCTTGAAACTCTTAATGGCCCATTTAAAAGAGAGAACAGAATCACTTCTAATTGAAGCTGATGTAAGTATAACATTTAGATTTTTAATGTCTTAAATATTTAATTGCAAATATTTAATGCAAAATTAATTTTTGTTTTTCTTAGGCAGCAGCAACTGCAGCCGACATGGAAAGAGAGGGATTACCGGATTCACCCGCATTGATCATTCAAGGTTTGTTGCTTTACTTTGTGTCTGTCTCCATCAATTATTTGCTTTCTACTGTAGCTCTTGTACCTCTTTGTCCTGTACTGTTTTTTTTCTTCTCACTTTAATGGCCATTTTATAAATTGATTTTTGCCACCTCTGTTCCTGTATTCTATTCACAATTATATTCTCAGTCCTATATTCCTTCCACAGTTAGCTCTCTCTGTGCCCTGTTTTTGTTGTTGTCTCTGAACCATTCTCTCTCCTTATCAAAAATCCCTATTAGTAACATGTTGCGTAAACTAATGGACTTTGAATGGCTTGTCATTTAAAGTATTTCAATAGAATTACACTCTGATTTCCAAGTTCATATTCTTGCCTTTAAGGTAGGCACAGTTCAGACCATTTCTTTAGTTAATGACTTCAGAACAATCACTTTAGGAATGTGTGCACTGCATAGTTAATATTTAAGTGCTGCTGTTCTCTGAGGTTTTTTCCAAGGCTCAAGCCTTACAATGTGCAATCTCCTTTTTTTTTTATTGTTTCACCAAATACATTTTGGAATCTGGTTATGTTAAATAGCCATTACAATAAATTTATGTTAGTGAACCTGTTATTGTAAGTTTTATTTGACAAAAATGCTTTAACTTACAGCAAACAAATAGTGAATTGAATTCCACATCAAATGCTCTACTTTACTGTAAAATGTATAGCAGTACATGTAAGTTCATTGTTGCTCTTGTAATTTCACTTGCATTCATAAACATTATTTCGACTTAAATTTTAGTTACAGCTGTAAAAAATGTACAGCATATACATGTATATAAGGCAGTGTGCTGTGTTTTTTACAGTAAAATTGTAGTTTATGATTTACAGTACTCTTGGAAATTTTACAGTATTTGCAACCAAAGTTGCCAGTAAGTTACTGTAAATTTTACAGTTAATTTTTTACAGTGTAATATAATGCTTTATGAAGGACACAGAGTCCTTTATTATTGCTCTTGTTTCCTTATTAAGTTTTTTATTACTTCAAATGAATCCAAAGTGAGGGGGGGCACGGTGGCTTAATGTTTAGCACGTTCGCCTCACACCTCCAGGGTTGGGGGTTCGATTCCTGCCTCCACCTTGTGTGTGTGGAGTTTGCATGTTCTCCCCGTGCCTCGGGGGTTTCCTCCGGGTACTCTGGTTTCCTCCCCCGGTCCAAAGACATGCATGGTAGGTCTCTGGAAAATTGTCTGTAGTGTGTGATTGCATGAGTGAATGAGAGTGTGTGTGTGTGCCCTGCGATGGGTTGGCACTCCGTCCAGGGTGTATCCTGCCTTGATGCCCGATGACGCCTGAGATAGGCACGGGCTCCCCGTGACCCGAGGTGGTTCGGATAAGCGGTAGAAGATGAATGAATGAATTAAATTAATTAAAATTAATTTTAAAAAGGCAAACCGGAGGAGACGGCGGCAAGGACAAACTCCCTGAGATGATATGAGGTAGAAACCTTTAGAGGAACCAGACTCAGAAGGGAACCATCCTCATTTGGGTGACACTCTACATTAAATAGTGTAAATGTAAATAATGTAATTTCCACAATAGTTCATAATAGTGCAACTGAGAGCTCCTGAGGAACTAATGGGTCATCGTAAACTCTGAGTTCAATGCAGACCTGACTGCTGATAAAGACCAGACCATACAGCTGACTGACATAACATTGGTTCAAAAGAAGGGATGACAGTCTCTGGGCGGCTTCATACACAACATTTTTTCCCACTCCAGATCCTCTCCAAGTCCTTAATGTTTTGAGGCTGACGTTTGGCAACTCGAACCTTCAGTTCCCTCCACATATTTTGTCTGGAGACTGGCTAGGCCACTTTCATGCTGGAATACTCATCCACAACCCATTTTCAATGCCCTGGTTGAGGGAAGGAGGTTCTCACCAAAGATTTGACGGTACATGGCCCTGTCCATCATCCCTTTGATGCAGTGAAGTTGTCCTGTCCCCTTAGCAGAAAAACATCCCAAAGCATAATGTTTCCACCTCCATGTTAGATGGTGGGGATGTTGTTCTTGGGGTCATAGGCAGCATTCCTCCTCCTCCAAACACGGCAAGTTGAGTTGATGCTAGAGAGCTTGCTTTTGGTCTCATCTGACCACAACAATTTCACCTGTCCTCTGAATCATTCAGATGTTCATTGGTGAACTTCAGACGATCCTGTACTTGTGCTTTCTTTAGCAGGGGGACCTTGTGGGCACTGCAGGATTTCAGTCCTTCAGGTCATTGTGTGTTACCATTTGTTTTCTTGGTGCCTTGAGATCATTGACAAGATCCTCCTTTGTAGTTCTGGGCTGATTCCTCACCGTTCTCATGATCACTGAAACTCCCTGGAGTGAGATCTTGCATGGAGTCCCAAACCAAGGGAGAGAGTTATTTTGTGTTTCTTCCATTTGTGAATAATCACCCCAACTGTGGTCTCCTTCTCACCAAACTGCTTGCCGATGGTCTTGTAACCCATTCCAGACTTGTGTAGGTCTACAATCTTGTCCCTGACATCCTTGGACAGCTCTTTGGTCTTGGCCATGGTGAAGAGTTTTGAATCTGATTAATTGATTGTATTTGTGTACAGGTGTCTTTAATACAAGCAACAAGCTGAGATTAGGAGCATTTTCCTTTAAGACTAACTCGTTACCTGTGTAAAAGTCATATGGGAGACAGACATCTTGCTGATTGATAGGAGGTCAAACACTTATTTCACTCATTAAAATGTAAATCAATTGATAATTTTTTTTTGAAAAGCACTTTTGTTGTTATTCTGTCTCTCACTGTTAAAATGAGCCTACAATTAAAATGATAGACTGACTGTTTCTTTGTCAGTGAACAAACGTACAAATCAATAAGAGATATACAGAAATAAATGTTAATAATTTTTTCCCTCAATGTATGTGATAATTACATCAACTTCATATAACTTCACATCACCACTATCTTTAAATATGAAAAAAAATTATTTTGCATTATCAGTCATATTTTCCAAATGAATGGCAATGTTTAACAATTTCTTTTAGGGTATGCAAACTTTTTAGCACAACTGTAAATTAATAATGAAGGAAGTGGACACAACAAGTCTCTATATATTAAGTACCATATAATACTGAGATCAGGATTAGTAATAATCAGATGTTTTCTGTTACAGCTTTATGCAGATGACCTCATTAAAACAGTGACAGCAATGTCAAAGGCAGGCAAATTTTCAAAGGTAAGTATTTTAAAAATAAATTTGTTTAATTTTATTCTTTCTATTTCATATTTCTGTGCAAAAAGATATAATATATTACAAATATCACAGATTGCACCACAGTGTTGTTGAGTTTTGAATTGTATTTCTCTTTGGTCATCTACAGAAGACCAAGTGGTGAGAGAATATAGGTTCAAATACCGAGTCTAGGTTCCTTACAGTGTTTAATTCTTTTAAGTGGTAAAATATACAGTTTCAGTAGATATGTAAATTAACAAACACCCAAAGTTCTTAGTCAAAATCCTACAGAAAGTCTATTATAAAATTTTAAGAAGTGACAGTTAATTCTCATGGTCATGGACAGGCATTATATGTTTTAAATACAATTAAAATCTCTACAATTTTCCCCATTCTGATGTTTGATGTGAACAATAACTGAAACTCTTGACTTGTATCTGTGTGATTTATATATTACACATATATTATTTACATACTGCCTCATGATTGGCTGATTAGATAATTACCTGCAATGTGTAGGTGTACACTGATCAAGTGTGTGGTGATGACTGGAAAGTCTCATGTTTGTCGAGCTCACAATCAGAATTTCTTTAAATCCTGGTCAATGTTTGTAGATGGTGATTTATATAGAAGCGTGTCATTCTGGATCAATGCTGGATCAGCTGAAGGAAAGCAACGGTTAGTACAATTTATTAAATTAAAAAGTAATAATTAATTTTAATATTCTCATACGTCTAAAAGTCCTTTATTTTTATATTTCAGTTTATGCAGTTGCAGCATGCAAGCCTGATGAAAACAGCTATGGTTGTTACGAGGACAAAAGATTAAACACTTGTCTTTCTGATGTCTTCACTGCTTACTGGCTACGACACACTGAGACCGTTAGTGTTATATAGATGAATACACATATGGATATATATGGAAATAGATATTTGAAACTATTTATTCATTTGTTTTTATTCTTTTCTTCTTTCTAAAGGTAAAACTTAACACGACTTCATTTGGAGATCAGTTTGTCTATGTGAACCAAAAAGTCAGTGAGGCTCCGAGACTTGCTAAAGTGTCTCAGACGCCTTGTAACTACGGTGACATGGTATGTTTTATATATATTTATATAGTATTTTAAAGACTTAGTCATTCCACCATGAATGGATGGCCAATTAATAAATAAAGTAAAGCATTACTTTAAAAAAACTTTAACAGTGCATCACAAAAACAAATTCAACTACTGTAATAAGCAAATGATTTACCAATGCAAAGGTTTGTGTTTTATCAGTAAAACGAATCATACAGTGATTTATTTAGTAAAATGTTAATTTCTATTTTATTCTTTCAACATTATTTAGAACACCTAAATTTTATTCTTTTTATTCTTTTTTATTCTTTCAACATTATTTAGAACATATCTAAAGTAATGTTGAGTGAAGTCCTTTGTGAATCACCCACCCCTGTATTGAGAGCCCCTGTCACAAAAGCCAGACCAGTCCCACCTACTGACTTCACAGTGACTGACCTGATAGACACCATAGAGATTCCACTGCTAATAAAAAAAAACAGGATTACAAATGAAAAGGACCCTGAAAAAAAAAAGATCCTGGAAAGACAATATGATGATCTTGTACGAGTGAGTAAACCACTTCCACTTCTACTGAACTGCAGTTTATTTAAAGTTCTTCATTCTGAGTAGAAAATAAAGGAAATATGAACCTAATAAACTGTGTGATGTTACAGTGAAATATTCAGTTCAGTTTTATTTGTGTAGAACTGTTAACATTGTAGATTGTAATAAAGCAGATTTACAGAAATGTAGAAATATTGATGAATTTAGTGATGAAGTAACACCATGTCCCTAAAGTGTTTAATTCCTATAACACAACAGAAACTTTACAATGATTACATTTCCTTTATTTAATAAATGACACCATACTTTCAGTTTAAAGTAACATTTAATATCTATTAGAGCTAGTTCTTGTTGTCACATGAAGAAGTGTAAACTCTTTAAAGAAGCGTAAGAAAACTTTTACAGCAACTTTTACACAATTTTTTAATCAAACTCTGCAATTCAAATACTAAGCCCCGCCCACACCTGCTACATACAGGTGACATTTGTTATGTGGATGAGATCGGGTCAGGTATCCAGATAAAAGTGTGTGTGTGTGTATGTGTATGTGTGTGTGTATGTGTGTGTGTGCGTGTTTATGTGTGTGTGTATGTGTGTGAGATCCTCACCACTCGATCCCCTCGGCTCTGTTCTCCATTCACAAACCGGTGCTCGACCACGCCTAGATTTCAAGAATTAACATCAAATATTAACTAGATTTGTAAAGTTCGTCGAGACAAACTTTGATGTTGGCTTTGACGGTGCAAGTATTCGCAAAGGCCGGTGCTTTTTGGAGGCGAGTGGACATAAGGGTCAGTGTTACTTTTGCAGGCAAGTGGACAGAAAGATTGTGAAAGCTACTGGACCGCTAGGGTGCCAATACTTTTGGAGGCGAGCGGACATAAGCATGTGACGTGATCCGAATACCCATGAGCAGTTCCCCTCATTGTGCTGAGTGTTTTGATATGTCACATGTCCATGTTGTGCTAATTTTTTTATTTTCACGTGACGACACGTGACAACACGTGACGTGACGTGACCATAACACACGTGAGGCACTTCCCCTCATTGGGCTGAGTGTTTTGATATATGACATGTCCATGTTGTGCAAATTTTTGATTTCGCTTATTTTGGGGGCGGGGCTACACATGACCACGTGACGTGACCAAAATACACGTGGGGCAGTTCCCCTCATTGTTCTGAATGTTTTGATATGTCACATGTCCATGTTGTGCAAATTTTTGATTTCGCTTATTTTGGGGGCGGGACTACACGTGACTTCACGTGACGTGATCAAAATACACGTGAGGCAGCTCCCCTCATTGTGCTGAGTGTTTTGATATGTCACATGTCCATGTTGTGCAAATTTTTGATTTCGCTTATTTTGGGGGCGGGGCTATACACGTGACGACACGTGACGTGACCAAAATACACGTGAGGCACTTCCCCTCATTGGGCCGAGTGTTTTGATATGTCACATGTCCATGTTGTGCTCATTTTTTATTTTCACGTGACGACACGTGACGACACGTGACGTGACGTGACCATAACACACGTGAGGCACTTCCCCTCATTGTGCTGAGTGTTTTGATATGTCACATGTCCATGTTGTGCAAATTTTTGATTTCGCTTATTTTGGGGGCGGGGCTATACACGTGACGTCATGTGACGTGACCAAAATACACGTGAGGCACTTCCCCTCATTGGGCTGAGTGTTTTGATATATGACATGTCCATATTGTGCTCATTTTTTATTTCGCTTATTCTGGGGGCGGGGCTACACGTGACGTCACGTGATGTCACCAGTATACCCGGTGGGGTGCCAATACTTTTGGCAAAAAGTGGCTACTGAGGGTTTGGACATTTCATGTCAATACTGCAGTCATTATGGGATTCTACTTATTATTGTACTGCATAGAACACAGGAGAGAAGCCGTGCCTGAGCTCTGCGCACGCTGCGTGTGTGAAAGCTTAGAGGAATTTTAGGGATTCCCCATTCAAGTCTATGGGACGTTCCATCGTCGACTACGGGAAAACCGAAAGTTCAGTCGGAACGCCGAGTCCGGAACTTTGTCCGGAGTAACGTCCTAAAGAACCTGTCCGAGTTTGGTGTAAATCGCTCGAAAACTTGCCGAGTTATAAACCTCCAAAGTTTATAATGGAAGCGGATACTAAAAAAGGCCACTTTCAGCTTCCGTACCGGGAATGCCGGAATTCCGATCGCTTAGAAAAGTAATAGCAACAAACTTCAGACCAGGGTCTACGACATATCCGAATTTGGTGCATGTGGCTCGAAAGCCCTAGGACGAGTTACTCTTGATAAATTTGTGGCTAAGAATAATAATAATAATAATAATAATAATAATAATAATAATAATAATAATAAGCTTATAAAGGAAATCAGAATGTTGGCTTCTACAAAGCCAACATAATAACATAATGACATTTAGCCCTGGGGTTTAAATAGAAAAGGTGCAGCATCACCTGGTCACTGCAGGTTAATGAGAAACTTGTGACATAACAATAGTGTTAAAAATGACAGTTTACTTTTTAATGATGAATTACACATTAACACAAATGAAACAGGGTTAGGGTTCTGTATTAGATATTAGATTTATAGATTGGACATTAATTCTGTACTAATATTGTGTATGATGACCACATTTGTAGAAGAGGAAGACTATGGATGAAGCACTGCAGAAGATTGCAGAGCGACTGAAAGCCCCACAAACTCTGAGGGAAAAACGTGAGGTGACTCGTACGTACGAGCTCAAAGTCGTGGCTGAACATTTTAAGAACAATCTCTTCAACTGGGAAAAGGAGCCGGTGAGTTAACATGATTTATTTCATTAACAAACACGACCTGGAGTCAAGATTAAACAATTCTCTCTCTCTCTCTCTCTCTCTCTCTCTCTCTCTCTTTAGCATGTTGTCACTCATCTACATCTCCAGGTTCTGGTGAATCTGTGTGAGTCTGGGCTGAAGGTTAAGAGGTATGTGATGGCTTTATCAGTATTTACTCTAAACTGGAATTTATCCATATTTTTATTTGTTTTTCTAATTTCTGTCTTTGATTCCTTCAGCATCAACGAAGCCATTACTCGTGTGAGCAAGGAGATTTCTTTCTAAAGAAAACACACAAGACTTCAGTCATCTGATTTCATTCTCTTTTTTCTTTCAATATCATAATCATTTAATTTCAGATTTTTAAATCTTTTTAGAACTTTTTGATTTTGGGGAACAAAGAATCATCCTGGTGTATTTGTAATAGAAAATCATCAGTCAGTTTTAAATAATTAGTAATAATTATAATTATAATTTTTATTATAATATATTTAATAATAATTATTATTATTATTATTATTATTATTATTATTAAATTAATTTCTGATTTTTAGTTGTTAAATTTGTTGCATATTTAGCAACAACACAGTTAAAGTACAATACAGAATCATGTGGCACATTTTACCATCTAAAATTTAAGTCTAACAATTTTAATCACTATATTAATCTTAGGGTTTCTGAATATTTAGATTTGTAGGTTAGTAAAGTTTCATCATGTGTAATAGTACTGACAGTGAGAGCTCAGTTTAATCTTCATTTGATTTGTTTATTAAAATGATTCTACAGCAGTGTGCTGCAGTACCACTCCTGACCACTGGGGGATTCCTTTGTTTTTCTTCTTTATTTGCTTGTGTTGATTTTAATTGTACCCAAATGTATATGATTGTGATGATTTACATATTATAACTGTGTGACATGTAAAAGTGTTGTTCTGAGAATATGATCACTAAGAAGACGTCCTACTATATGTTTGATCTATCATAACGTGGACCGGTTCTTAAAGATGTTTGTACTTAGTCTGTGTGTTTTTAATGATATGTCAGATCAGACCTGGCTAAAATCAGACCAGATACCAAACATACTCTGGAGACATAAAAATGTGGTTGATCAGACTATCACTGTGTATCACCTCTTTGTGTTTATTACACCACTTGCATAGACTTAATAAATTTCCTATACATCTACAACCTGACTGTTGTCTGGTTTCCTGTTTCCTCATTCTAGGAAATTCTGAAGAATTTGACAGTAGCAATATCTGGTTTTCATGACATTATATGAAAATTATCTTCACAGATAGAGTGGCTATAGATAGAACTGTGTTATTGTAGCTCAGAAGGCTCTACTTCCATGATAATTGAATAATAACTAATAATTGAGTTTGATGTCTTTAATGTTCTAATTTACTGGGCTAATTGTTTTGGTATGTGTGTGGTCATTATACCAGGGTGCTAATTCCCTTTCCCACTGTATGAAATCATGCAGATTTATCGCCTCGGAGAGGTCATGTGACAAAGGAGAGAGAGCCATTAATACCATAAAAGGGCTTCTATTCACTTTACTCCAGCTTCATTGTTTTCAGCGAGCACTCTGTGTATGTTTGTGTTTATTGTTTGTCCCTTACTGTCTACACTAGGGTAAAAAATATATATTTAAAATATTAGGAGATCGAGCAAGTTCAGAAAGTTACTTGCTGTAAATAGTACACAAAGCTTTTCTTCAGCTAAGCACCTGCACCTAGTGGCTTTGGTTCTGCTTTTGCTGAGGCAGCATGTAAACTTAGATAAAGGGTCTTGCAGGCTTAGTTAGTGGAGCTTTGCAGTTTCTTCTGACACGAACAAGGAACTAATACTTTTCATTGGACTCTGAGGAGCTCAGTGTCCAATACTAAGTTTAACTTAGATTGGCCTGAATAATGTTTAGCATTGTCTGCTCTGAGCTTGAAGATTGTTGTCAGGTGTGTTGCAGAGGTTTCTGGGTACTGTGGGAAAAGGCTACAGAATCCAATCCAGCCTCTGCCTTTACAGCTGACATTTCTTGGTTTCTAAGAACGACAGGATCTAGACCCAAACTTGTTCCTGTGTGCTCGGAATTGTACACAGAAACATGCAAGTTCACATGTTCACATTCAAGGTCAAGATGTTGCATATCAGGTCTGAGGATCCAAAAAGAACACTGCTGTCCAAGTAGTTTACTAAAGATCATGTGGACAAGACAGAGGACTGATCTGGAGAAATAATTTGTAGAGGAATAAAATCAAAATAGAACATTTTGTTTTAAAATGAGAAGCATTATTTTTGGAGAAAAGAATATACTGAATTTCAGCATAAGAACCTTTTACCATCTGTTAAACATGGTGGTGGTAGTATTATGCTTTTGGCCTGTATTGCTGGAGCTGGGCCAGGAAAACTTGCCATCATTGATGGAATAATGAATTTAGATTTTGCCAGTGATCTCTAAATGAAAATGTCAGAACATCTGTCCATGAACTGAACCTCAAGAGAAAATGGGTCATACACCAAGACAACAAGCCCAAGTACCAAGGCTGTGTACCAGAGAATGATTAAAGAGGAACAAAGATAGTGGTTTAGAATGACCAAGTCAATGTCTTGACTTTAATCCAAAAGAAAAATTGTAGAAGGATCTGAAACGAGCATTTCATGTGAGAGCACCCAGTAAAATCCCAGTGTTGAAGCTCTTCTGTACTGAGGAACAGAATAAAATTCTTCTGAGACATTGTGCAGGACTTATTAAAAGTTACTGGACACTTTACTTACAGTTATTACCGCACAAGGAGTCACAACAAATACTGAAAGAAAAGCTTAACATACTTAGCAAGTCACAGATCTGTAATGCTGGATCATTTTTCTAAATAATTAAATGAAGAAATATATTTTTGGATCATTTGTTTAAGCTCATTGAATTCACTTTGTTTACTTTTATAACTTGGTGATGTGATCTGATGATATTTTTGGCATATTTATGCAGAAATATAGGAACTTCTAAAGGGTTCACAAACTTTCAAGCGACAGTGTATGTGTTAAAAAATGTAATGAATGGATGGCACTATTTATGACAGACTTGCGTGTGTAGGGTCTGAACATTTTTGTGTTGAAGACTGATGTGTTTCTTGTAATGTACAGGAATGCGTTAAGGAACCTGTTTAGCTGGTGTAACAAACACTTGCGATCATTGCATAAGAATGTGTTTTTTTTTTGGAAAAAAAAAACTCAAACAAAAGCTATACTAAGCTTTGATATAAACCTTTTATGAAGAAAAGACTGTCTTAAAGTTCTATACCATCATGTAAACATCTCTTTGTTCATCAGCCGTTGTAAAGTTTATGTTTAATATACAAAAAAAACAAGAATAGTAAAAACAAATAAAAAGTGCTAGTACAATCTTTTCTTACACTTTAACATAACACCTCTTATCCATTAACAGTTACATTAGAGCAACTATCAACTATGTTCATCTTCAAGACAAGAAAAACAAATATTTTTATATATAATTTGCCTCTAATACAGATGCAGGAGGAAGGTGAGATGGACTTAATGGTAGGATGATCATATCAGCACGGCGCTCAGCTCAGTGCACTTTCTACAGTGGACTTACTACAATGTCGTAGTTCACCTTCTAACTGCCTGGTGTAGAGCCAACAACCTGTTCAGTCCTAAGTGTTGTGTTGTTCTATGTAGTTGTGTCTTGTCTTATGCAGCTCTGTCTTGTCTTGTGTAGCACCATGGTCCTGGAAGAATGTTGTTTCATTTCACAATGTACTGCAATAGCTATATACAGTATGGATTTACCCTTGTGATATTATTTATGTGAGCTTCAAATGAGAGACCAGTATCAATAATCACACCGAGGTATTTTACTGCTGCACATGATGTAATAGAAAGATCATCCAGAGTTACTCTGTATCTGTAGCAGTAAGTCATTACTTCTACAAATAGATGGTGTGCACAAATAAGGGTTTTTATTCCTAGTTAATTTAGATACAGTATTAAATAAAAATTTATGATTATTTTTATTGTCTTAAATTAGCCTGTATTTCTATACAGCATTAAACATGTGTCTTGCTTGACGCAGAGCTTATCATCTTGAGTAACTGCAACACCTCCTCATCTGTCTGTTAGACGTGGCTGATGTATATAACTATAACTGGGTGGACAAGCCGGTTTCCTCCCCCGGTCCAAAGACATGCATGGTAGGTTGATTGGCATCTCTGGAAAATTGTGTGTAGTGTGTGTGTTTGTGAGTGAATGAGAGTGTGTGTGTGTGTGCCCTGCGATGGGTTGGCACTCCGTCCAGGGTGTATCCTGCCTTGATGCCCGATGACGCCTGAGATGGCACAGGCTCCCCGTGACCCGAGGTAGTTCGGATAAGTGGTAGAAAATGAATGAATGAATGTTTAGCTCAGGAAACAGACACAGTCTCTATATTGCGAACCCTGGGTGACGACTCAATGCAGCTAGCAGACGGTCGGATTAGCCTGCTTGTCTGTTCCCTGGCCCTGTCTCTGGATTGTCACTGATTAACTAGGACTGCTCTTAAACTATGTGCTATGCTGCAAGAAATGAGAGCAGCACCTTCCTGAGTGGAACGGAGACCGTCCTGTCCTAACAGGCCAACCTTGCCCTCGAAAGTGCTCCAATTATCTATGAAGCCCACATGGTTTTCGGAGCACCACCTGGACATACAGCAGTTCAGCGACCATAACCTGCTGTTAGCTACATTGCCATGCCACATTGGGATGGGACCAGAGCATACTAGAGCATCGGACATCGCCTTCACTAATTTACACACTGACTTAAGAAGGTGTATATTATTAGCTCCTACCTGGAAAGCTCCCTTAAAGTACCGATGCTTGCCTAAGACCCTAAGATTACCTGCTATGTCCTGCAACCTGGCTCCTGAAAGACACCTAACCAGTGCTGCTGGACCCCTAAAGGCTGAGCTAATTTCACATGCCTTAAGATGGAGTCTCCTATAACCAGATCTCTTTCAGGTTTCTCAGCGTGTGTTTCACTGATGAGATCAAACCCGTTAGACATGTGAAACAGAGAGTTGTGGTGCTCCTGTGGGCAAGCTTTGTATTTGCGACTATGTCGCAGAGTTGTCACCCATTCGCTGTGAAGGCTCTAATGTCGTTGTTGGTGGGTTACTGTATCTGCCCTGATCTGTACCCTGAACTGTTTGTGTATAGGATCTGATTTTTTTATGCACATGAATGCAATGAGGAACCTATTCAGCTGGTTCAATGAAGACATACCATCATCTTCACAGGAATGTGGTTTACTTTAAAAAGGGAAAGCAAAAGTAAGGATAAGCTGATTATTATTATTATTATTATTATTATTATTATTATACGGAAGCGTATTGCATTCACTTGAGTAAAAAAAAAATCTACTCTGTTTTTCTGAATTAACGACTTAATTTTTGAGGAAAAAAATTTTTTTGCTCAGTTTTTCTGAATTAACGACTTACTTATCTCAAAATTATGAGATAATTTTTTAGGACAAATTTTTTTTGCTCAGTTTTTCTGAATTAACGACTTAATGTGGATTGCATGGAAGTAAACATGTCCCGCCTTTCAAGTTTAATCAGTTGAACCGATATGGTATGCTTGACGGATATAAGATGATGCATCTGAAATGCATTCAGGCTGGCTATGTGGTGACACAAGAGAAAATCAGGCAATTGTTGAAAATACTGGATCCCCATGGAGCGCAACTGAGGCACCGGAATCGTCTTTGGCGACGTTTGTATCATAATCCAGGCCCGAACTTTTTATGGCATGTTGATTCATATGATAAACTCAAACCATATGGGATCTGCATGAATGGTGCAATCGACGGGTTTTCACGAATGGTGATACGGCTACCGTGAAGCAGACCATATCGGTTCAACTGATCCTAAAGACACACAGCAACGTCAAGCAGATCAGAATGTTCTTTTCGTCTGAACAGGCGCAAAGTCTTGAGGTGTCTGCGCAAAGTTGATGCACTAATAACAACACCATTTATATTATTTAAAGACAGCAGTATCTCCCAATGTCTCAAACCCAAAGTAAAATAAAACCGGATTAAACTTGAAAGGCGGGACATGTTTACTTCTATGCAATCCACATTAAGTCGTTAATTCAGAAAAACAGAGCAAAATGTTTTTTTTCCTGAAAAATTAAGTCGTTAATTCAGAAAAACAGAGCAAAACAAAATTTTTCCTGAAAAATTAAGTCGTTAATTCAGAAAAACAGAGTAGATTTTTTTTACTCAAGTGAATGCAATACGCTTCCGTATTATTATTATTATTTTTTTTTTTTAAACAAAAGAACAATTTACTGATTTTTGCAGATTTACCTTTTTTTTTAGCTACATGTAAAAACACCTTTGTGTGTTGAGTTAATATATAAACCTGTGATTTGCACCCTGCTGTTTGAATAATGACTCAGCTGTAATATATTTCTGTACTGTTTGATATTTAATTATAATTAAAAGTGTTTTAATGTCATTTCCAGAAGAAGAGAAGACCATGAATCATCATCAGGGCTGTAGGTGCGCTTGTTCCTGTGGCAGTTCACCTTTGACAACTGACCCTTCATGGAGAACAAAATCAATCCATCTTTCATGCAGACAGTTTTTTTTTCAACAAATTATGACACTGCCTTATGATGAGGTGCTTTTATTTGAACTTAATAGAAGAAGAAGAACGAGTATCAAAACTATCTTCACTGGATAAAAACATCTTAGGAAAATATCTTGTATATTAAATTAAATAACCAAAAACAAAGATTACCCAGGGGCACGGTGGCTTAGTGGTTAGCACGTTCGCCTCACACCTCCAGGGTCGGGGTTCGATTCCCGCCTCCACCTTGTGTGTGTGGAGTTTGCATGTTCTCCCCATGCCTCGGGGGTTTCCTCCGGGTACTCTGGTTTCCTCCCCCGGTCCAAAGACATGCATGGTAGGTTGATTGGCATCTCTGGTAAAATTGTCCCTAGTGTGTGATTGTGTGAGTGAATGAGAGTGTGTGTGTGTGTGTGTGTGTGCCCTGTGATGGGTTGGCACTCCGTCCAGGGTGTATCCTGCCTTGATGCCCTATGACGCCTGAGATAGGCACAGGTTCCCCGTGACCCGGGGTAGTTCGGATAAGCGGTAGAAAATGAATGAATGAAAGATTACCCATAAATAAAAAACCCATAAACCCATTTCTAGAAATTCTGCAAAATTTCAGGCAAATATGTGGAAGAAAACCGAAGTTATGACACATTAAATTCTTCCAGCTGGGTCAAAAAGACCCAGGGAAAATAGGAAGGTTAAAAGAAAAATTTAAAAACTATGTATGACTGGGTGGAAGATGGGTTTCAGTGTAAATTTAAATTTTTAGTTGATAATGAAATTAAATAATTGAGCTCTGGCATAAATTTACATCTTGTATCATTGGAGCCAACAATTAACAATGGAATTAACAATGAAAAAACAACAATTAACAATTGGATTAACAATGAAAAAGAATTATATTGTTTATGATGTTGGTTTTGTTTTTGAAGAGTGATGTTAATCACTCGAAAATATGAATGTGACAGAAAAAGTCCGAAATTTTTAAGCTGGTGTTTTTCTAATGTACAGGAATGTTTTGAGGACCCTGTTGAGCTGGTTTGATGAACATTTCCAAACACTTCACAGAAATGTGTTTTTTTTTTTTTTAAAGACAAGAATAAAAACGGTCAAAACGTCAAAACGTCTGGTGATCAGATAACATTTAAATTTACAGCATTTTCAAACGCCCTTATCCAGGGCGACATACATAAGTGAATATAAGATAAGATAACATACATGAGATAACAGTACACAGCCCAAGCAGTGGTCAAACCCGGAGGCTGAAACAGTTCAAACCAAATTCTCGGTATGTCGAATAGAGAACTGCCATTCACAGGGGTGAAAGGGAATCAGCTTTTGTGTTCCTGAAGCTGGTTCAGTCTGATGGTGTAAGCAGGAAATGTGAAAAGAACTGGACCCATCAGTCTTGGCGAGGGTTCAAATGTTTGGATGATTTGAGGTACTTGAGATTTTTGTGATCAGTGAATATCATGAATGGATGGACGACCATCTGTCCAGTGCTGGGGGAGAACATATTACATTACACAATACTCTTAGACTGTCTTCCACTCATTTCCTTCCAGAACCTGATCCAGATAATATGTAGTTCTGAGGTCAAGTCTGGTGAAGATCTGAGCTGAACACAATTGTTAGAGGGACCAGCGACAGCGGGGTGACAGTGGGTACCTGGCCGCTGTGTGAGACATGGCATGATGAGGCTGTCAATGGATCGCCGTCAGTGGCTGAGATACTGAGGGGTTGTATTTGTGTTTGTGTGGTGATGTTCATGGTGCCGTGATCAGTGAAGATGAACTGATATCGACTAACAAATCTGAAAAGAAAGAGAAAGTGGATAGATATTACTAGAATATTATCAGTTAGGACTCACCTAAAACCCACAACACATAGAAATAATATATTTTATTATTCAAATATAGGATATTACTGTACATTTATTGTTTTAATTCTCGTGAAAAATTTCTCATGAGCCTCTGATTTCAATACAACAAAAATTAACCTGAGCTTTTAGCATGAAACTAAAATCAGACACAAACATTCCTGCTTATAAAATCTCTGATAACTGCAGGGTGGAATCTTTAAACTCTTATAAATATACAGTAATTAGAAGTACAGATAGAAGATTAATTTGGAATTTTTTTTTTTTTTAAATGTTTTAAAACACAACAGTGTGTGACAGAGTTTACTAGATGAAAGATCACTTCTAAATATGGCTTAATCATTTAAATGTTAAGTTTAAACTTAATATGAAATCTTGAAAAAATGTATATTATATTGTTTATTTTTGTTGATTAACGTTAATCATCATAACAACTCAGGCTCGAAGTATCTGAATCTGAGAAATAAGTCAGAAAGTTTTAAGCTGGTGTGTTTTTCTAAGACAAAGGAAAGCTTTGAGGGACCTGTTCGGCTGGTTTGATGAGGTTTTACTGAAAACTCCACAGAAATGTGTTTTTTTTTTTTGTTTTTTTGTTTTGTTTTTTTTTTTGCGGGGGGGCAAAGAACCTGTTACAAATGAAAGCAAAAGTTAAACTGAGCTGATATTATAAAGGCTGTGTTGAAATCCATCTAACTGAAAACACTCCATCCGTCTTAGTGTGAGATATCGTCAGGTGATAATCACTCTGTGGTTTTAGCCTTTTTGTATTGTATTTATAATAATAATAATAATAATAACAAAAATAATGATGATCATGATGATGATACATATATAAACCTGTGATTTCCAGGCTGCTGTTAGAAAAATGAATCTGCTGTGATGTATTTCTGTAATGTTAGATATTAAAATTAAAGATGTTCTTATGCAATTTCCAGAAAAAAAGGATACCATGAGTCAGCGCAGCTCTAAACAATTTAAAGGTTCAGACAGACAACTTGTGCCTTCGGGACAAAATCTGGCTGGCAAAATGCGTCAGTCCCAGGGTGAGACATCATCAGCTGAGCATGTCTCTGTGTTCATAG
Source organism: Tachysurus vachellii (assembly GCF_030014155.1). Taxonomy (NCBI): domain Eukaryota; kingdom Metazoa; phylum Chordata; class Actinopteri; order Siluriformes; family Bagridae; genus Tachysurus; species Tachysurus vachellii. The sequence goes on from NC_083461.1 coordinate 1,973,022, forward strand.
CCTAAAATCAATAAAATAAATAAATAAAAAAATTCAAACTGTCCTAGGACAAAAAAAAAAAAAAACTGTACAAGCTCTGATTATATCATTAGATTTCAATTTACAGTAAATTTGTGATCTTCAATTTTTATTAAATAGTAATACTGTTGAAGTAAAGGGATCTGTAGTAATGAGTAATGTTATGGTGATGACTTAAAAATCTGTAGCTTATTATTATTATTATTATTATTATTATTATTATTATTATTATTATTATCTTTACAAAAGAACAATTTACTGATTTTTGCAGATTTACCTTTTTATTTTAGCTACATGTAAAAACACCTTTGTGTGTTGAGTTAATATATAAACCTGTGATTTGCAGGCTGCTGTTTGAATAATGACTCAGCTGTAATATATTTCTGTACTGTTTGATATTATAATTAAAAGTGTTTTAATGTCATTTCCAGAAGAAGAGAAGACCATGAATCATCATCAGGGCTGTAGGTGCGCTTGTTCCTGTGGCAGTTCACCTTTGACAACTGACCCTTCATGGAGAACAAAATCAATCCATCTTTCATGCAGACAGTTTTTTTCAACAAATTATGAGGCTGCCTTATGATGAAGTGATTTTATTTGAACTTAATAGAAGAAGAACGAGTATCAAAACTCTCTTCACTAGATAAAAACATCTTAGGAAAATATCTTGTATATTAAATTAAATAACCAAAAACAAAGATTATTAAACCTATTTCTAGACACATTTAAGACACTGTCTTGTAATATTGACAGATGAATTTGCTCCTTTTTCTCCAGTAGAAAAAGATTATTGTGTTTCAAGCCTGACATTGTTTTTTTTTTAGAGTGTCAATGATACGTGTTATTTGTGTTCTCACTCGTTCTTTCTTCGGCAGAGGGAATTGATTATGAGGCGTAAGAAGAGTATTTATGTCTACCATAACGGCAAACTAAAGCCTGTGACGTATGTAATGCTTTTGTTTTACGATACTTTTTTTTTTTGTTTATTAATGATCTAATCACCATCTGATTGTTTTATGCTTCCTTTTTTTATCTTTTTTATATCCATCAGCATCACAGAAGAGTGCAGATTCACCATAGATGGAAATGTGGACCTCTGGTGAAGAACTGTGAAGAGCTGTGTGGTTAATTTACATAAGTTCTAACGAGCTAAATATTAACATACTTTTAACTTTTCTTCATAAAACTTACTTAAATTGTGCATGTAAAAGCCACATTTAAAAGAAAAATTAAAAAACTATGTATGACTGGGTGGAAGATGGGTTTCAGTGTAAATTTTAATTTTTAAACAAAAATAATTGAGCTCTGGCATATAAAAGTTGCCCAACAATGAACTTAAACTTCACACAGATCTATTTTCAATGACATGATCTATATCAAGAAATGTATAATCTCTATAATAAAGATATTTTATGTGTAATGTATAATTGTCTCGTGGATTTTTGTGGACACAAATGCAAGAGCTTTAATCTATTATAATAAAAAAATTCTTTAAATGAATGAATTTACCTCTTGTATCATTGGAGACAACAATTAACAATGGAATTAACAATGAAAAAGACAACAATTAACAATTGGATTAACAATGAAAAAGAATTATATTGTTTATGATGTTGGTTTTGTTTTTGAAGAGTGATGTTAATCACTCGAAAATATGAATGTGACAGAAAAGGTCAGAAATTTTTAAGCTGGTGTTTTTCTAATGTTCAGGAATGTTTTGAGGACCCTGTTGAGCTGGTTTGATGAACATTTTCCAATCACTTCACAGAAATGTGGGTTTTTTTTAAGGACATGTCAAATCAGTCAAAATGTCTGGTGATCAGATAACATTTACATTTACAGCATTTACAGGTGACATACATAATCCAGAGCAACATACATAAGTGAATATAAGATAAGATAACATACATGAGATAAAAGTACAGCACAGGCCAAGCAGTGGTCAAACCCGGAAGCTGAAACAGTTCAAAACAAATTCTCGGTATGTCGAATACAGAACTGCCTTTCACAGGGGTGAAAGGGAATCAGTTTTTGTGTTCCTGAAGCTTGTTCAGTCTGATGGTGTAAGCAGGAAATGTGAAAGGAACTGGAACCATCAGTTCAGTCAGGACCACTTTGTCAAGAAGGTTTATTGAGCGATATGCATTCAGTTAGTGTTGGCGGTATGGTTCTGTTCTGGGCTAATTTTCCCGTGTGCCTTCCATGTGCATGCATGGATGGAGCAGGGAGAGTGGCGGCTGGAGAATCGAAGACACCCCCTGCTACAGAACAGAACCAAGGCGTGCATGTAATTGAAGAGTTCGCTTGCAGTTCGAAAAGACATGGATTGGTGAATAGAATAGGGGAGAGAGGGGGGAGGGGAAGGGAGAAGAAGAGGGGAAGGAGACGCGATGCGGGAAGGTACTGATGGAAGGGACGATGGGTTCTGGCTGGGAGGAGGCAGGGTGGAGGGGGGATTAGAAATGCAGCAGCGGTGGTGCGTGAGAGCAGATCGAGAGAGGGGAATTTAAAGGGTCGGGATTTAAGGAAGTTGTACCGGATTGGGCGCGCCGGAAACGGCTAATTAGCAGCTGCACTTGACTCCAAGGCCTGCCTGAACTAACGCAAAGCTTAATTTCAGTCAGGACCACTTTGTCAAGAAGAAGGTTTACTGAGCGATATGCATACAGTTAGTGTTGGCGGTATGGTTCTGTTCTGGGCTAATTTTCTCGTGCGCCTTCCATGCGCATGCATGGACGGAGGAGGGAGAGCGGCGTCTGGAGAATCGAGAGAGACCCCCAAAACCAACCATATGCCAAAGAGTTCCCCCAACATAACTGATGCGTTGTGCTATACCAATACCAAGATGGGGGGGGGGGGTAGTTGACCCGTGCGGCGCGATCGAAGATCAGGGGAAGCGTCACCCTGGGCTGAGCAGATGCGCAGATATGCAACAGCATGTTGCTTTGAGGACGAGCGTGTTTTGTGTGTTCGCCGGACGTAATGGTGGCGGATAGGAGAAGCGTGCGCCCTGAAGGGGCTTGGGTGCTCGTGCGCTGATATTGAGTGCTTGACCGGAGCTAGCTGCAATCGGGGGAAGCATCACCCCGGGCTGAGCGACAGGCGGCTGGATAGCAACAAGCATGTTGCTGTGGTCGGGTAGGCTGAGTGCGGATCTTGGGGGTTAAGCTAAATACTCCCTGCAACTGCGGCAACAGCACTGCATAACCACTAGCTGTAGTGGAGTGGCTGGGGAAGCGTGCGCCCAGAGACTCGGCTGCGTGAGAGTTTGATATACAGGTATGCGGGGTGAAATGCAAAGAACTAGGCGGAACGGAGGAGAAGGAGGAGGGGGAGAGGAAGAGAGAAAGAGCACGTCACGATGACATAACGTGATCAGATGGAGTCCATGACTTTTTGCGCATCCAAGGTGTCCTGAATTCCCGGACGCACGTAGCGTTCGAATGCCGCAGAAGATCATTGGCACGCCGTTTCAAAGTGGGGGTCGTGGTGACCGAGGCTACCGTTGTAGCTGCTCCGATGCGGAAGGAGTGGGATGTGTAGAGCTCTAGAGAGAGGCCGCAGGATTGGCATGCGTAGCGTAGACGGGCGGCGATCCAGGATCTCGTCATGGCTTTTCTCTCCTCGGTTATGAATAGCGGTTCGTCAGGGCGTGCGTGAGGGTGGAAACCCAGATACCAGGACATAGAATGAAAAGTGCAGAAAGCTGTATTAGTGTGAGCAATCATTACGGGAATGCCTTTAGAATCTCTGTCAGATTTAGAGTGTTTTAGAAAAATAGAAAAGTAATGTTCGTCAAAGGTGATATCAGACACCGTGAGGCTGGGGAAGTGTGCGCCTGGAGACTCGGCTGCATGAGAGGTTGATCAGACACCGTGAGGTCATAGAAGGCATCGAAATTATTGGTGCGTGTGGTGAATTTGCCGACCCTGAGAAACCCATAGAAAGCGAAGAGAAATACAGCTTCCAGAACTGAATCCACGTAGGGGCTAAAGCACCCCTGCCACAGTTTAGTGACCAGTTTTTTGACTAGTGGGAGAGTGAGAGGGAGTCGTTTGTCTTTGCCTTTTGGTGTTTCTTTTCTGATGCCATCGAGGAGCAGGCGGATGGATGGATGCCCCAGCAGACTGTGGACGGATGGGTCCAGGCATGTTAGATGGAATTGGATGCCTGAGACTTGACTTTTGATGGAGGTAGGTTGCATTTTTCTCACTAAGAATCTGTGCGTGATAAAAGCGCTCACGATAACAATGTTAACTGGTAAAACAGGAACTGAGAAATAAGCGCTGAAACTAGCGAATCGAGCCCAAGCGGAGTCATACATTTTTAATGTGGATTTAGCTATACTTGATCTCATGTACTTAGAAGCTGCGGAAAGGTAGGACTGCAGAGTAGGGCTTAGTCGAGGACAGTCTGGGCGAATGCTGGGCAAGGCAGGCTCGAAAGAGAGGCGTCTGAGCACAGCGTTTTGAACTCCTGAAATTTGAAAGGAGACAGGCAGTCAGCTATGGTATTATCGAGGCCGGGTATGTGAGCTGTGCGCAGCGTGAAGCTCCTAGTAATGCAAGTCCACATGAGACACCTTAGGAACTTATTGATGAAGGGGACTGAGGAACGCCCTTTGTTAATAATGTGGACGGTTGCTTCGTTATCGCAATAAACGAGGATTCGTTTCCTGGACCACTGGTTACCCCAAAGGATGCACGCCACGACGATAGGGTATAATTCTAACAGAGCTGTGGACAGGACGTTAGGAGGGAGGGCTGACAATTCTTTTGGCCAAGCGCTGGCAAACCACTGGTTATGGAAAAACCCACCGAATCCTCTCTCGGTAAAGAACTTTAGCGCGACGGAAGTTTCTACCACGTCGTTGTGAAAGAAGGAAATTCCGTTCCATCCTTTGCAGAGGAGGGACCAGAAATGTCGAGGAGTCTAGAAATAAAGGAGCGACCTTGTGGGATGATCCGCATCGCGAAATTTAGATGTCCTAGAAAAGAGAGCAGTTTTTTTTTTGTAATGGCGTCGCGTAGTAGGATGTCTTTTAAGGCTTTCCTAATGCGATCAAGTTTATCGTCAGGCAGCGAAGCTTGCATTAGGTTGCTGTCTAAATTAAACCCGAGGAATTCTAATGAGTGTGATGGACCCACGGTTTTTGTCTGAGAGGGGGATGCCTAACTTTTTGAAGGTTACTTTTAGGGTGTTAATGCATCGCTCAGGTTGAGAGTTTGGGTAGTCTACGATGAGAAAATCGTCTAATAGGTGAAGGACAAATGGCAGCTTGCAATTATTTAGGAGAATCCAGCAGAGCGCTTCTGATAAGCTATTGAAGATGCGAGGGCTGCTGCGGCAGCCGAAAGTGAGTCTGACGGTGAATTCTTTGGTGCCATTGAACTCCAAACAGGTGCCGTTGTGATGGATGGAGCGGCATGATTTTAAAAGCGTCTACAACGTCGACTTTGCCCAGCCATGCCCCTTGGCCAGCTATTTTGATGAATAGGATAGCGTTGTCGACCGAAGCGTAGAACAGGGAAAAGTTAGGGAGAGGGATCGAGCTGTTAATACTAGGCACATGAGGGTTGTTATGAGGGGCTGATGAGTCTATGATTAGCCGCTTTTTTCCCGAATACTTCCTAGTCGCTACGTCTAGAGGGTTAATCCTAAAGACTGGGAATGGGGAACTGTCGAAGGGGCCAATCATGTATTCTTTATCTACTAGCCAGCAGACTGTCAACTACTTCAGGTTCCGTGAGGGCGGACTGAAGATCGTTACAGATGTAAGAATGAAGGGGGAGCGAAGTCAAACCGGCCGTAAAACCGTGAACAAGACCGGAAGTCAAGAAATGAACAAAACAGCGATTTGGATGCTTCATCAAGGCTTTGTCAAGTTCGGGAACATTGACAGGCGATGGCTTTATTTTTTCTTTTTGGAGGGAGCGCGCATCCTCCTGGGACATACGGACTTTGGATGTACGTCCCCGCAATAGCTGCAAGCATGAACATATTTACAATTGGGAAACCTGCACACATTTTCATTGAAATTATAACACATGGGAGTATGGATCATGGGTTTGACCTGTTCTTCGTCGCTGGCTTTGGGTAAGCGGTCTGCCGCGCTAGTGGGTTTAGCGGATCTCAGGCATAGAGAAGGGGTGTGTGTGAAGGCACGCATAGGGAACAGGACAGCGCATGATGGCCGGTAAAGTGTCTGCTGATGAGAGCTAGGTCCACTGCCGACCAGTCCAGTTTTTGGTTGAATCTATGGATGAACGTGGCTGATTTGGCTGAGAAAGATTTGTGGTATTCGTAAAAAAGGGTCCCTTTGCAGATTTACTTTTGCAGTATTATTTTAGCTATTTTAGTGTTATTTTAGATACTGTTAATTAACAAACCTGTGATTTCCAGGCTGCTGTTAGAAAAATAAATCTGCTGTAATGTATTTCTGTACTGTTAGATATTAAAATTAAAAATGTTCTTATGCCATTTCCAGATCAAAAGGAGACCATGACATTATCAGCAGGGCTCAAAACAATTTAAAGGTTCAGACAGACAACTAATGCCTTTGGGACAAAATCAAGCTGTCAAACTATTTCAGAAATTTATGAGCCAGCCTTTTGATGAGGTGATTAGATTTTTAACGTGAACTAAAAGTTTACAAAAGTGGATTTTTGCTCAGCACCAAACCAAAAATTCTAATTTACTGCATAAGAACAGCTTAGGATGTGAAAATATCTTATTAGAATAAGACTAAAGCTAAGATTATTTGTATTAGTGTTTCAGTGATGTGTTATTTGTGTTATTTATGTTATTTGAGTTATTTATGTTATTTGTTCAATCCTGAGTTTCACTCATTCTTTCTTCTGCAGACGGAAGTTATTGTTAGGAGCAAGAAACGTGTGCGTGCTAAGGATGGATCACAGCGCACATATGTAATACTTCTGTTTTGCGATATTAGGTTTATTAATTATCTATTCAAACATCAGCTCATTTGTTTCATGTTTGTTTTTGTTTTTTTTGTTGTTTCCCTCAGCATCAAAACAGAATACAAATACAGTATTGATGGAGAATTGGACCTCTGGTAAAAGAAGTAATGATCAAACTTCCACAACCTGCCATAAACTGTGTTGCTTATTAACAAGTTTTCTCATACAGTATATTAAATCAGTAACTTAGTCTTTAAAAACAGGATGCACAACATTTTGAATAAAATGAGAAGATTTACCATTTGTTAACTGCATCATGTTGATAAATTTACTTTTTATTCAGTTTAATATATAAAACAGATTTAACTCTTTAATGATTATTGGAAGACTTTCCTCATGAAACCAAATTGTGGTGTCTGTAAAAGCTACTTTTGAAAAACAAGACAAAATCTTTACATAATAAAAATAGGTTTGGCTAGGTAAAAGTGAAATTTAAGTTTTAGTTAAAATGAACAAAATTAATATAATTGAGCTACTGATGAAAAAAGTCTCTTTCTCTCAGCTGGGACTATTTCTCTTCTTTAGGACTTTGTAAAGAATATTTTATACAATAAAAGAAATCTGTGCAAAATGTGTCTCAGTAACGTCTCTGCCTCTGAATCTGAATATATATTTAACTATTTCACTTCTAGAGAACTTTATTTATTAATAAACAAATTTTCTCTTCAATTAGGATAAGAGGTGTCATCGTAAACTAATAAAGCAAGTTAAAAAATTCTATATGAATTCATATGTAATCATTTATATTGTATAAGAGCTTGAAATATCAGAATCATCACAGTAAAACATCACATGTAAAGCAAAGAAAATGTAATTTAATTAAAAATGTATCTTTAACATAGCTAGAGATAAAAAGCATATTGTTTAGTGTAATATATATATATATATATATATATATATATATATACACACACACACACACACAGATTTCTGCGTCGTGTCTGAGACGTTATCTCTAAAAAATTGGTCACAAAAATAATCCTTACACGATCTAATCTCTGTCATCTTATTAACTCACTGTCATTATTAAATATTGTATACAACACATTTCTTCTCCCTCTTCACCTTTCAGCCATTTTCTCCTCTGATAAAGAAACTCTTCATCCTCTTAAAAGTCCTCCTCACTACTCCTAACACTTTTACACCTTATGAGCTAAGGGTTAAGATGCCTCATGAAGAACTTTTATCTTTACTGCGATCTTCTCTTTATTTTAAGGGGAAACTGCCACATTTCTTAGAATTTGGTGAGATTTATGTCACTAAGACAAATTCTACACTGAGTGTGTTCATGAATACGGGCCCTGATCTTTAAACTGATGTTTTAACAAGGAAGCACAGTGTTAATGTTAAAATACCTTTTCTCTAAAGGAATTAATGATAGATTCAATTCAATTCAAGTTTATTTGTATAGCACTTTTTACAACTGACATTGTCTCAAAGCAGCTTTACAGAACATAAACATAGAACAAAAGGTTAATATATAGAATAATATAAAGATTAATATAATACAAAATTCAAGATTAATATTAGATATATTTAAATGTGTATGTATTTATCCCCAATAAGCAAGTCTGAGGTGACTCAGGTGACTGTGGGGAGGAAAAACTCCATTAGATGGTAAAGGAAGAAACCTTGAGAGGAACCAGACTCAAAGGGGAAACTCATCCTCATCTGGGTGACACTGGGGGTGTGATTATAAATATACAGTCTGATAAATGTTGTGTTGTTGTAAAAGATCACATGGAGTTTACATATATTGTTCCCTTTCGAGGGAACTCGACGCTGCGTCAGTGCTGACGCTATGGGAATGCTTCTGTAAGGAAGTTGTGTCTGAAGCTCTGTGTGCACACATCGGGAAGGACACATGACGGAGTGATTACGCAACCGTAAGTCCATATAAGGGCATCTATGTCACACTACTCCAGCTTCTTTGTCTTCAGGAAGCGCTCTGTGTATGTGTGTCAATTGTTTGTCCTGTCTAAAAAGGGAGAGAAACAATATGTTGCAATCTAAGCATTTTAAGAGATACGTGCATCCGTGCCCCCGCTTTATCACGCGGGACGACACGCACTCTCTTTGCATTGTTTGTTTGGAAGAAGTGTCTCTCGAGGGAGCCGCCCGCATGCATTTTGAGCTATTCCCTCGGTGTATTCTCCGATCCCGCCTGGCTGTATTTTCAGCTTCAGCTGCGCCTATGATTCGAGTCCCGCATCCGCCGAGGCGGCGTGGCGTTTTCGATCATGGGGTTTGCAGGTTAAGTTAGCGGAAATGGAGCAAGAGACAGTTCCCTTTCTCTTTCCCTCTCCCCTAACTCCGTTTGCTCGGTTTCGGTTCGGGAGCTCGCGCTGCGATTTCTCCCGACCCGGAAGTGAGCAAGACTTTTTCCACGTCAAGCTCCAAGGAGCTTGATGTGGGCGTGGAGGAGCTTCCCCCCTCTGAACAGCCGACAAAATCAGCGGCATTCGAGGAGGAATATAAAAATATAGCGTTCAGCGTCAGTTCAGGCAGGCCGCATAGTCAAGTTCGGCTATCAGCTGATTGTCAAAAATTTCTAATCCAGCCCCCTCAGCTGATCTGATTCCTAAGCGCTCAATTGCTCTTTTTCAAACAGGGCGCCGTATTTAAATGCATTTGCAGTCTGTCTGCTTGGCTGTTTACTCTGCATTGCTTGCAAGAGCGCAGCTTTTTGCAATAAAATGAGTTGACGCTTTTACTTTGCTGTACTCGCCCAACTGCTGACCATGTCCACCGCCGCAAATGATACAGATCCATGGCAAGTTGAATCCACCGAAGAAACTCAGCAACAAATAACGTTAAGTCAAGCAGAGGAAGTGATTTATGACGAAAGCAACGCTTCTGTCCCCCGGAGCTCTTGTCAGGTTAGTCCTCCCAGCATCATTGACTGGCTGCTTCCGAAGTTACTGGAAATCTTGTACAGACACAATATCCTGGCACCGACTGCAGCTACGCATAACGAATTGTTCGCTTTGCTCTGTGAAAAAATGTATGTCCCAGCAGCAGATGTTCCTCCTCCTTCACTCTCCGGCAAGAAACAAGCGCAGAAGAGAAAGAACCTTGAACCGGCTTCCACTTCGGCTGATGTTGCACCCAAGTGAGCAGGTGGTTCTGACGTCTCAACCTAAGAAGTCTACTCTTCCTCAGTCCCAAGCAATGACCCAGTGTTGTCAGCCTTGTCCAGCATTCAGTTTTCGCTCTCCGACATGAACTCCAGAATTCAAGCTCTTGAGTCCGGTCCAACATCTAGGTCCTCGGCAAACTTTCCCATCCCTGGCCCTTATCGGCCACGGCGCGGCTGCCCGTGTTTACTCCGCAGCAGAATGATGACGTCATCAATTCAGTGACTATACCATGAAGAACCATGGGAAGTGCAGTTCCCATGATTACAAGCTCTCTATTCTTTCCGCCGGCTGCTGCGATTTCTCATCAGTTAAGAAGCCAAATCATAGCAGGTAATGATGTAAACCTGGTGAAAATGTTGCTGTGCTCAGAAATGAGTGAGAAGCGCATTGGTGATTGCGGTGATGTGTCTGTTATGCTTACAGAGAGCGACCCCCGACTTTCAAAAATGTTAACACTGGCTGAATTTAATGTGGCATTTGGGGTTTACAGAGACGTCATCTGAGAGAAGCTGGACACGTATTTAGCAATCATTTCTGACTTGGCTTTGACTTATGGAGGAACTCTCTTCTATGAATATCATAAATCATTCTCCACAAAAGCTGCTATGTTCATTCAACGTCTTAATCAAAGATTGGACTGGTCTGTAGTTGACTTAAACCTCATAAGCAGACATTTCACTGGTCATCAAGCTCTCTCCTGCTCGATCTGTGGCTCTCATTCTCACACTCTCAATCTACTGTATGCCCAAAATCTGCATCTCCTCCATCTAAGCCTGGTTTCTAAGCCATCTAAAACTGTTGACTCTATGGTGACACCATTTGCAAAATGTCTGCATTTGCAAAATATTTGCAAATTCTATAATAGTAAATATGCTCATGCTTGTAGTTACTGTGGGGACGGCACCCAAAATCTGTGTACCCAAGACTAACCTGCTTTATGAAAAGGGAAAAAAAGAAATAAAGCCATGAACCCCTGTCAATGTTCCAAAGCTGGGGCAGGCACTGAGAAAGCATCCTAACCGCTGCTTTGTCAATTATTTATTAACTGGACTTATCCAAGGTTTTTTGCAGGATTGTCTTGGTTGCCTACTTATTCTTTTTTCTGTAATAATTTGCTTTCTGCTTTTAAAGAACCTGAAACTGTTGATTCTTTGTTGGAAAATGAAGTTACAGTAAGAAAGGATTTCTAATTGGACCTTTTGAAAAATCTCCTTTCTCAATTTGTCGGATTAATCCTATAGGGATAGCTACTCAAAAATATTCAGGAAAGAAGCGCTTAATTTTTGACTTGTCCGCACCTCATAATGATGCTGCTCAGAGTATTAACAGTTTTATTCCTCTGGCTCCGTTTTCTCTGTTTTACGCAACCTTTGATGACGCAATTAAAATGATTAAGATAGCAGGTAGGGGTGCATGGATCGCAAAGGCAGATATTTCAGAAGCCTTCAAAGTTATGCCTTTACATCCATCGCAGTGGCATTTATTTGGCATTAAATGGAGAAAAGAAATTATATTTTTTGGTCAGGCTCACTTTTGGCTATGTTGGATTCTCCTTAATAACTGCAAATTACCGCATGTGCTCCATCTTTTAGATGATTTAAAAAAAAAAAACTGCAAAGCCAGAAAGATGCATTTCGGCGTTAAGACAAACTTTTGCAGATTTAGGTATTCTTCTTTCTGAGGAAAAAACTTTAGGCCCTCTTACAGTCATTGAATTTTTAGGCATTACATTAGATTCTAATCGGATGCAAGCCTCGATGCCCTTTGAAAAATTAAAGCGCATTAGAGAAATCATGAGAAATGCTCAGATGTCTGTATCCTTGTCAAAAAGAGATTTGCGTTCTCTACTAGGCCATCTTAATTTTGCGATGCGTATAATTCCCCAAGGCAGGTCTTTTATTGCCAGAATCTATCCAAATCAGTTAAAGATCTTAAGGACAATGTTACCTTAGATGCGGGCTGCAGATCAGATCTCAGGTTCTGGTCTTTGGTCCTTGAAAATTGGAATGGCATTTCTTTTTTTTTCATCATGAGGATCTGGAGTCTTCTGCAGCCCTTAAATTGCATACAGATGCTGTGCCTTCCATTGGTTTTGGGGGGGTTTTAATGGTCAGTGGTTTGCTAGTAAATGGCTAAAGGAACTGCTTTCTGTGCCTTGATAACATGTCCACTGCTCTGTTGGAATTATATCCCATAGTGATAGCTTGTATTCTGTGGGGAAAACAATGGTCTAGAAAGCAAATTCTGTTTTTTTGTGACAATGAGCCAATTGTTAATATTATTAACAAAGGTCGCCCATCAGTTCTGTTTATCCACACATTCGTCAGGTGCCTTACTTGGCTATTTGTCATGGATAACTTCATTTTTCGAGCTGTTCACATTCCAGGTTTAAATAATCAAATCGCTGATTCTCTTTCTCGATTTGAACTTCAGAAATTCCACCTCCTTTGTCCGGATTCAGCGCCAGCCAGCTTGGTCTGCCCTCTTTTCAGCCAAACTGTTATAGATTAGACATGACCCTTCAATCTTATTTGCATTCAGCAGCAAAGTACATGCGTAGTGGTCTAGCAAAATCGACATTAAAAATATATGAGACTGCTTGGTCTCATTTTAGTTCTTTCTGTGCCACCTTCAATGTAGATGTACTTCCTGTCAATGTTTCATATGTTAGTGCTTTTATAGTCCACTGTTTTGAGTCCCGTAAAATGCAGCCTTCATCCATCAAAAGTATGATTGCCGGCATCCAATTCCACCTGCGCTGCTTGGATCCATCCACCATCAGCTTGCTCAAAAATTCATCAATTCGTCTCCTACTTAATGGACTTAAAAAGAGAAACCTAAAGGCAATGATCATCGTCTCCCTCTCACACTTCCACTTTTGCAAAAATTAATATCACGTCTGAAAGAGGGATGCTTTGGGATTTATTCTGATATAATGTGAGAATCTGTTTTGCTTATGGCTTTCTATGGCTTTCTCAGAGGTGGCAAGTTTTCTACACGCACAGATTCCTTTAATTCATCACATGAGCTCACAATTTCTGATGTTTCAGTTTTTTCACACCACTTCACCATATTTCTAAAGCACTCAAAAACTGATAGGAATTCGGGAAGGATCTTTTGTTTTTGTTTCTGAAACTAACTCTGCTTATTGTCCTCTGTCTTCCATGCTGGCTTATCTGAGGTGTCGTCCACAAGCTCCCATGGAGGACCCATTATTTTCAACAGAGGAGGGAAAGCCTATGTCCAGAAGCTGGTTTGCATCCAGTTTCCACCTGCTTTGTCAATAATGCGGGCTTTCCCCAGAGTGTTATTCAGCTCATTCGTTGCGAATAGGGGCTGCTACAGTACAACTGCAGATTCCTCTACTTCCATTTCTACCCTGAAAGCTATGGGAAGATGGTCTTTGGCAGCTTATGAACGGTACCTCTGGCCAGATACTTGAGCCATCCTTGAGGCTCAGAAAGCTATGAGTAATGCTTGTGATCTGTAGTTGAAATAAATATTGCTTCAGTAACTAATGGGCTTTTTTACTATTTCATTAGCCCTAGCTTTAGGTAGTTCTACTGGTATTATTATTATTATTATTATTATTATTATTATTATTATTATTTATTTTTTTATTATTATTACTAATAAGATGGGCTTATTGAAATGCTCATTTTAATCCTCTGCTGGCTCTTCAGTTTAGCAGGAAGAGCCAGGGATGATTGCCTGGGATGGTCTGTTTGGGGAGGATTTTTTTTTTTTTGCTGCTTTCCCAGTTTAAATGGGAGATTGTGCCCAGAAGCTGCTGCTGTTCCCCGACTAGCTTTCATGAAGCTCATGAAAAGGATGGGGAATTCAGAACAGAGCCATTCTGCCAAATGTAATTTTAACAATCTTGCAAATAAAAATTTAAGTATATGTCTAAAAGAATTGTCTTTATTTTGACTCAAGTGGACCTGACTGAAATACAGTGGAACTTTCCTAACTCCTCACCAAAACAAACAGGGGAAAAAGAAACCAAAGAAAAAAGACCAACAAGCTTACCTAGTCAAGACCATGTCAAACTTACACAGTGTAATGGCAAACTGAATTACCCAATCAAGTGGGAAAGTTACCTCTTGGAGGAACAGTGCTCTGTATCAGCTCATGACATCCTCAACCCCAACCTCAGACAAGAATTCCATGCCAGTGACCCAGAATGTTGTGGTACTTACCCAGGGGTAGACAGAGAAAGATCACCATCCTAAAGTGGGGGTTGTGTGAAGGGGCACCTCCTGCAAACTCCATACTGATCACCTGTCTTACTGATCACACATCTGTTCTCAATCACCACACACACTAACCGTTACTGTTTAAAAGGGATATCTTTCATTCCACACACTGTGAAGTAGATGTTCAGCATGATTATCTGAATTTTGACTAGCTCATGTGTTTTGCACAGCCCAAGTTCTTGCTGTTTGCCTGACTATTGCCTGTTTCTGATTTTGTGTTTTCTTCACATTTTGGAACTTTTTGCTATTGTTTTCAATAAAGTTGCCTTAACCGTACCTGAGTCCTCTCAATCTCACTTTATGTGAACACAAAGTCGGTCACATTTCGATGGGACATAAGTTGAAATTATATCATAGCATATTTGCTGCTATCGTCAAAGCCAAAGCCTGTGGAATCCTAAGGTTTCTTGCAAGTTTGTGAACCCTGTAGAAATTTCTATATTTCTACACAAATATGACCCAAATTACTTTTACTTTTAAAGTCAAATTCTATCAGTCTATCTGATTTTAGTCAATGGGATAGGTACTGTTCTTTTTATTTAAAGAACAGAGATATATCAAAGTCTAATGTTCATGCTGCATGTTTGTGGAAGTTGATCATGGTAAAAAAAAACTAACTTAAAAGAGAGTTATTGTTGCTCATGAGGCTGGAAAAAGTTACAGAATCATCTTAAAAGTGTTTGGACTCCAAAAATCTATAGTCCGACAGATTCTGTAGAAATGCAGAAAATTTAAGACCATTGGTACATCCCCAGAAGTGTTCAACAAACAAAGATCACTCCAAAAGTAACAGTCTGTTGGGTCAGAAAGGAATACAGGGGAATTTCTAAACAACTAAATGCCTCTATTACTTTGGCTAATGTCAATGTTCATGAGCCTGCCATCAGGTAAACACTGAACATCCTCAGTGTGCAGAGTCACAAGGAGAAAGTCACTACTCTCCAAAAAGAACACTGCTGTCCATGAAGTTTACTAAAGATCATGTGGACAAGACTATTGGAGAAATAATTTGTGGAGGAATAAAAACAAAATAGAACTTTTTGTTTTAAAATGAGAAGCATTATTTTTGGAGAAAGGAATATTCTGAATTCCAGCATAAGAACCTTTTACCGTCTGTTAAACATGGTGGTGGTAGCATCATGCTTTTGGCCTGTATTGCTGGAGCTGGGCCAGGAAAACTTGCCATCATTGATGGAACAATGAATTTAGATTATGCCAGTGATCTCTAAATGAAAATTTCAGAACATCTGTCCATGAACTGAACCTCAAGAGAAAATGGGTCATACACCAAGACAACAAGCCCAAGTACCAAGGCTGTGTACCAGAGAATGATTAAAGAGGAACAAAGATAGTGGTTTAGAATGACCAAGTCAATGTCTTGACTTTAATCCAAAAGAAAAATTGTAGAAGGATCTGGAACGAGCATTTCATGTGAGAGCACCCAGTAAAATCTCAGTGTTGAAGCTCTTCTGTACTGAGGAACAGAATAAAATTCTTCTGAGACATTGTGCAGGACTTATTAAAAGTTACTGGACACTTTACTTACAGTTATTACTGCACAAGGAGTCACAACAGATACTGAAAGAAAAGCTTAACATACTTAGCAAGTCACAGATCTGTAATGCTGGATCATTTTTCTAAATAATTAAATGAAGAAATATATTTTTGGATCATTTGTTTAAGCTCATTGAATTCACTTTGTTTACTTTTATAACTTGGTGATGTGATCTGATGATATTTTTGGCATATTTATGCAGAAATATAGGAACTTCTAAAGGGTTCACAAACTTTCAAGCGACAGTGTATGTGTTAAAAAATGTAATGAATGGATGGCACTGTTTATGACAGACTTGCGTGTGTAGGGTCTGAACATTTTTGTGTTGAAGACTGATGTGTTTCTTGTAATGTACAGGAATGCGTTAAGGAACCTGTTTAGCTGGTGTAACAAACACTTGCGATCATTGCATAAGAATGTGTTTTTTTTTTGGAAAAAAAAAAACTCAAACAAAAGTTATACTAAGCTTTGATATAAACCTTTTATAAAGAAAAGACTGTCTTAAAGTTCTATACCATCATGTAAACATCTCTTTGTTCATCAGCCGTTGTAAAGTTTATGTTTAATATACCAAAAAAACAAGAATAGTAAAAACAAATAAAAAGTGCTAGTACAATCTTTTCTTACACTTTAACATAACACCTCTTATCCATTAACAGTTACATTAGAGCAACTATCAACTATGTTCATCTTCAAGACAAGAAAAACAAATATTTTTATATATAATTTGCCTCTAATACAGATGCAGGAGGAAGGTGAGATGGACTTAATGGTAGGATGATCATATCAGCACGGCGCTCAGCTCAGTGCACTTTCTACAGTGGACTTACTACAATGTCGTAGTTCACCTTCTAACTGCCTGGTGTAGAGCCAACAACCTGTTCAGTCCTAAGTGTTGTGTTGTTCTATGTAGTTGTGTCTTGTCTTATGCAGCTCTGTCTTGTCTTGTGTAGCACCATGGTCCTGGAAGAATGTTGTTTCATTTCACAATGTACTGCAATAGCTATATACAGTATGGATTTACCCTTGTGATATTATTTATGTGAGCTTCAAATGAGAGACCAGTATCAATAATCACACCGAGGTCTTTTACTGCTGCACATGATGTAATAGAAAGATCATCCAGAGTTACTCTGTATCTGTAGCAGTAAGTCATTACTTCTACAAATAGATGGTGTGCACAAATAAGGGTTTTTATTCCTAGTTAATTTAGATACAGTATTAAATAAAAATTTATGATTATTTTTATTGTCTTAAATTAGCCTGTATTTCTATACAGCATTAAACATGTGTCTAGATTCTTGCTTGACGCAGAGCTTATCATCTTGAGTAACTGCAACACCTCCTCATCTGTCTGTTAGACGTGGCTGATGTATATAACTATAACTGGGTGGACAAGCCGGTTTCCTCCCCCGGTCCAAAGACATGCATGGTAGGTTGATTGGCATCTCTGGAAAATTGTGTGTAGTGTGTGTGTTTGTGAGTGAATGAGAGTGTGTGTGTGTGTGCCCTGCGATGGGTTGGCACTCCGTCCAGGGTGTATCCTGCTTTGATGCCCGATGACGCCTGAGATGGCACAGGCTCCCCGTGACCCGAGGTAGTTCGGATAAGTGGTAGAAAATGAATGAATGAATGTTTAGCTCAGGAAACAGACACAGTCTCTATATTGCGAACCCTGGGTGACGACTCAATGCAGCTAGCAGACGGTCGGATTAGCCTGCTTGTCTGTTCCCTGGCCCTGTCTCTGGATTGTCACTGATTAACTAGGACTGCTCTTAAACTATGTGCTATGCTGCAAGAAATGAGAGCAGCACCTTCCTGAGTGGAACGGAGACCGTCCTGTCCTAACAGGCCAACCTTGCCCTCGAAAGTGCTCCAATTATCTATGAAGCCCACATGGTTTTCGGAGCACCACCTGGACATACAGCAGTTCAGCGACCATAACCTGCTGTTAGCTACATTGCCATGCCACATTGGGATGGGACCAGATCATACTAGAGCATCGGACATCGCCTTCACTAATTTACACACTGACTTAAGAAGGTGTATATTATTAGCTCCTACCTAGAAAGCTCCCTTAAAGTACAGATGCTTGCCTAAGACCCTAAGATTACCTGCTATGTCCTGCAACCTGGCTCCTGAAAGACACCTAACCAGTGCTGCTGGACCCCTAAAGGCTGAGCTAATTTCACATGCCTTAAGATGGAGTCGCCTATAACTAGAGCTCTTTCAGGTTTCTCAGCGTGTGTTTCACTGATGAGATCAAACCCGTTAGACATGTGAAACAGAGAGTTGTGGTGCTCCTGTGGGCAAGCTTTGTATTTGCGACTATGTCGCAGAGTTGTCACCCATTCGCTGTGAAGGCTCTAATGTCGTTGTTGGTGGGTTACTGTATCTGCCCTGATCTGTACCCTGAACTGTTTGTGTATAGGATCTGATTTTTTTATGCACATGAATGCAATGAGGAACCTATTCAGCTGGTTCAATGAAGACATACCATCATCTTCACTGGAATGTGGTTTACTTTAAAAAGGGAAAGCAAAAGTAAGGATAAGCTGATTATTATTATTATTATTATTATTATTATTATTATTATTATTATTATTATTATACGGAAGCGTATTGCATTCACTTGAGTAAAAAAAAATCTACTCTGTTTTTCTGAATTAACGACTTAATTTTTCAGGAAAAAAATTTTTTTGCTCAGTTTTTCTGAATTAACGACTTACTTATCTCAAAATTATGAGATAATTTTTTAGGACAAATTTTTTTTTGCTCAGTTTTTCTGAATTAACGACTTACTTATCTCAAAATTATGAGAATTTTTCAGGAAAAAAATTTTTTTTGCTCTGTTTTTCTGAATTAACGACTTAATGTGGATTGCATGGAAGTAAACATGTCCCGCCTTTCAAGTTTAATCAGTTGAACCGATATGGTATGCTTCACGGATATAAGATGATGCATCTGAAATGCATTCAGGCTGGCTATGTGGTGACACAAGAGAAAATCAGGCAATTGTTGAAAATACTGGATCCCCATGGAGCGCAACTGAGGCACCGGAATCGTCTTTGGCGACGTTTGTATCATAATCCAGGCCCGAACTTTTTATGGCATGTTGATTCATATGATAAACTCAAACCATATGGGATCTGCATGAATGGTGCAATCGACGGGTTTTCACGAATGGTGATACGGCTACCGTGAAGCAGACCATATCGGTTCAACTGATCCTAAAGACACACAGCAACGTCAAGCAGATCAGAATGTTCTTTTCGTCTGAACAGGCGCAAAGTCTTGAGGTGTCTGCGCAAAGTTGATGCACTAATAACAACACCATTTATATTATTTAAAGACAGCAGTATCTCCCAATGTCTCAAACCCAAAGTAAAATAAAACCGGATTAAACTTGAAAGGCGGGACATGTTTACTTCTATGCAATCCACATTAAGTCGTTAATTCAGAAAAACAGAGCAAAATGTTTTTTTTCCTGAAAAATTAAGTCGTTAATTCAGAAAAACAGAGCAAAACAAAATTTTTCCTGAAAAATTAAGTCGTTAATTCAGAAAAACAGAGTAGATTTTTTTTACTCAAGTGAATGCAATACGCTTCCGTATTATTATTATTATTTTTTTTTTTTAAACAAAAGAACAATTTACTGATTTTTGCAGATTTACCTTTTTTTTTAGCTACATGTAAAAACACCTTTGTGTGTTGAGTTAATATATAAACCTGTGATTTGCACCCTGCTGTTTGAATAATGACTCAGCTGTAATATATTTCTGTACTGTTTGATATTATAATTAAAAGTGTTTTAATGTCATTTCCAGAAGAAGAGAGGACCATGAATCATCATCAGGGCTGTAGGTGCGCTTGTTCCTGTGGCAGTTCACCTTTGACAACTGACCCTTCATGGAGAACAAAATCAATCCATCTTTCATGCAGACAGTTTTTTTCAACAAATTATGAGGCTGCCTTATGATGAGGTGATTTTATTTGAACTTAATAGAAGAAGAACGAGTATCAAAACTCTCTTCACTAGATAAAAACATCTTAGGAAAATATCTTGTATATTAAATTAAATAACCAAAAACAAAGATTATTAAACCTATTTCTAGACACATTTAAGACACTGTCTTGTAATATTGACAGATGAATTTGCTCCTTTTTCTCCAGTAGAAAAAGATTATTGTGTTTCAAGCCTGATCCAGATAATATGTAGTTCTGAGGTCAAGTCTGGTGAAGATCTGAGCTGAACACAATTGTTAGAGGGACCAGCGACAGCGGGGTGACAGTGGGTACCTGGCCACTGTGTGAGACATGGCATGATGAGGCTGTCAATGGATCGCCGTCAGTGGCTGAGATACTGAGGGGTTGTATTTGTGTTTGTGTGGTGATGTTCATGGTGCCGTGATCAGTGAAGATGAACTGATATCGACTAACAAATCTGTAAAGAAAAAGTGGATAGATATTACTAGAATATTATCAGTTAGGACTCACCTAAAACCCACAACACATAGAAATAATATATTTTATTATTCAGATATAGGATATTACTGTACATTTATTGTTTTAATTCTCGTGAAAAATTTCTCATGAGCCTCTGATTTCAATACAACAAAAATTAACCTGAGCTTTTAGCATGAAACTAAAATCAGACACAAACATTCCTGCTTATAAAATCTCTGATAACTGCAGGGTGGAATCTTTAAACTCTTATAAATATACAGTAATTAGAAGTACAGATAGAAGATTAATTTGGAATTTTTTTTTTTTTTAAATGTTTTAAAACACAACAGTGTGTGACAGAGTTTACTAGATGAAAGATCACTTCTAAATATGGCTTAATCATTTAAATGTTAAGTTTAAACTTAATATGAAATCTTGAAAAAATGTATATTATATTGTTTATTTTTGTTGATTAACGTTAATCATCATAACAACTCAGGCTCGAAGTATCTGAATCTGAGAAATAAGTCAGAAAGTTTTAAGCTGGTGTGTTTTTCTAAGACAAAGGAAAGCTTTGAGGGACCTGTTCGGCTGGTTTGATGAGGTTTTACTGAAAACTCCACAGAAATGTGTTTTTTTTGTTTTGTTTTTTTGTTTTGTTTTTTTTTTTTGCGGGGGGGCAAAGAACCTGTTACAAATGAAAGCAAAAGTTAAACTGAGCTGATATTATAAAGGCTGTGTTGAAATCCATCTAACTGAAAACACTCCATCCGTCTTAGTGTTAGATATCGTCAGGTGATAATCACTCTGTGGTTTTAGCCTTTTTGTATTGTATTTATAATAATAATAATAATAATAACAAAAATAATGATGATCATGATGATGATACATATATAAACCTGTGATTTCCAGGCTGCTGTTAGAAAAATGAATCTGCTGTGATGTATTTCTGTAATGTTAGATATTAAAATTAAAGATGTTCTTATGCAATTTCCAGAAAAAAAGGATACCATGAGTCAGCGCAGCTCTAAACAATTTAAAGGTTCAGACAGACAACTTGTGCCTTCGGGACAAAATCTGGCTGGCAAAATGCGTCAGTCCCAGGGTGAGACATCATCAGCTGAGCATGTCTCTGTGTTCATAGCCTAAAATCAATAAAATAAATAAATAAAAAAATTCAAACTGTCCTAGGACAAAAAAAAAAAAACTGTACAAGCTCTGATTATATCATTAGATTTCAATTTACAGTAAATTTGTGATCTTCAATTTTTATTAAATAGTAATACTGTTGAAGTAAAGGGATCTGTAGTAATGAGTAATGTTATGGTGATGACTTAAAAATCTGTAGCTTATTATTATTATTATTATTATTATTATTATTATTATCTTTACAAAAGAACAATTTACTGATTTTTGCAGATTTACCTTTTTATTTTAGCTACATGTAAAAACACCTTTGTGTGTTGAGTTAATATATAAACCTGTGATTTGCAGGCTGCTGTTTGAATAATGACTCAGCTGTAATATATTTCTGTACTGTTTGATATTATAATTAAAAGTGTTTTAATGTCATTTCCAGAAGAAGAGAAGACCATGAATCATCATCAGGGCTGTAGGTGCGCTTGTTCCTGTGGCAGTTCACCTTTGACAACTGACCCTTCATGGAGAACAAAATCAATCCATCTTTCATGCAGACAGTTTTTTTCAACAAATTATGAGGCTGCCTTATGATGAGGTGATTTTATTTGAACTTAATAGAAGAAGAACGAGTATCAAAACTCTCTTCACTAGATAAAAACATCTTAGGAAAATATCTTGTATATTAAATTAAATAACCAAAAACAAAGATTATTAAACCTATTTCTAGACACATTTAAGACACTGTCTTGTAATATTGACAGATGAATTTGCTCCTTTTTCTCCAGTAGAAAAAGATTATTGTATTTCAAGCCTGACATTGTTTTTTTTTAGAGTGTCAATGATACGTGTTATTTGTGTTCTCACTCGTTCTTTCTTCGGCAGAGGGAATTGATTATGAGGCGTAAGAAGAGTATTTATGTCTACCATAACGGCAAACTAAAGCCTGTGACGTATGTAATGCTTTTGTTTTACGATACTTTTTTTTTTTGTTTATTAATGATCTAATCACCATCTGATTGTTTTATGCTTCCTTTTTTTATCTTTTTTATATCCATCAGCATCACAGAAGAGTGCAGATTCACCATAGATGGAAATGTGGACCTCTGGTGAAGAACTGTGAAGAGCTGTGTGGTTAATTTACATAAGTTCTAACGAGCTAAATATTAACATACTTTTAACTTTTCTTCATAAAACTTACTTAAATTGTGCATGTAAAAGCCACATTTAAAAGAAAAATTAAAAAACTATGTATGACTGGGTGGAAGATGGGTTTCAGTGTAAATTTTAATTTTTAAACAAAAATAATTGAGCTCTGGCATATAAAAGTTGCCCAACAATGAACTTAAACTTCACACAGATCTATTTTCAATGACATGATCTATATCAAGAAATGTATAATCTCTATAATAAAGATATTTTATGTGTAATGTATAATTGTCTCGTGGATTTTTGTGGACACAAATGCAAGAGCTTTAATCTATTATAATAAAAAAATTCTTTAAATGAATGAATTTACCTCTTGTATCATTGGAGACAACAATTAACAATGGAATTAACAATGAAAAAGACAACAATTAACAATTGGATTAACAATGAAAAAGAATTATATTGTTTATGATGTTGGTTTTGTTTTTGAAGAGTGATGTTAATCACTCGAAAATATGAATGTGACAGAAAAGGTCAGAAATTTTTAAGCTGGTGTTTTTCTAATGTTCAGGAATGTTTTGAGGACCCTGTTGAGCTGGTTTGATGAACATTTTCCAATCACTTCACAGAAATGTGGGTTTTTTTTAAGGACATGTCAAATCAGTCAAAATGTCTGGTGATCAGATAACATTTACATTTACAGCATTTACAGGTGACATACATAATCCAGAGCAACATACATAAGTGAATATAAGATAAGATAACATACATGAGATAAAAGTACAGCACAGGCCAAGCAGTGGTCAAACCCGGAAGCTGAAACAGTTCAAAACAAATTCTCGGTATGTCGAATACAGAACTGCCTTTCACAGGGGTGAAAGGGAATCAGTTTTTGTGTTCCTGAAGCTTGTTCAGTCTGATGGTGTAAGCAGGAAATGTGAAAGGAACTGGAACCATCAGTTCAGTCAGGACCACTTTGTCAAGAAGGTTTATTGAGCGATATGCATTCAGTTAGTGTTGGCGGTATGGTTCTGTTCTGGGCTAATTTTCCCGTGTGCCTTCCATGTGCATGCATGGATGGAGCAGGGAGAGTGGCGGCTGGAGAATCGAAGACACCCCCTGCTACAGAACAGAACCAAGGCGTGCATGTAATTGAAGAGTTCGCTTGCAGTTCGAAAAGACATGGATTGGTGAATAGAATAGGGGAGAGAGGGGGGAGGGGAAGGGAGAAGAAGAGGGGAAGGAGACGCGATGCGGGAAGGTACTGATGGAAGGGACGATGGGTTCTGGCTGGGAGGAGGCAGGGTGGAGGGGGGATTAGAAATGCAGCAGCGGTGGTGCGTGAGAGCAGATCGAGAGAGGGGAATTTAAAGGGTCGGGATTTAAGGAAGTTGTACCGGATTGGGCGCGCCGGAAACGGCTAATTAGCAGCTGCACTTGACTCCAAGGCCTGCCTGAACTAACGCAAAGCTTAATTTCAGTCAGGACCACTTTGTCAAGAAGAAGGTTTACTGAGCGATATGCATACAGTTAGTGTTGGCGGTATGGTTCTGTTCTGGGCTAATTTTCTCGTGCGCCTTCCATGCGCATGCATGGACGGAGGAGGGAGAGCGGCGTCTGGAGAATCGAGAGAGACCCCCAAAACCAACCATATGCCAAAGAGTTCCCCCAACATAACTGATGCGTTGTGCTATACCAATACCAAAATGGGGGGGGGGGGGTAGTTGACCCGTGCGGCGCGATCGAAGATCAGGGGAAGCGTCACCCTGGGCTGAGCAGATGCGCAGATATGCAACAGCATGTTGCTTTGAGGACGAGCGTGTTTTGTGTGTTCGCCGGACGTAATGGTGGCGGATAGGAGAAGCGTGCGCCCTGAAGGGGCTTGGGTGCTCGTGCGCTGATATTGAGTGCTTGACCGGAGCTAGCTGCAATCGGGGGAAGCATCACCCCGGGCTGAGCGACAGGCGGCTGGATAGCAACAAGCATGTTGCTGTGGTCGGGTAGGCTGAGTGCGGATCTTGGGGGTTAAGCTAAATACTCCCTGCAACTGCGGCAACAGCACTGCATAACCACTAGCTGTAGTGGAGTGGCTGGGGAAGCGTGCGCCCAGAGACTCGGCTGCGTGAGAGTTTGATATACAGGTATGCGGGGTGAAATGCAAAGAACTAGGCGGAACAGAGGAGAAGGAGGAGGGGGAGAGGAAGAGAGAAAGAGCACGTCACGATGACATAACGTGATCAGATGGAGTCCATGACTTTTTGCGCATCCAAGGTGTCCTGAATTCCCGGACGCACGTAGCGTTCGAATGCCGCAGAAGATCATTGGCACGCCGTTTCAAAGTGGGGGTCGTGGTGACCGAGGCTACCGTTGTAGCTGCTCCGATGCGGAAGGAGTGGGATGTGTAGAGCTCTAGAGAGAGGCCGCAGGATTGGCATGCGTAGCGTAGACGGGCGGCGATCCAGGATCTCGTCATGGCTTTTCTCTCCTCGGTTATGAATAGCGGTTCGTCAGGGCGTGCGTGAGGGTGGAAACCCAGATACCAGGACATAGAATGAAAAGTGCAGAAAGCTGTATTAGTGTGAGCAATCATTACGGGAATGCCTTTAGAATCTCTGTCAGATTTAGAGTGTTTTAGAAAAATAGAAAAGTAATGTTCGTCAAAGGTGATATCAGACACCGTGAGGCTGGGGAAGTGTGCGCCTGGAGACTCGGCTGCATGAGAGGTTGATCAGACACCGTGAGGTCATAGAAGGCATCGAAATTATTGGTGCGTGTGGTGAATTTGCCGACCCTGAGAAACCCATAGAAAGCGAAGAGAAATACAGCTTCCAGAACTGAATCCACGTAGGGGCTAAAGCACCCCTGCCACAGTTTAGTGACCAGTTTTTTGACTAGTGGGAGAGTGAGAGGGAGTCGTTTGTCTTTGCCTTTTGGTGTTTCTTTTCTGATGCCATCGAGGAGCAGGCGGATGGATGGATGCCCCAGCAGACTGTGGACGGATGGGTCCAGGCATGTTAGATGGAATTGGATGCCTGAGACTTGACTTTTGATGGAGGTAGGTTGCATTTTTCTCACTAAGAATCTGTGCGTGATAAAAGCGCTCACGATAACAATGTTAACTGGTAAAACAGGAACTGAGAAATAAGCGCTGAAACTAGCGAATCGAGCCCAAGCGGAGTCATACATTTTTAATGTGGATTTAGCTATACTTGATCTCATGTACTTAGAAGCTGCGGAAAGGTAGGACTGCAGAGTAGGGCTTAGTCGAGGACAGTCTGGGCGAATGCTGGGCAAGGCAGGCTCGAAAGAGAGGCGTCTGAGCACAGCGTTTTGAACTCCTGAAATTTGAAAGGAGACAGGCAGTCAGCTATGGTATTATCGAGGCCGGGTATGTGAGCTGTGCGCAGCGTGAAGCTCCTAGTAATGCAAGTCCACATGAGACACCTTAGGAACTTATTGATGAAGGGGACTGAGGAACGCCCTTTGTTAATAATGTGGACGGTTGCTTCGTTATCGCAATAAACGAGGATTCGTTTCCTGGACCACTGGTTACCCCAAAGGATGCACGCCACGACGATAGGGTATAATTCTAACAGAGCTGTGGACAGGACGTTAGGAGGGAGGGCTGACAATTCTTTTGGCCAAGCGCTGGCAAACCACTGGTTATGGAAAAACCCACCGAATCCTCTCTCGGTAAAGAACTTTAGCGCGACGGAAGTTTCTACCACGTCGTTGTGAAAGAAGGAAATTCCGTTCCATCCTTTGCAGAGGACGGACCAGAAATGTCGAGGAGTCTAGAAATAAAGGAGCGACCTTGTGGGATGATCCGCATCGCGAAATTTAGATGTCCTAGAAAAGAGAGCAGTTTTTTTTTGTAATGGCGTCGCGTAGTAGGATGTCTTTTAAGGCTTTCCTAATGCGATCAAGTTTATCGTCAGGCAGCGAAGCTTGCATTAGGTTGCTGTCTAAATTAAACCCGAGGAATTCTAATGAGTGTGATGGACCCACGGTTTTTGTCTGAGAGGGGGATGCCTAACTTTTTGAAGGTTACTTTTAGGGTGTTAATGCATCGCTCAGGTTGAGAGTTTGGGTAGTCTACGATGAGAAAATCGTCTAATAGGTGAAGGACAAATGGCAGCTTGCAATTATTTAGGAGAATCCAGCAGAGCGCTTCTGATAAGCTATTGAAGATGCGAGGGCTGCTGCGGCAGCCGAAAGTGAGTCTGACGGTGAATTCTTTGGTGCCATTGAACTCCAAACAGGTGCCGTTGTGATGGATGGAGCGGCATGATTTTAAAAGCGTCTACAACGTCGACTTTGCCCAGCCATGCCCCTTGGCCAGCTATTTTGATGAATAGGATAGCGTTGTCGACCGAAGCGTAGAACAGGGAAAAGTTAGGGAGAGGGATCGAGCTGTTAATACTAGGCACATGAGGGTTGTTATGAGGGGCTGATGAGTCTATGATTAGCCGCTTTTTTCCCGAATACTTCCTAGTCGCTACGTCTAGAGGGACGTTCATGCAAGCATGAACATATTTACAATTGGGAAACCTGCACACATTTTCATTGAAATTATAACACATGGGAGTATGGATCATGGGTTTGACCTGTTCTTCGTCGCTGGCTTTGGGTAAGCGGTCTGCCGCGCTAGTGGGTTTAGCGGATCTCAGGCATAGAGAAGGGGTGTGTGTGAAGGCACGCATAGGGAACAGGACAGCGCATGATGGCCGGTAAAGTGTCTGCTGATGAGAGCTAGGTCCACTGCCGACCAGTCCAGTTTTTGGTTGAATCTATGGATGAACGTGGCTGATTTGGCTGAGAAAGATTTGTGGTATTCGTAAAAAAGGGTCCCTTTGCAGATTTACTTTTGCAGTATTATTTTAGCTATTTTAGTATTATTTTAGATACTGTTAATTAACAAACCTGTGATTTCCAGGCTGCTGTTAGAAAAATAAATCTGCTGTAATGTATTTCTGTACTGTTAGATATTAAAATTAAAAATGTTCTTATGCCATTTCCAGATCAAAAGGAGACCATGACATTATCAGCAGGGCTCAAAACAATTTAAAGGTTCAGACAGACAACTAATGCCTTTGGGACAAAATCAAGCTGTCAAACTATTTCAGAAATTTATGAGCCAGCCTTTTGATGAGGTGATTAGATTTTTAACGTGAACTAAAAGTTTACAAAAGTGGATTTTTGCTCAGCACCAAACCAAAAATTCTAATTTACTGCATAAGAACAGCTTAGGATGTGAAAATATCTTATTAGAATAAGACTAAAGCTAAGATTATTTGTATTAGTGTTTCAGTGATGTGTTATTTGTGTTATTTATGTTATTTGAGTTATTTATGTTATTTGTTCAATCCTGAGTTTCACTCATTCTTTCTTCTGCAGACGGAAGTTATTGTTAGGAGCAAGAAACGTGTGCGTGCTAAGGATGGATCACAGCGCACATATGTAATACTTCTGTTTTGCGATATTAGGTTTATTAATTATCTATTCAAACATCAGCTCATTTGTTTCATGTTTGTTTTTGTTTTTTTGTTGTTTCCCTCAGCATCAAAACAGAATACAAATACAGTATTGATGGAGAATTGGACCTCTGGTAAAAGAAGTAATGATCAAACTTCCACAACCTGCCATAAACTGTGTTGCTTATTAACAAGTTTTCTCATACAGTATATTAAATCAGTAACTTAGTCTTTAAAAACAGGATGCACAACATTTTGAATAAAATGAGAAGATTTACCATTTGTTAACTGCATCATGTTGATAAATTTACTTTTTATTCAGTTTAATATATAAAACAGATTTAACTCTTTAATGATTATTGGAAGACTTTCCTCATGAAACCAAATTGTGGTGTCTGTAAAAGCTACTTTTGAAAAACAAGACAAAATCATTACATAATAAAAATAGGTTTGGCTAGGTAAAAGTGAAATTTAAGTTTTAGTTAAAATGAACAAAATTAATATAATTGAGCTACTGATGAAAAAAGTCTCTTTCTCTCAGCTGGGATTATTTCTCTTCTTTAGGACTTTGTAAAGAATATTTTATACAATAAAAGAAATCTGTGCAAAATGTGTCTCAGTAACGTCTCTGCCTCTGAATCTGAATATATATTGAACTATTTCACTTCTAGAGAACTTTATTTATTAATAAACAAATTTTCTCTTTAATTAGGATGAGAGGTGTCATCGTAAACTAATAAAGCAAGTTAAAAAATTCTATATGAATTCATATGTAATTTATTTATATTGTATAAGAGCTTGAAATATCATGAATTACGCTGCACAAAATCATTACAGTAGAACACAGTCAGTAAAACACCACATGTAAAGCAAAGAAAATGTAATTTTCTAAATAAAAATGTATCTTTAACATAGATGGAGATAAAAAGCATATTGTTTAGTTATCATTGCCATCACAGTCTACAGCATGAGTCAAAGCATATATACAGTATATATATATATATATACTGTATACACACACACACACACACACACACACACACACACAGATTTCTGCGTCGTGTCTGAGACATTATCTCTAAAAAATTGGTCACAAAAATAATCCTTACACGATCTAATCTCTGTCATCTTATTAACTCACTGTCATTATTAAATATTGTATACAACACATTTCTTCTCCTTCACCTTTCAGCCATTTTCTCCTCTGATAAAGAAACTCTTCATCCTCTTAAAAGTCCTCCTCACTACTCCTAACACTTTTACACCTTATGAGCTAAGGGTTAAGATGCCTCATGAAGAACTTTTATCTTTACTGCGATCTCCTCTTTATTTTAAGGGGAAACTGCCACATTTCTTAGAATTTTGTGAGATTTATGTCACTAAGACAAATTCTACACTGAGTGTGTTCATGAATACGGGCCCTGATCTTTAAACTGATGTTTTAACAAGGAAGCACAGTGTTAATGTTAAAATACCTTTTCTCTAAAGGAATTAATGATAGATTCAATTCAATTCAAGTTTATTTGTATAGCACTTTTTACAACTGACATTGTCTCAAAGCAGCTTTACAGAACATAAACATAGAACAAAAGGTTAATATATAGAATAATATAAAGATTAATATAATACAAAATTCAAGATTAATATTAGATATATTTAAATGTGTATGTATTTATCCCCAATAAGCAAGTCTGAGGTGACTCAGGTGACTGTGGGGAGGAAAAACTCCATTAGATGGTAAAGGAAGAAACCTTGAGAGGAACCAGACTCAAAGGGGAAACTCATCCTCATCTGGGTGACACTGGGGGTGTGATTATAAATATACAGTCTGATAAATGTTGTGTTGTTGTAAAAGATCACATGGAGTTTACATATATTGTTCCCTTTCGAGGGAACTCGACGCTGCGTCAGTGCTGACGCTATGGGAATGCTTCTGTAAGGAAGTTGTGTCTGAAGCTCTGTGTGCACACATCGGGAAGGACACATGACGGAGTGATTACGCAACCGTAAGTCCATATAAGGGCATCTATGTCACACTACTCCAGCTTCTTTGTCTTCAGGAAGCGCTCTGTGTATGTGTGTCAATTGTTTGTCCTGTCTAAAAAGGGAGAGAAACAATATGTTGCAATCTAAGCATTTTAAGAGATACGTGCATCCGTGCCCCCGCTTTATCACGCGGGACGACACGCACTCTCTTTGCATTGTTTGTTTGGAAGAAGTGTCTCTCGAGGGAGCCGCCCGCATGCATTTTGAGCTATTCCCTCGGTGTATTCTCCGATCCCGCCTGGCTGTATTTTCAGCTTCAGCTGCGCCTATGATTCGAGTCCCGCATCCGCCGAGGCGGCGTGGCGTTTTCGATCATGGGGTTTGCAGGTTAAGTTAGCGGAAATGGAGCAAGAGACAGTTCCCTTTCTCTTTCCCTCTCCCCTAACTCCGTTTGCTCGGTTTCGGTTCGGGAGCTCGCGCTGCGATTTCTCCCGACCCGGAAGTGAGCAAGACTTTTTCCACGTCAAGCTCCAAGGAGCTTGATGTGGGCGTGGAGGAGCTTCCCCCCTCTGAACAGCCGACAAAATCAGCGGCATTCGAGGAGGAATATAAAAATATAGCGTTCAGCGTCAGTTCAGGCAGGCCGCATAGTCAAGTTCGGCTATCAGCTGATTGTCAAAAATTTCTAATCCAGCCCCCTCAGCTGATCTGATTCCTAAGCGCTCAATTGCTCTTTTTCAAACAGGGCGCCGTATTTAAATGCATTTGCAGTCTGTCTGCTTGGCTGTTTCCTCTGCATTGCTTGCAAGAGCGCAGCTTTTTGCAATAAAATGAGTTTACGCTTTTACTTTGCTGTACTCGCCCAACTGCTGACCATGTCCACCGCCGCAAATGATACAGATCCATGGCAAGTTGAATCCACCGAAGAAACTCAGCAACAAATAACGTTAAGTCAAGCAGAGGAAGTGATTTATGACGAAAGCAACGCTTCTGTCCCCCGGAGCTCTTGTCAGGTTAGTCCTCCCAGCATCATTGACTGGCTGCTTCCGAAGTTACTGGAAATCTTGTACAGACACAATATCCTGGCACCGACTGCAGCTACGCATAAGGAATTGTTCGCTTTGCTCTGTGAAAAAATGTATGTCCCAGCAGCAGATGTTCCTCCTCCTTCACTCTCCGGCAAGAAACAAGCGCAGAAGAGAAAGAACCTTGAACCGGCTTCCACTTCGGCTGATGTTGCACCCAAGTGAGCAGGTGGTTCTGACGTCTCAACCTAAGAAGTCTACTCTTCCTCAGTCCCAAGCAATGACCCAGTGTTGTCAGCCTTGTCCAGCATTCAGTTTTCGCTCTCCGACATGAACTCCAGAATTCAAGCTCTTGAGTCCGGTCCAACATCTAGGTCCTCGGCAAACTTTCCCATCCCTGGCCCTCATCGGCCACGGCGCGGCTGCCCGTGTTTACTCCGCAGCAGAATGATGACGTCATCAATTCAGTGACTATACCATGAAGAACCATGGGAAGTGCAGTTCCCATGATTACAAGCTCTCTATTCTTTCCGCCGGCTGCTGCGATTTCTCATCAGTTAAGAAGCCAAATCATAGCAGGTAATGATGTAAACCTGGTGAAAATGTTGCTGTGCTCAGAAATGAGTGAGAAGCGCATTGGTGATTGCGGTGATGTGTCTGTTATGCTTACAGAGAGCGACCCCCGACTTTCAAAAATGTTAACACTGGCTGAATTTAATGTGGCATTTGGGGTTTACAGAGACGTCATCTGAGAGAAGCTGGACACGTATTTAGCAATCATTTCTGACTTGGCTTTGACTTATGGAGGAACTCTCTTCTATGAATATCATAAATCATTCTCCACAAAAGCTGCTATGTTCATTCAACGTCTTAATCAAAGATTGGACTGGTCTGTAGTTGACTTAAACCTCATAAGCAGACATTTCACTGGTCATCAAGCTCTCTCCTGCTCGATCTGTGGCTCTCATTCTCACACTCTCAATCTACTGTATGCCCAAAATCTGCATCTCCTCCATCTAAGCCTGGTTTCTAAGCCATCTAAAACTGTTGACTCTATGGTGACACCATTTGCAAAATGTCTGCATTTGCAAAATATTTGCAAATTCTATAATAGTAAATATGCTCATGCTTGTAGTTACTGTGGGGACGGCACCCAAAATCTGTGTACCCAAGACTAACCTGCTTTATGAAAAGGGAAAAAAAGAAATAAAGCCATGAACCCCTGTCAATGTTCCAAAGCTGGGGCAGGCACTGAGAAAGCATCCTAACCGCTGCTTTGTCAATTATTTATTAACTGGACTTATCCAAGGTTTTTTGCAGGATTGTCTTGGTTGCCTACTTATTCTTTTTTCTGTAATAATTTGCTTTCTGCTTTTAAAGAACCTGAAACTGTTGATTCTTTGTTGGAAAATGAAGTTACAGTAAGAAAGGATTTCTAATTGGACCTTTTGAAAAATCTCCTTTCTCAATTTGTCGGATTAATCCTATAGGGATAGCTACTCAAAAATATTCAGGAAAGAAGCGCTTAATTTTTGACTTGTCCGCACCTCATAAAGATGCTGCTCAGAGTATTAACAGTCTTATTCCTCTGGCTCCGTTTTCTCTGTTTTATGCAACCGTTGACGACGCAATTAAAATGATTAAGATAGCAGGTATGGGTGCATGGCTCGCAAAGGCAGATATTTCAGATGCCTTCAAAGTTATGCCTTTACACCCTTCGCAGTGGCATTTATTTGGAATTAAATGGAGAAAAGAAATTATATTTTTTGGTCAGGCTCACTTATGGCTATGTTGGATTCTCCTTAATAACTGCAAATTACCGCATGTGCTCCATCTTCTTTTAGATGATTTAAAAAAAAAAAAACTGCAAAGCCAGAAAGATGCATTTCGGCGTTAAGACAAACTTTTGCAGATTTAGGTATTCTTCTTTCTGAGGAAAAAACTTTAGGCCCTCTTACAGTCATTGAATTTTTAGGCATTACATTAGATTCTAATCTAATGCAAGCCTCGTTGCCCATTGAGAAATTAAATCACATTAGAGAAATCATGAGAAATGCTCAGATGTCTGTATCTTTTTGAAAAAGAGATTTGCGTTCTCTACTAGGCCATCTTAATTTTGCGATGCGTATAATTCCCCAAGGCAGGTCTTTTATTGCCAGAATCTATCCAAATCAGTTAAAGATCTTAAGGACAATGTTACCTTAGATGCGGGCTGCAGATCAGATCTCAGGTTCTGGTCTTTGGTCCTTGAAAATTGGAATGGCATTTCTTTTTTTTTCATCATGAGGATCTGGAGTCTTCTGCAGCCCTTAAATTGCATACAGATGCTGTGCCTTCCATTGGTTTTGGGGGGGTTTTAATGGTCAGTGGTTTGCTAGTAAATGGCCAAAGGAACTGCTTTCTGTGCCTTGATAACATGTCCACTGCTCTGTTGGAATTATATCCCATAGTGATAGCTTGTATTCTGTGGGGAAAACAATGGTCTAGAAAGCAAATTCTGTTTTTTTGTGACAATGAGCCAATTGTTAATATTATTAACAAAGGTCGCCCATCAGTTCTGTTTATCCACACATTCGTCAGGTGCCTTACTTGGCTATTTGTCATGGATAACTTCATTTTTCGAGCTGTTCACATTCCAGGTTTAAATAATCAAATCGCTGATTCTCTTTCTCGATTTGAACTTCAGAAATTCCACCTCCTGTGTCCGGATTCAGCGCCAGCCAGCTTGGTCTGCCCTCTTTTCAGCCAAACTGTTATAGATTAGACATGACCCTTCAATCTTATTTGCATTCAGCAGCAAAGTACATGCGTAGTGGTCTAGCAAAATCGACATTAAAAATATATGAGACTGCTTGGTCTCATTTTAGTTCTTTCTGTGCCACCTTCAATGTAGATGTACTTCCTGTTTCATATGTTAGTGCTTTTATAGTCCACTGTTTTGAGTCCCGTAAAATGCAGCCTTCATCCATCAAAAGTATGATTGCCGGCATCCAATTCCACCTGCGCTGCTTGGATCCATCCACCATCAGCTTGCTCAAAAATTCATCAATTCGTCTCCTACTTAATGGACTTAAAAAGAGAAACCTAAAGGCAATGATCATCGTCTCCCTCTCACACTTCCACTTTTGCAAAAATTAATATCACGTCTGAAAGAGGGATGCTTTGGGATTTATTCTGATATAATGTGAGAATCTGTTTTGCTTATGGCTTTCTATGGCTTTCTCAGAGGTGGCAAGTTTTCTACACGCACAGATTCCTTTAATTCATCACATGAGCTCACAATTTCTGATGTTTCAGTTTTTTCACACCACTTCACCATATTTCTAAAGCACTCAAAAACTGATAGGAATTCGGGAAGGATCTTTTGTTTTTGTTTCTGAAACTAACTCTGCTTATTGTCCTCTGTCTTCCATGCTGGCTTATCTGAGGTGTTGTCCACAAGCTCCCATGGAGGACCCATTATTTTCAACAGAGGAGGGAAAGCCTATGTCCAGAAGCTGGTTTGCATCCAGTTTCCACCTGCTTTGTCAATAATGCGGGCTTTCCCCAGAGTGTTATTCAGCTCATTCGTTGCGAATAGGGGCTGCTACAGTACAACTGCAGATTCCTCTACTTCCATTTCTACCCTGAAAGCTATGGGAAGATGGTCTTTGGCAGCTTATGAACGGTACCTCTGGCCAGATACTTGAGCCATCCTTGAGGCTCAGAAAGCTATGAGTAATGCTTGTGATCTGTAGTTGAAATAAATATTGCTTCAGTAACTAATGGGCTTTTTTACTATTTCATTAGCCCTAGCTTTAGGTAGTTCTACTGGTATTATTATTATTATTATTATTATTATTATTATTTATTTTTTTATTATTATTACTAATAAGATGGGCTTATTGAAATGCTCATTTTAATCCTCTGCTGGCTCTTCAGTTTAGCAGGAAGAGCCAGGGATGATTGCCTGGGATGGTCTGTTTGGGGAGGATTTTTTTTTTTTTGCTGCTTTCCCAGTTTAAATGGGAGATTGTCCCCAGAAGCTGCTGCTGTTCCCCGACTAGCTTTCATGAAGCTCATGAAAAGGATGGGGAATTCAGAACAGAGCCATTCTGCCAAATGTAATTTTAACAATCTTGCAAATAAAAATTTAAGTATATGTCTAAAAGAATTGTCTTTATTTTGACTCAAGTGGACCTGACTGAAATACAGTGGAACTTTCCTAACTCCTCACCAAAACAAACAGGGGAAAAAGAAACCAAAGAAAAAAGACCAACAAGCTTACCTAGTCAAGACCATGTCAAACTTACACAGTGTAATGGCAAACTGAATTACCCAATCAAGTGGGAAAGTTACCTCTTGGAGGAACAGTGCTCTGTATCAGCTCATGACATCCTCAACCCCAACCTCAGACAAGAATTCCATGCCAGTGACCCAGAATGTTGTGGTACTTACCCAGGGGTAGACAGAGAAAGATCACCATCCTAAAGTGGGGGTTGTGTGAAGGGGCACCTCCTGCAAACTCCATACTGATCACCTGTCTTACTGATCACACATCTGTTCTCAATCACCACACACACTAACCGTTACTGTTTAAAAGGGATATCTTTCATTCCACACACTGTGAAGTAGATGTTCAGCATGATTATCTGAATTTTGACTAGCTCATGTGTTTTGCACAGCCCAAGTTCTTGCTGTTTGCCTGACTATTGCCGGTTTCTGATTTTGTGTTTTCTTCACATTTTGGAACTTTTTGCTGTTGTTTTCAATAAAGTTGCCTTAACCGTACCTGAGTCCTCTCAATCTCACTTTATGTGAACACAAAGTCGGTCACATTTCGATGGGACATAAGTTTTATATCATAGCATATTTGCTGCTATCGTCAAAGCCAAAGCCTGTGGAATCCTAAGGTTTCTTGCAAGTTTGTGAACCCTGTAGAAATTTCTATATTTCTACACAAATATGACCCAAAACATCATCTGACTTTCACACAAGTCCCAAAAGCAGAACAATCAAAGAAAGTAGACACAAATATTATACTTGGTAATTTTGTTATTCAGGAAATTGTTTCAATGTTATTTGTCTGTGAAAGGCAAAAGTATGTGAAACTATATGATTAGCATTTACTTTTAAAGTCAAATTCTATCAGTCTATCTGATTTTAGTCAATGGGATAGGTACTGTTCTTTTTATTTAAAGAACAGAGATATATCAAAGTCTAATGTTCATGCTGCATGTTTGTGGAAGTTGATCATGGTAAAAAAAAACTAACTTAAAAGAGAGTTATTGTTGCTCATGAGGCTGGAAAAAGTTACAGAATCATCTTAAAAGTGTTTGGACTCCAAAAATCTATAGTCCGACAGATTCTGTAGAAATGCAGAAAATTTAAGACCATTGGTACATCCCCAGAAGTGTTCAACAAACAAAGATCACTCCAAAAGTAACAGTCTGTTGGGTCAGAAAGGAATACAGGGGAATTTCTAAACAACTAAATGCCTCTATTACTTTGGCTAATGTCAATGTTCATGAGCCTGCCATCAGGTAAACACTGAACATCCTCAGTGTGCAGAGTCACAAGGAGAAAGTCACTACTCTCCAAAAAGAACACTGCTGTCCATGAAGTTTACTAAAGATCATGTGGACAAGACTATTGGAGAAATAATTTGTGGAGGAATAAAAACAAAATAGAACTTTTTGTTTTAAAATGAGAAGCATTATTTTTGGAGAAAGGAATATTCTGAATTCCAGCATAAGAACCTTTTACCGTCTGTTAAACATGGTGGTGGTAGCATCATGCTTTTGGCCTGTATTGCTGGAGCTGGGCCAGGAAAACTTGCCATCATTGATGGAACAATGAATTTAGATTATGCCAGTGATCTCTAAATGAAAATTTCAGAACATCTGTCCATGAACTGAACCTCAAGAGAAAATGGGTCATACACCAAGACAACAAGCCCAAGTACCAAGGCTGTGTACCAGAGAATGATTAAAGAGGAACAAAGATAGTGTTTTAGAATGACCAAGTCAATGTCCTGACTTTAATCCAAAAGAAAAATTGTAGAAGGATCTGAAACGAGCATTTCATGTGAGAGCACCCAGTAAAATCTCAGTGTTGAAGC
Source organism: Tachysurus vachellii (assembly GCF_030014155.1). Taxonomy (NCBI): domain Eukaryota; kingdom Metazoa; phylum Chordata; class Actinopteri; order Siluriformes; family Bagridae; genus Tachysurus; species Tachysurus vachellii. Next base: position 2,010,288 of record NC_083461.1, read on the forward strand.
TCTTCTGTACTGAGGAACAGAATAAAATTCTTCTGAGACATTGTGCAGGACTTATTAAAAGTTACTGGACACTTTACTTACAGTTATTACTGCACAAGGAGTCACAACAGATACTGAAAGAAAAGCTTAACATACTTAGCAAGTCACAGATCTGTAATGCTGGATCATTTTTCTAAATAATTAAATGAAGAAATATATTTTTGAGTCATTTGTTTGAGCTCATTGCATTCACTTTGTTTCCTTTTTATAACTTGATGATGTTTTTGGCATATTTATGCAGAAAAACAGGTACTTCTAAAGGGTTCATAAACTTTTAAGCGACAGTGTATGTGCTAAAAAATATAATGAATGGATGGCACTGTTTATATCACCATAACAAGTCCGAGTCCCTGACATTAGATTGTGTAGACAGACTTGCGTGTGTAGGGTCTGAACATTTTTGTGTTGAAGACTGATGTGTTTCTTGTAATGTACAGGAATGCATTAAGGAACCTGTTTAGCTGGTGTAACAAACACTTACGATCATTGCTTAAGAATGTGTTATTTGAAAAGAAAAAAAATCAAACAATGTCAAGTTTAAACTTAATTTGAAATCTTGAAAAATTGTATATTATATTGTTTTTGTTGATTAACATTAATCATCATAACAACTCAGGCGCGGAATATCTGAATGTGAGAAATAAGTCAGAAGTTTTAAGCTGGTGTGTGACAAAGGAAAGCTCTGAGGGACCTGTTTGGCTGGTTTGATGAAGTTTTACTGAACACTTCTCAGAAATGTTTTTTTTTTTTTTTTTTGGAGAACCTGTAACAAACGAAAGCAAAAGTTAAACTGAGTTGAAATTATAAAGGCTGTGCTGAAAACCGAAAAGACTCCATCTGTCTTTATAAGAGTGAGATATTGTCAGGTGAGAATCTCTCTGTGTTTGTAGCCTTATTGTATTGTATTTATAATAATAATAATAATAATAATAATAATAATAATAATAATAATAATAATAATAATGAGGTAAAAGTATCTGAAGTAATGAACAATGTGTTAAAGACTAAATTATAGAGTAGATTTAACATTTGTATAAAGAACAATTTACTGATTTTTGCAGATTTACTTTTGAAGTATTATTTTAGCTACGTGTAAAATGGCTGTGTGTGTGTGTGTGTGTGTGTGTGTGTGTGTGTGTGTGTGTGTGTGTGTGTGTGTGTGTGTGTTTGTGTGTGTGTGAGTTACTCTTACACTGTTTATATATAAACCTGTGATTTCCAGGCTGCTGTTAGAAAAATGAATCTGCTGTAATGTATTTCTGTAATGTTAGATATTAAAATTAAAAATGTTCTTATGCCATTTCCAGAAAAAAAGGAGACCATGAGTCAGCGCAGCTCTAAACAATTTAAAGGTTCAGACAGACAACTTGTGCCTTCGGGACAAAATCAAGCTAAACAGAAAATTATGAAACAGCCTTCGGAAGAGGTGATTAGATTCAGCATCAAACATAAATTATTCAAATTTACTGCGTAAGAACAGCAACAGAACACAAAAGGAACATAAACAAATGCACGTTGCCAAAGTCCGGGCTGAGTCCTGACATTTATGTTATTTGAGTTATTTGTGCAATCCTGAGTTTCTCTCTTTCTTTCTTCTGCAGGTGAAAGTTGTTGTGAGCGGAAAGCAACGTGTGCGTGCTACGGATGGATCAGAGTACACGTGTGTAATACTTCTGTTTGATGATACTGGGTTTATTAATAATCTACTCAAACATCAGCTCATTTGTTTCATGTTTTTTTTTGTTTGTTTGTTTCCCTCAGCATCAAAGAAGAATACAAATGGAGCATAGAAAAACAATAAGACCACTGATGAAGAAATAAAGCAGAGAGGAAGAAATGATCAAATTCAATCAAATTTCCACAACCTGCCATAAACTGTGTTGCTTATTAACAAGTTCTCGCATAAATGAACTTAGTCTTTAAAAACAGGATGTACAACATTTTGAATAAAATGAGAAGATTTACCATTTGTTAACTGCATCATGTTGATAAATGTGCTTTTTTTATTCAGTTTAATATATAAAACATAGATTTAACTCTTTAATGATTATTGGAAGACTTTCCTCATAAAACCAAATTGTGGTGTCTGTAAAAGCTACTTTTGAAAAACAAGACAAAATCTTTACATAATAAAAATAGGTTTGGCTAGGTAAAAGTGAAATTTAAGTTTTAGTTAAAATGAACAAAATTAATATAATTGAGCTACTGATGAAAAAAGTCTCTTTCTCTCAGCTGGGATTATTTCTCTTCTTTAGGACTTTGTAAAGAATATTTTATACAATAAAAGAAATCTGTGCAAAATGTGTCTCAGTAACGTCTCTGCCTCTGAATCTGAATATATATTTAACTATTTCACTTCTAGAGAACTTTATTTATTAATAAACAAATTTTCTCTTTAATTAGGATGAGAGGTGTCATCGTAAACTAATAAAGCAAGTTAAAAAATTCTATATGAATTCATATGTAATTTATTTATATTGTATAAGAGCTTGAAATATCATGAATTACGCTGCACAAAATCATTACAGTAGAACACAGTCAGTAAAACACCACATGTAAAGCAAAGAAAATGTAATTTTCTAAATAAAAATGTATCTTTAACATAGATGGAGATAAAAAGCATATTGTTTAGTTATCATTGCCATCACAGTCTACAGCATAAGTCAAAGCATATATACAGTGTATATATATATATATATATATACACTGTATATATATATATATATATATATATATATATACACACACACACAGATTTCTGCGTCGTGTCTGAGACATTATCTCTAAAAAATTGGTCACAAAAATAATCCTTACACGATCTAATCTCTGTCATCTTATTAACTCACTGTCATTATTAAATATTGTATACAACACATTTCTTCTCCCTCTTCACCTTTCAGCCATTTTCTCCTCTGATAAAGAAACTCTTCATCCTCTTAAAAGTCCTCCTCACTACTCCTAACACTTTTACACCTTATGAGCTAAGGGTTAAGATGCCTCATGAAGAACTTTTATCTTTACTGCGATCTTCTCTTTATTTTAAGGGGAAACTCCCACATTTCTTAGAATTTGGTGAGATTTATGTCACTAAGACAAATTCTACACTGAGTGTGTTCATGAATACGGGCCCTGATCTTTAAACTGATGTTTTAACAAGGAAGCACAGTGTTAATGTTAAAATACCTTTTCTCTAAAGGAATTAATGATAGATTCAATTCAATTCAAGTTTATTCAAGTTTTTACAGTTGACATTGCCTCATAGCAGCTTTACAGAACAAAACGTAAAAACAAATTTAAAACAAAAGGTAAATATAAAGAATAATATAAAGATGAATATAATACAAAAATTCAAGATTAATATTAGATATATTTAATATATATCGCCTATACATATTTTCCCCTGCAGAAACTACACTACTATCGCTAACCCTCTCTAGTGTCTGGATGCACACCTCTAAGGCTGAAATCTTCACCATCAGAGAGCTAACTAACATACACTTATCACAAGTAAAATTAAAGCTAATGACGGAGGAAGAATTAATAAACATGCTGCAGTCAGCTGTATGATTTTTTAAAATCATTTATAATCATATTTAAAAGCGTATGGAACTGAACTGAAAGTGAAGGTTTATCAGAAATGCTCTCATGTCATGTTGACTAACTCCATTACAGATTACAAATGAACTGCCAATGACCCCACACTTTAGTGAGAGTAAAATCATAATTTTTATTAATTATTTTTATTAACTTGTTTATTTATAAATAGAATGTGTGTGAATAATGTTTAGTATGATGTGCAGTTCCTAATGGATGCTGTAGTGAGGTTTTTGGCCTCCAGTTGATCTATTTGTGAATTCCAAATCCTTACAAACTATTTTTACTTTTTAGTAACAATTTTATATATATATATACATATATATATATATATATATATATATATATATATATATATATAATGGCATGCCATTTAGGAAATTATTCATGAGGGAATTGAATGAAAAGTCTGAATATATTATATATTGAATGGATTCTGACAGTCTGGTCAAGTTATTGAATTCTTTTGTATTCGCTTTTTGCACTTTGCAGACGGTCCCTTGGAATCTGTCTCTAGGTGTTCGCACAGAGACTTGTGTATTTTATCCAACGCGAAGGAAAGCTGATATTGAGGAGAATTGTGTTGTAGCTGCGTCTCTACATTACTACAATAAAGAGGTGTTATTTGTGTAATTAGAGCGTTTAGCTCAGGAGTTATTGACTCGGGAAACTCGAGTCTGTGAATATGTGGCCAACTTTACTCAAGTGATATCGGGTGTGTCTTGATGACGTCAGAATCCATTCAACATATTCAGACTTTTCATTCAATTCTCTCATGAATAATTTCCTAAACGGCATGGCATATATATATATATATATATATTTATTTAGAGTTATATAGAGTTAGAACTCTTTCACATTAAAAAAAGCAACATTACAGATATTTAATTTGTGTGTTTACTGCTGTTTAAAATCATTAAAATAATTAAAACCTGCTTGCTTTTGCTGAATTACAGTTTTTTTCAATCGCTAACAAGCGCTTACCTATACTTAAGATAATTTTTCTAAACTCTTAACACAGACTTATACCTACAAAACACAATTGGCCAAATTGATAATTTTCCTCTCAAAAACACATTTTGTTAAATATATACTAACTCTCCATTTCAAAACAGAACACATCTTTCTCTGCACACAGTAACTTTACCGAAACACTGGAAATCTGACTCAAAATAAAATTATTCTGTCAAAGAATAACACTTGTTTTCACTTCACAAGGTATATGCAGTCAATCAAAGTACACCAGGTTTCAAAATACTGGCTGTTGTTGACATTAGAAAAACTAGAAAGACTTTTATGTTTCAGGTAACATGCAATCCACCTTTTACACAAAACTTCTTAGTTGGGAACTGTATGTCCACATGTACAGTAATGTTCACATTCAAACGCATTCCAGTAAAAAGCAAATCAGTTATTTTTTTCTTTACTGTTTACTAAAGGAGGTACAGTAGAAACACAATATAATAGAACAGAAAAAGTTTTACAGTATTGCTTACAGTGAACAAAATATCATAAATAAGAGCATTCTGAAAAACAAAAAACAAAACAAAAAACAAAACAGCAAAAAGCCCAGATAAGAAAGGGGGGAACTAAAAATAGCACAAAATTAATGTATCTAATCCCTGAGATCTTCAGGGTTAGGCTACATGTTTTCGTCAACATCACATCTGATATCATCCAAGGCGATTCACCTGGGATAAAACCGCTTGGTATGTCGGATCCACCCTTGGCAATCTCTAACTGTGATGTCCCTGCAGCCAGCATCCATGGCTTCAAGGAGGGACATCTGGTCATGTGGCTGATGGTCATAAACCTTCCACCTCCATACAGAAAAGAACTCCTCTATGGGGTTGAGGAAAGGTGAATAGGGTGGAAGGAAGAGACTTATCAGTCTTGGGTGGACTTCAAACCATGCTGTTATTGCTTGCGAATGATGGAAAGCAACATTGTCCCAGGTAATTACAAAGGTCCTCATGTTTTCACCCTCCTGATCCTGCTCTGGTACCAGGCGCTGGTGGAGATCATTGAGAAAGGCAAGGAGGCGCTCGGTATTATAGGGTCCAACCTGACATCTGTGAAGGAGTAATCCTGCATTTGCCATTGCTGCACACATGGTAATGTTTGCCCCTCTCTGTCCTGGCACATCAGCTGTGGCCCTTTTTCCAATTATATTTCGTCCACGTCGACGCCTTTTGGATAGATTGAATCCTGCCTCATCTATGTAAATGAATTCATGAAGGGCCTGGTTGGCCTTCAATTCCATAACTCTCTGAAACAAAGTTTATGTATATCATGTCATTACTGTATACCGTACTGTACTGTAACCTATTACTGTGTAGGTTACCTACTTGCAAAGTGCAAAGCTTATATAACTGGACATTGAATTGAATATACACTATACCTGGACATATTGTCGTCGTAGCTCCTTGACTCTCTCACTGTTCCTCTCAAAGGGAACAGTGTAGAGCTGCTTCATCCGCACTCTCTGTTTGGACAATGTCCGTGTAATGGTTGTGAGGCTGATGCTTTCTATATTGCCAAATATCTCATGGTCCTCCACAATTCTAGTTTTAATTTCATGCAGTTTTATTGCATTATTTGCAACAACCATTTCTACAATTGCAAGCTCTTGATCATTATTGAGGAGCTTTCCTCTTCCCCCAGAGGGTGGAAGACGTTGCATTCTTTAGAGGGGAAAAAAATCAACATATGCATTACTGTATGACCTTATTGACATGTCAATTGAGAATAGAAACAATCCATGTAAAATGCAATACTTACCTGTTGGTTTGTTGAACGATGCGAATAATGGAGGCAACCGTTGACCGCCTCAAATTGGGTTGCACTCTTTCACCAGCCTCTCTTAGTGAGAGACCGTGGTTGATTACATGGTCAATGATAGTGGCACGAATTTCATCACTGACTACTGTTCTTGCAGCCCTTGGAATGCCACCACCACGCATTCTTACACCTCTACCTTGCCGTCTCCTTTGGCCTGCTCCTCTTCCTGCACCTGCACCTCTCAATGCACCTGCACCTCCTACTGCACCTCTCACTGCACCTCTCACTGCACCTCTCACTGCACCTCTCCCTGGCCCTGCATCTCTCACTGGAGCTGGTCTTCTCCCTGGGCCCCTTGCTCTTCCTCTTCCACGTCCAGACATTACAGTGTTTGTCTTTTTCTGTTTCTGTTTCCAAAAACATCACTCCTCAAAGTCCTCATTTTATAGTAATAGAAAAAAATAACCCCTGCCACTGAGTCTAAGCCAGACTGGAATCAGCTGTGGTTGGCCCAATTCACCCAACATAAATCAGCTGCGTGTCAATTATTCAATTGTTTGTTTATTATCAGCTGAGATATATTGTTTTTGAACTGATATCATTGCAGAAGCAGAGGTTTTTATACTGTATCTAAGGTTTGGAATATTGTTTTTGCTATTGTGGGATGTTGTGTGTTAACATTCGTGAATACTACAAAAACAATCCATAATTTTGTTGGGAGGTATAGCTTGTCTGTTAAGAAAATGTAAGCATTGTGGAAATGTGTTCACTGATTGCATATTGTGTGAAAACGACATGAAATGTGTGAATGGTATGGCCACAAAAGACTGATGCTGTGCTAATTGTGTTTAGAGTTTTGAAAATGTGACAACTGTTTGGACAAACGCTTGTTAGCGACTGAAAAAAACTGTAATTCATGTATGTAATTTCTGACACCTGGTGGTCAGTACCGGTATTGCAGCACATTGCCCTTTAACACGGATCTGGCGGTCAGTGTCTTAGATCTAATTTGAGGCAAAATTTAATACAAAAAATTATTTTAAAAAAATAAGCTTTTTTCTTTGCAGTTTCTTTATTATGGTGTTTGACAGGGTTTGTTGTTATTGTCATTTTAGTTAAAAAGTTGATTAATATGTGCTTAGAAAAGCATCATAATGAAAAAAAGAAGGGAAAAAAGTACAATGTTGTTTTTAAAAAGATGATCTACACAAAATGCCCTCAGTTTATTACAAGTAAGAAAAAGTGTGAAAGAAAATGAGCGTGTGATTTCTTTAAAAAGTAATCTCTTGGCTCACATGAGTGATGGCTTCAGTGATGCTGATGGAAATAAACAAAGTAGAAATTAAATTAGAAGTAAAATTAGAATGGACTGAACATTTTTAATTTAAATTGAATATGAAATTGTGAAAGTCATCAACAAACCTTTCAACTTTCAGCCCAAACTCACACAGATTGACTAAAACCTGCAGGTGTGAACGAGTGACAACAAACTGTACAGAGAGAGAGAGAAAGAGAGAGAGAGAGAGAGAGAGAGAGAGAGAGAGAGAGAGAGAGAGAGAGAGAGAGAGACAGAGACAGAGAGAAAGAAGGGGAGGGAGAGATAGAGAGACAGACAGACAGAGAGAGAGAGAAGGAGAGAGAGAAAGAGAGAGACAGACAGACAGAGAGAGAGAGAGAAGGAGAGAGAGAGAGAGAGAGTGAGAGAGAGATGACTATAAGTTAGTATGATCTGCACATCTACAGAACAAGCCACAAAATTTTACAACAACAACAACAACAACAACAACAACAACAATAATAATAATAATAATAATAGTAAATCGATTATTTATTTTAAGTAAAGCCATGTTCTATTTGCAGGTGAGTCGATTCAGAGTCAAATCACTTTCTCACTAGAGGTCAAGTTCCTACCTTTAATAGCCTTTAAATGTAAAATGTGTTAAGTGTTTGCAGCCTGTACAAACTATTACATTATTACTATATTATTAAAAAAAGAGCTTTTTTAATAAAGCTACATACTGTACTGTACTGTACATAATGGATTATTTACATATTATCATATTACATATTATCTTTGGACCACAACAGGATTCAACTTTAAACATCTTTTACACAGTTTTCAGGATTCTGATAACATGTCTTGGATTATTCAGTTTATTGTTTTGGAAAAATCACAACATAAAAGTGAAGATTATTTACTTATTATTGTGTAACATACAAACCACACATACCGGCTCCTTTTCCCAGTTGAAGAGATTGTTCTTAAAATGTTCAGCCACGACTTTGAGCTCGTACGTACGAGTCACCTCACATTTTTCCCTCAGAGTTTGTGGGGCTTCCAGTCGCTCTGCAATCTTCTGCAGTGCTTCATCCATAGTCTTCCTCTTCTACAAATGTGATCATGACACACATTTAATCATAAAGACATTTAAAGTGACTGTTTATAAAATACAAAAGGCTTTTTATGTTACATGATAAAATGTAATTCATCCAGAATTTCTGACATAATGACATTAAAGTTCATCACTGAATAACAATCTAACATGTAGGTAGCATGAAGGGGCGGGGTTAAGTATATAATGGGCGGAGTTTCATCATTTACATTTACATTTACAGCATTTGGCAGACGCCCTTATCCAGAGCGACGTACATAAGTGCTTAAATCTCTAACATTGAATACATTAATGCTGGATCACTAAGTTACATACTTAAGATACCATGAGTTTAAAACATTTGTTCAAAGTTACAATGAAAGTGTCAAAGGTGTGTTTTTTTTTTTTTTTTAAATGCAAAAGATAATGAAAGAAGTGCTAGTTGAAGTGTTTCCTGAATAAGTAGGTCTTCAACCGCCGCTTGAAAATAGCCAGTGACTCAGCTGTCCGGACCTCTAGGGGAAGTTCGTTCCACCACCTTGGTGCCAGTACAGAGAAGAGTCTTGTAGTATACTTGCCTCTTACCCTGAGAGATGGTGGAATCAGTCGAGCAGTGCTGGTAGATCGGAGGGTGCGGGGTGCAGTGCGAGGAGTGATGAGGGCTTTGAGGTAAGAGGGAGCTGGTCCATTTTTGGCTTTGTAGGCCAGCATCAGTGTTTTGAATCTGATGCGTGCAGCTACCGGAAGCCAGTGGAGGGATCGCAGCAGCGGGGTGGTATGCGAGAACTTTGGCAGGTTGAAAACAAGCCGGGCAGCTGCATTTTGGATCATTTGCAGAGGACGGATTGCGTTCATAGGTAGACCTGCCAGCAGTGCATTGCAGTAATCCAGTCTAGAAATGACAAGAGACTGAACAAGTACCTGAGCAGCCTGTGTGGACAGAAATGGTCGAATCCTTCTAATGTTGTAGAGAAGAAACCGACATGAGCGAGTCACATTAGCAACATGAGAGGAAAAGGACAGTTGATTGTCCATGGTTATCCCAAGGTTGCGAGCTGTGGCTGAAGGGGAGATCAGATCGTTGTGCAAGGATATAGCAAGATCATGACCTGGGGATGAATCACCTGGGATGAAGAGCAGCTCAGTTTTGCTAGGATTAAGCTTTAACTGATGAGCAGTCATCCATGATGAAATTTCTGCCAGACATGCAGAGATCCGGTCAGAAGCTGTGGCATCTGCGGGTGGGAAAGAGAAGATAAGTTGTGTATCATCAGCATAGCAGTGGTAAGAGAACCCATGTGAGGAAATAACTTCACCAAGAGAGTGAGTATACAGGGAGAAAAGAAGAGGACCAAGTACTGAGCCTTGTGGGACGCCAGTGGAGAGTCTGCGTGGAGCAGATGTCACTCCCCTCCATGTTACCTGATATGAGCGTCCTTCCAGGTAGGAAGCGAACCATTCCCAAGCTGATCCGCATATCCCAAGACTCCTGAGGGTGGCTAAGAGAGTCTTATGGTTGACCGTATCAAACGCTGCTGAAAGGTCAAGGAGGATAAGGACAGATGAGAGATTGGCTGATCTAGCAGCATGTAGTTTCTCAGAGACATCTAAAAGGGCTGTCTCTGTGGAATGAGCTGCTTTAAAGCCAGACTGGTTGGGGTCTTGGAGGTTGTTCTGTGAGAGATAGACAGACAGTTGATTAAAGACAATGCGTTCAAGAATTTTTGAAAGAAACGAGAGAAGTGATACCGGTCTGTAGTTACTGATGTCTGATGGATCCAGAGCAGGTTTCTTCAGGATGGGAATAACCCTTGCTCTCTTGAAGGTAGTTGGTACCTGACCAGATGCTATGGATCTATTGGTGATAGTTGTAATGAAGGGCAGAAGGTCTTGCGAGATGGTCTGCAGCAAAGTGGAAGGGAGTGGATCCAATGGGCAGGTGGTAGGATTGCAAGACTGGATGAGTTTTAGAATCTCTTCTGCTGTTACAGTTGAGAAATGTGACAACAAAGGTGTAGGGGAGTCCATACTCTGAGATGTAAGTGCAGTCGGGGCTGAAGTGAAGGTCCGGCAGATTTCCTCAATCTTCTCCTGGTAGAAAGAAGCAAAGTCTTCTGCAGTCAGGGAGGATGAAGAAGGTGGAGCCGGGGGGTTGAGCAGAGAAGAGATGATGTTGTGGAATTTCCGAGGGTCATGTGAGGAAGCTTCAAGCTTTTCCTTGTAGAAGGAAGTCTTGGCAGAAGTCACATCTGAGGAGAACTTGGCCATGAGTGTTCGGTAAGAATCAAGATCTGCATCAAGTTGTGATTTCTTCCACTTTCTCTCTGATGATCTTAGCTCTCTTCGATTGTTGCGCAGCACATCTGAAAGCCAAGGAGAAGAACAAGAAGTTTTCTTGGGTTTAGTGGACATAGGGCAGAGGAAGTCCATAGTTGAGGAAAGAGATGAGAGGAAAGTATCTGTGGCCGAGTCCAAGGGCAGTGAGGAAAAAGACTCAGGATCAGGAAGGGAAGAAAGAGTGCCAGAAGCTACAGAAGAAGGGGAGACAGAGTAAAGGTTGCGGCGGGTTAGAGCGAGGGGGTGAGAGGTAGTTTTAGGTAGGGTAGGGAGAGTGATGGTAAAGGATACCAGGTGATGATCAGAGACGTGTAGTGGGGTAGCAGTCACGTCTGTAGCTGGAGAAGGACGGGTGAAAACCAGGTCCAGCACATTGCCTCCTTTGTGTGTGGGGATGTAGCTGTTGAGTGTGAGTGTGAATGAGTCAAGAAGAGACAGGAGGGAAGAAGAATGTAGCTTGTCAGAGGGGAGGTTGAAGTCACCAAGCACTGTCAGGGGGGAGCTATCAGAAGGGAAAGCACTAAGCAGTGTGTCCATTTCTTCCAAGAAGTCACCTAGGGGACCAGGAGGGCGGTAAACAACAATGATAACAAGGTTAATTGGAGAGGTAACTGAAATGGCATGGAATTCAAAAGAGGAGATGGTTAAATGAGACAAGAGGAGAGGTGTAAAGCACCATTTCTTTGACAGCAATAAACCTGTACCACCACCCCTGCCTGTTTCTCGTGGTGAGTGAGAGAAAGCATAGGCAGAGGATAAAGCAGCTGGTGTAGCAGTGTTCTGTGGGGATATCCAGGTCTCTGTTAGCGCAAGAAAATCAAAGGAGTAATGGGAAGTTAAAGCAGAGATAAAATCAGCTTTTTTCACAGCAGACTGGCAATTCCAGAGCCCACCTACCACCACTGTTTGAGACTTACACAACAGAGGAGGGTAGATGAGGTTACTGGGATTGTGACCTCTGCTCTGTGGACGAGAGTGTCTGCGAGTGTAGGAATTGAGTACAGAGATGGGTTTAAGGCACATATTTGCAGTCAAGAGTGAGAATTAAGGTATGGTAGAATATAGCAAAATCATGACCCTGAGCAGAAATGTGTGATGTGACACAACTGAGTAATAAACACTGGTGAATTTGTAAAGTTTTACTGTTACACACTGAAGCTGCTTATATTCACTTCCAACATCTGTAGGTTAAAAACAGGAATTAATTCAAGATGAAATGTTTTTATTATCGTCAGATTGTTGTGGTGTAAAAGGAGTAAAAATCATCATCAGCCTCTTCACTCATCACCACATCACGTCTTCACAGCTTCATCTTTATTACGTCTATCATTCTAGAGTTATGTTTGTGAATAAGACTCAGGGTCTGGACACAGTGAGTGTGAGGATTGAGTCGATTCACGATTCAGACTGAAATGATTCAGTTCTGTAGAAGTGACTTACTCACTTCTTTAAGATCGTCGTATTGTCTTTGCAGCGCTTGTCTTTTTTCTGCGTCCTGTTCGTTTTTAATCCTGTTTTCTTGCACGATCAGTGGAACTTCGGTAGTTTCTACAACATCACACACTTGAACGTTCAGGGGTCGAGGCGTGGAGGCCTCACTGACAGAGACGGACGATTCTCCAAGAATTTCACTCAACATTAACTTCATCATGCTCTAAATAGCGTGCAGGAAGGAAAACAATCAGACGTTACACCAAATATTGTTATTTTATTTTCAACAATAATACAACATTTTCCAGCGTTAATTACTTGTTTTGTTATGGAAGATAAGCTTTGTTACTGTTGTTGTACACACCTTGTCGCCATAGTTACACGGTGTCTCAGTCACTCCCGCCTTCCTCGCATCCTTACTCACGTTTTTCTCCAGGTAGGAAAACTGCTCTCCGAACGACGTGACGGTGGGTTTCACCTTAAGGTGATGATAAATGAACGATGTCTAAATCGAATACTTCACAAACATGTCAGAAATTTTTGTCAGAAGAAGAATAAAAACAAACACTAACTGTGTCCATGTGGTGCAGCCAGTTAAAGGAGAAGATGTCTGCAAGAAAGGTATTCATTTTCTTGTCAAAGAAACAGGCGTAGGTGTATTCATCAGGCCTGCACGAAGAAACCGCATACACTGAAACGAAAGGATGAAGAGCTGTCAATCACGTGAGAAGAACGAACCTGAACACATCAGTGCTGGAACTGGTCAGTTCGGTACGAACCTCTGCTCTCAGACAGATGATCCAACATGGACCCTGAATTACACGATTCCAAATAAATCACCATCTGCAAACGTTGACCAGGATTTACAAAAGATCAGCAAAATCACACAAAAACACAAACACATGTAAAGACACAAAAATATAAAGGTTTAAAAGTTTTGGGATTATTAACATTCTCACGGTTTATAAATGAGAGACACACTGAGGGAAAACATGAAGAGAGCTCCGTAGTACAAACATGAACACTGAGGGTCTATTAAATTAATGTATTTACTCATTACACACACACACACACACACACACACACACACACACACACACACACACCGAGTATATAAAGACGTTTACTCTGAAGAATTTTTTACACTGTGCTGAATTTAACCCCACTTTTAACCCCAGGGTAGTGGAATGTTTAACCAAATGAAGGTGATGGTGACTGATCTGAGTGACAGGATGATATCTGAATATTAAATGTAACTAAATAAAAATATTATCATAAATATTACAATCAATGTTTAATTAATTATGGTATAGCTATAAGGTAATAAGGTAAATAAAACGATTAGGGTCAGCACCGTTATAGGAAAATAATCAGAACTGCATCTGACCAATCAGAATCCAGATAGAGCTGTGCTATAATCTGTGCTGTTTATTTTTAAAGGAATAGAGAGAAAGGAACTAAAACACAGGACACTAGCACGAAGGAGACTATCAGCTACACCTGTTTGTTTCCTCTCTTGACCAACAGAGGGCGCCTCACCAAAGTTCTGAACTTCTGCTGTTGTTATTTCTCTCACTTCCTGTTTCTACTTGATACAAAGCACATGAACTCTTCAGTTATAACGAAACCCCACAGTTCGAGTCTGTGCTTGTTCTTATCTTTATTTGATGTGATTTCTGATATCTGATATTTTGATCTTGGCTTCGACTGAATGTTTTTTAAAGCTGTTTTTCAGATAGAGTGATGGTCAGGACCTTGATTTGTATTGAGCTTGATTTGTCAGGTAATAACACTTTTAGATACAGAGCTGTGCTGAAATGTCCTTTAAGAGTTAAAACACATACCTTAGAGAACTTGTGATTCTCTGACATGGCCTTCACTGTGCTAATGAGATCATGTGCATAAAGCTGGAACAGAAACAAGATAAAAAAGAAAAGTTGATTCATGAACTGAGGAGTGAAGGATCAGAAAGATCTGATCGAGACACACAGCGACGTTACTGTCGGAGCTCAGAATACGGCTCGGACGCACGAGAGGACACGATGTACTGAACTTACAGTGGAGTTAGGAAAGTGAAATATTCCTTTATTTCCATGATCTGATAAGTAGATGAAGATCGAATCATTTTCAACACTGAAAGAGAAAACAGATATTATGTGACATTTATTCTGCAGAGTGAAGATGAGCTCTTTATCATCTAGAGTCCTCACATCACTGATCCCATAACAACTAATGATACAAAAGAAAGCCTTCACACATTTTAGAGTTCCTCACACTGATCCGTGTCCGTGTGTGATTATAAACCGGTGTAAACATGATGGTGTGTTTGTGTAGTCTGAGGTTTCACACTGCTCCTACTTTCCCTGGAGTTAACACTGAATCCTGGCTCTTCACAATCTGATGTTTCTCTACACTCTACATTCCTAAACCTGCTGCAACCTTCTTCTTATTTACATATTCACGTATCTACATCCTGATTGGATAAATCCGGCGCGTGACCTCTTTAAATAAAGGCTCGTCTCACGCTTTCACGTCGGTGAGGAAAAAAGTTCAGCTCTGTGCTTCATCACCCGAGCAGCTTCTGTTATCTTTCACAGCTTTCTCATCTTTCTTGTCTCAACTTTGTCCTGTAGTCGACCAGACGTTGGTTCCTCTGTATCAGACTTCAGTGTGTCGTATTTCCCCCTCGCTACGACACACACTTCTGTGATGTTCAGTGTTTAGTCTCCTGACTGTATCTACCGAGCCGTTTGTGTTAAGTGTCTCTGCGTCCTGGTTTTCACCTGATATCAGGTTTTCACTCACGGTTTGGATTATGATTGGGTTCCAGTTGCTAAGCGACCAGCCTAACAGCCATGTAGGTTTAATTATGATTTATAATCCCACTCTCAGTGTTTATAATGATTTATAATATCAGAGAGCGCCGTGTTTCACTCAAAAGACACAAACGCTGATCATAATAAACACAGCAGTTGAGCCAAGTGAGCAGTTTCAGAGCAGCAACTTGTGATGACAAGGTTTTACTGTTTTATGGCTATATTAATACTCACACAGACTCAAACAAATAAGGTAAAGAGGACAGAAAACTCGACTTGGGAAACTAACACAATCTTCTGTCTTTATGAGGAGAATCTCCATGGTGCAGAAAACACATTTCTGATGCACTCCGTAATCCCCCTTTCCCTCTCTCCATCTTTCCCTTAAAGGATCTTATTAACTCGTAAACAGTCATCTGAATTATACATAGAATTGGTGAAGAAAAAGAATGGAGATGATTTCTACCTTCGTATTACTTTTTTTGGTCCTGATTTTTTGACAGCAGCCGAATCTCCACGCAGAACGGCCAGAAAGTTTTCAGCTGAAACATCCTAATAATGAACCGTTAAAACCATCAACTCCACTCCAAAAAACTTAATAACCCCATCAGAGTATTTATTTATTTATTTATTACAGAACACATTACCTCTCCGGTGTAGTCCTTTAGAACCCCGGGGTAAACGTTTGGGCCGTTTGGTACGTTGATGATGTTTCCAGGACTTGGATTTCTGAACACAAATATAACATATACAACTAAAATAATACTCTAATTATTATATTATTCTATTTATTATATTTATTTATACATAATTATTATTATATATTCATTATACAATTATACATAAGATACAGAATTTCTGAATATGAAGAATAGAATAAATAAAAATATAATTACATCACATGAGTCAGACAACTGGAACATCACTGTACTGTACAATACTGTAATGTCTGATGCATTGTGGGATTATTTACATGATATCATGATGAAAATAAACCACAGGATGAACATTTAAAAACAACAACAAAACAATACTAAAACTGTACAATTACATAATAAAAGAAAATCACACATTTACACAACCTATAAAAAGAAAACTTGCCTTGTGTAATCTGAGTTATTATTCTAATCTCGAGCACGATACTCACTGCTGATTATAAGCGATATCATCATATATCATCACCACAATCTGATCATCTGAAATGCCGTTACGGTGCATCACCTGGTAAGCGTGACACACGTTGGCCTGCAACAGAAATTGATCATTTTACTGATCTATACATATAAAAACAATTAAAAATAGACTCATACTGTGTAACATATCTGCATCACGTCTGCACAACATCTAACACCAAATGTGTTTAATATTCTCACCTGGACACTGTAGTCTTCCCATCCTTTAGAACCTGCTGCCAGGAGAACCCACTGTTTACTCTTACTGGCCATGACGTTGTTCTATAAAGCAGAGAAGAGACAAAACCAAAACTGATTAATGTGTGTGTGTGAGAGAGAATGTGTGTGTATGTGTGTGTGTGTGTGTGTGTGTGTGTGTGTGTGTGTGTGAGAGAGAGAGAATGTGTGTGTATGTGTGTGTGTGAAAGAGAGAATGTGTGTGTATGTGTGTGTGTGTGTGTATATACAGTATGTGTGTGTGTATAAGTGTGTGAATGTGTGTGTGTGTGTGAGAGAGAGAGAATGCATGTGTGAATGTGTGTGTGTGTGTGTTTGTGTGTATAAGTTTGTGAATGTGTGTGTGTGTGTATAAGTGTGTGAATGTGTGTGTGTGTGTGTGTGTGTGTGTGTGAATTTGTGATGTGGAACATCATCGCTGTGTGAAGCTGCAACTCTCCAGTTTTCCCACATCTTCAGGACAGATGAGTTTACACTTCTTTACAGTTCCTTAATAACAAAAGCTGTAATTTTTTGTCTTATTAACTTGAAGTTAGATCTCAATTACTTTCTTTCTCATTTGGTCCTGAATGTGTTTGGATCTCGGCATGATGTAGCTTTTGAGGATCTTTTGGTCTACATCACTTTGTCACTCAGATCTTATTTAAGTGATTTATTGATAGTGAACAGATGTGTCAGTAATCAGGCCTGGGTGTGTGTGGCTAGAGACATTATACTCAGGTGTGATAAACCACAGTTATGTTTTAACAGGAGGGCAAATACTTTTTCACCCCACTGTAGCTGAGAGAACGAATTTGAGAACAGGAACTAACTCGTTTCGTGGATGTTCCACAACTCTAAATTGTTGAAAAGGTATTTTGATAAATAAAAAATGTAGTAAGTGATAAACTGCAGTGGAACGAGAGGAATGAAACGCAGTTATTAGACAATAAATCACACCCAGCCTTCACCTGTCATTATTTTACTGTAACACCAACACACAGTGTTTATTACTTACATCACACACAGTAAATGAGCTGCTGGTACAAGTGACCGTTCATCTGAAACATAAAGATGAAATGATTGGTGCTGAATCAATGTGTTGATTCTTACCTGTTTTCTCTCCCGTGATGGTTTCAGCTCAGCCTGAGAGTAAGCGAGTGTCCTGAAAAGGTGCGTCAGGAGTTTTTATATCCAGAAAATGATCCACTTTCACTTTATCTCCCAAGCTATCAGCAGGTTTTGATTTTGAATCTCAAAAATGCATCAAACACAAAGCCGAGTCATTAAACCGAACTGAAACACACTGACTCGTGGCGATGCTGTATAACTCAACACTCTGAGTCTCTCAAAGTGTATAAACCACATACAGTGCACTTTATTGTCAGTGTCAAGAGTCTACATGTAAAGCTATGTGTCAGAAATGTGAGGCTCAGACACTGATATAATCTAATCTAAAGATTTATTTTCGCAATCAAACTCATTCCACTCTTTTACTTTCTTAATCACCTTTATTATCAAGTGTCACTCTTCATGTACAAGTCACCTAATAATAATAATAATAATATAATATATTAACAATGATAACATTTTAAAATTAAATTAAAATGTATCCCTAATGAGGAAGCCCGAGGCAAATGTGTGGAAGAAAAAGTCCCTGAGATCATATGAAGAAACCTTGAGAGGAACCAGACTGAAAAAAGAACTTCATCCTCATCTGGGTGACACACAGAGAGTGAGATTATAAATCATTATAAACACAGAGTGGGATTATAAATCATTATATACACAGAGTGGGATTAAAAATCATTCTTTTTAGTAAAAATTTCCATCACAATTCCCTCCTTTTGGCCCTGGGACAATATACAGAATTTTAATAATAACTAGATTTGTAAAGTTCGTCGCGACCAACTTTGACGTTGGCTTTGATGAGGCAAGTATTCGCAAAGGCCGGTGCTTTTTGGAGACGAGTGAACATAAGGGTCAGTGTTACTTTTGGAGGCAAGTGGACAGAAAAATAGGGTGCCAAAACATTTGGAGGCATTTGGAGTGGAGACGAGCATGTGAAGTCATTCGAATAAACGTGAGGAAGTTCGCCTCATTGTTCTGAGTGTTTTGATATGTCACATGTCCATGTTGTAAAAAGTTTTTTGATTTTGCATATTTTGGGGGCGGGGCTGCGGGACAACCGAAAGGCCAGTTGATACACCAATTTAAACCTTTGTTCAGAGTCTCACCCTAAAGGAGCTGGCCGAGTTTGGTGTAGATACTTCGAAAGCTTGCAGAGTTATAAACCTCCAAATTTTATAATGGGAGTCTATGGGAAAAAAGGCCACTTTGAGACCCGGTACCGGAAGTTCCGGTACTCGGATCACTTATAAAAATCATAGTAACAAACTTCAGACCAGCGTCTACAACATATCCGAATTTGGTGCATGTGGCCCTAAGCCGCATTAAATTTTATTATTTTTGTCTAAGCTTAAATAGGAAAACAGAATGTTGGCTTCTACAAAGCGACATAATTAATCAGTAACAAAGATCTAAGCTTTAAAAAGTCTAAATAACTGTATAGTTAATCAATCAATCATGAGTATATTCATATATTCGTAAAGCTAAGCTTGATCACATACAATCTCACCTCAGCGCATCATTTCCCCTATAAGGTTTCCATGAATGCTTCATAAAATACATGTTCTTCAGTGGACAATATGGGGACAGGAACTGTACATAAAAAAGCAATTAAAGGCAAAAGCTGTAACTTCTTTGAAAGTCACAGTCTCTACTGTCCGCATTCGCCTTTGTCTGGGTCTGGATCAGTCTGAGTAAGTCAGTCCCGAGGGCTCCTCATCCTAACAGAAGCTTCTAACTCTGTGTGTGTGTGTAAGAAACTGGTGTCATAGTCAGTACATAATACTACGCACTCAGAGTCGTCTGCTGTCGTAGGTGTCTGCCTATATGTGTTACTCTCTCAGTGTGTGAGGTGTGTGTCTCCTTGTCCTGCGGGTTCAGATGAAGCTGCTTTTTCTCTGAGCAAGCTGTGATATATCAGGGTTTTCTTCTGACTCAGACACTTTACGTGAGCCAGGCAGTGGCTTTTCACGTACTTCTGACCATGCAGACTGCGTTGAAGGTTGCAAAGAGAGCGACGTGGATTCATGTTAGTGTAGCACTCCTATCCCACCCTTTACGATAAGAGCGCTCTGGGTTCATTAACTAGATCAAAAAACAACTTAAGCAAGTCACCAATCACAGTGTATGTATTGAATTTAAACAAAGAAAATTAGCCGTGTAACCAACAACACTTAAATAGTCATTTAGTAAATAAATCGCATGACAGAAGACAAATAAAACAATATTTTTCCCTTTATTATTTAACAAAAACCACTTAGAATTCACAATGAGCTTTCTATCTTTAACCTTACTAATGTTTTTCACTGAAACATGTTATGGTCATGACCAAATTAGCAAAACAAAGAGAGAAAAAAAAAACGTTGCAGGCCTGTACGATGCTTGTGAGCGTTGTGGCGACAAGCTACTTCACCCCTTCTTTTTTTTTATCGATAGAACAACGGAAAAAAAAAAAACTTACTCACAGTCCTTCGTAGTCTTGACTCCAGGGTCAAAGGAAAAATAAATATATATTCCACTTAGGTTACTCGGAAATAGCCTTTGTGATCCACGAACAAACGCATGAGCACTTTTCCCTCAGTGGCAAAAGGAAAGTTCGGGAACAACACCTATAATCCGCAGCAAACTTTGGCAAAATGCTCCAAAAACAAAAAAATAGCTCCACGAAAGTCGCTATTTATTTCAAAGTGTCCATTGAACACTGTATACTGCCACACTGACAGTACCAACTGGTGGAAAGAAACAAACAAACAAAAAAAATGTCCTCGGAAGATCCGTTTAATGAGCGACACCTCCACGTGTCTCTCCAGCACACACAACAAACAAACAAAAAAAAATGTCCGACTCTCTCTTCTCGTCGTCAATTCCTCACGACAAAGACCCGCCCCCCATCCAATCACACTTATCCAAATTAACAGATCAAGCCTTGAGCCAATGAGCTTAAGACATCCATTAACTATGCTTGAGGATAGGGTGCAACTTAAAGGGCCATAACAATACATTCATCCATCAAAATATATATCACATACGAACAATGTTGTGTTATAAAACATAATATCCAAGCAGGCTACATCCTCCCCCTTCTAGAATGTCCTCATGTCCTCATGAGACTTAAATATAGGCCTAACATCTGTGTTAACGGCAAAATTGAATAAGAAAGGATGGCTTTGTTCCAGACTACAAGAAAATTACTATAATAAACTTAGGTGTTTCTGATTTCTTACTGATAAGAAATTTGAATCGTCATACCTCTGTGTACTATTTTAACTGGCTGATTTATTGGCTTTCCTGGCTCATCATAACTAAGACGAATAACAGGCTTTACTTCTCTTTTCGGTCTGATATCAGGGACAGGTTCTACCTCCTCATCCGAGGCACTAGAAGAAAGGACGTCTCCCCCCTCTAGTTCAGTGTCCACCACCGGTTCCTGGACAGGTGGTAGAGGGTGTGCTGTCTCTAGCATACCTTCATCATCGGTTACCAATTCATCTCTGTTTTCAGTCTCAGCCACTTTTGGGACACTAGTCTTATCCCTAGCACCAGCATCAGTCAGCACAGTTAAGAAATCATCAACTTTAGGAGAGGTCTCTAACCACTGTGGCTGAGGAAAGCTAAATTGCATCAAAGGATACCCATCCTCTTCTTCAGATTCAGAAGTCCACTCTTCGTGCAAGTCCTTTGACTCACTTTTAGGCTCGCCCTGTTTATTAATCTCTTCCAACAGGGTAGCCCGTTGGGCTCTTGTCCTTGGCTGCTGGACATTTGGCGGTTCCTGCTTGTCCACAGGCATTCTTACCAAGTACCCAATCGGCAGAAGGTGATCACGGTGTACTGTCTTTGCAACACCAAACCCTCGTTCAGGCTTAATTCGGTAGACAGGTATATTAGGAAGCTTCTCCACTACAATGTAAGGGAATGGATTCCATTTATATTGCAACTTATGCTTCCCGGGGAGACCCAAGTTACGCATTAGTACTCGATCACCTTCTTCAAGAATCTGATTTCTGACTCTGGTGTCATAGAGTCTTTTGTTTCTCTCATGGTTTTTGTAAGCAGCTTTTGCAGCTAGCTCATACGCACTTTTCAGTTCATGCCTCATCGTGTCTACATACTGACGATACTTCATTTCGTTTTCACCATCAGGAGATATTCCAAAGCACAAATCAATAGGCAATCTTGCTTCCCTGCCAAACATTAGAAAATATGGAGAAAACCCAGTGGCATCATTTCTAGTACAGTTGTATGCGTGCACAAGCTGGCTCACTTGTTGACTCCATCTCGCTTTCTTTTTAGGGTCGAGAGTTCCCAGCATAGACAGCAAGGTACGATTGAATCTCTCAGGTTGTGCATCTCCTTGAGGGTGATATGGGGAGGTTCGTGATTTTTTGATTCCAAGTATTCCTAGCAACTCCTTAATGAGTTGACTCTCAAAGTCACGTCCTTGATCGGAATGAATCCGAGCTGGTAGTCCATAATGAACAAAAAATTTCTGAAACAGTACTTTTGCAACTGTCAGTGCCTTTTGATTTAGTGTCGGGAATGCCTGGGCATATCGAGTGAAATGATCAGTCACAATCAACACATTGCCAATTCCTGTTGAGTCAGGCTCAATGGACAAAAAATCTATACACACTAAATCTAGGGGACCAGTACTAGTGATCCGATGTAGTGGTGCAGATCTCTGGGGCACTGTTTTACGCGCAACACACCTGCCACAATTCTTGATGTATTGAGTGATGTCAAAAGCCATTCGAGGCCAGTAAAATCTGTCCTTAATGAGCTCTATGGTGCGTTCTGTTCCAAAATGACCCATGTCATCATGCATAGCTTTTAGGACCATTGGTCGGAACTCAGCAGGCAGTATCAACTGATACACTTCTTTTCCATGCCTCTGAATGAGGCGAGACAGTAAACCTTTCTTCAAAAGGATTTTAGAATTCTCTCTTTGGAGTATCACAATTTCTCTGTCTTGCGAACTTAATTCTAGAATGGATTTTCCATCCTCTAACTGCTTTAATACTACTCCGAGGGCTGCATCTGCTCTTTGAGCTTGAACTAATTCTATTTGACTCAACCGCTCAAGAGGGCTTATTTCAAGTTTTGTAGGAAATGAGAAAACATCAGGGAGGGCATCTGGAGGGACCCCAAGCTGATCCACACGTCGGGGAACAACATCGGTCTTGCCAGTGCAGACCTGTCGACACAGCTTTAACGCCAGAAGGTGGAATGACCTCCCATTCTTCCGATCCGTCCAGCGCATTCCTGGACAAGAGGTCAGCATCAACATTGTTTTTTCCTGGTTTATATTGTACATTGAAGTCATATGTCGTCAATGCAGCTAACCATCGGTGGCCCGTAGCATTGAGTTTGGCAGTGGTGGTCACATAAGTAAGTGGGTTATTGTCTGTCCTCACAGTGAATTTAGCACCATACAAATAATCATGAAACTTATCCACTATGGCCCATTTCAAAGCAAGAAATTCCAGCTGATGAATTGGGTAGTTACGTTCCGATTGACTCAATTTTCGACTGGCAAAAGCAACTGGACGCAGGCCTTCAGGATATTGTTGGTTGAGTACCGCTCCCAAACCATCAAGACTCGCATCCACATGCAAGATGTAAGGCTTACTGGTGTCAGCAAAGGCTAACACTGGGGCATTGGTAAGGCAATGTATGATTTTCTTAAATGAAGAGTCACATGCTTCATCCCATCTTTCAGCAAAAGGCTCACGCACCTTAAAGTAATGCTGTCTTCTATGATTGTTTACTTTCCATTTCTTTTGAGCCGGTGGGTAGCCCTTCGTTAACTCAGTGAGTGGTCTGACAATAATGGAATAATTTGCAATGAAGCGACGATAATATCCACAAAAGCCTAAAAAGGACCGAAGGGACTTTAAATCGGTGGGCTTCTTCCAGTTTAGTACAGCCCTCACCTTGTCTGGATCGGTGGCTACACCAGCCGAAGAAACAATATGTCCCACATATTTTACTTGTGGCTGACAGAACTGGCATTTATCAATCGAGAGTTTTAAACCACACTCCTCCAGCCGATCCAATACCTTTAAGAGCCGTTCTTCGTGCTCTTCGAGTGTTTTCCCAAACACTATTAGATCATCCAAGTAAACAATCACTTGCAATAGATTCATATCTCAAAACCGCAGCCTCCATCAAACGTTGAAATGTCGCCGGGGCTCCTGTTATCCCTTGTGGCATTCGTTCAAATTGATAGAAACCCAGCGGGCAAATGAAAGCGGTCTTCTCTTTATCTTCCTCTGCCATTGCTATTTGGTAGTATCCACTTCTCAAATCAAGGACAGAAAACCATTTACTACCAGTCAAGCAGTCAAGAGCATCATCAATGCGTGGCATAGTGTACTGATCCGGGATGGTTCTAGAATTCAAAGTGCGATAATCAATGCACATGCGCACTCGACCATTCTTCTTTCTAGCTATCACTATAGGAGATGCATATGGGCTACGTGATTCTTTAATAATCCCTGCAGCCAACAGTTCTTGCAAGTGGCGGCGGACG
The DNA here is from genome assembly GCF_030014155.1 of Tachysurus vachellii. Lineage (NCBI taxonomy): Eukaryota > Metazoa > Chordata > Actinopteri > Siluriformes > Bagridae > Tachysurus > Tachysurus vachellii. The sequence goes on from NC_083461.1 coordinate 2,034,706, forward strand.
TCCTCTATATCAGCCGGAGTGATTCGTCTGGATCGTTCACGAAATGGCTTAGTATCAATGAGCCTGATGTGGTGTTCTACCCCTTTAGCCAATCCCACATCCCATTCGTCCAAGGAGAAGACTCCCGCTCTCTCTGACAACTTTTGGGCTAAACGACGTTTCCAGGCCTCCGGCATGGGTGAACTGCCAAAATCGAACAAGGAAGGATCCAAAATCTTTTCTGTAGCTGTGGATTTCTGAGGTACGGCTACCGTGTCCACAGTGAATACCTGAGCAAGAAGAGTACCCATTGGAATAGATATTCCTTTCTGAGATTCATTCCGCAGGGGTAAGGAGAAATTAGTTACATCAATAGATGATGAGGTCATCACCAAGGAGGGAACCAATACACTGGCCGGAAGTTTATTGACTTCAGTAGACTCCACTAGAAGTATGCTGTTTTCTAAAGGCTGATGGGGTGTAACCCTACATACTGGATAGATAGTACTACGAGGTGGAAGGTTTAGCGAGCCTGGTCCCATCCATTTCACATGACCGACCACATCTTTAGTTTCTCTGCAGTGTGACTCAACGGGTTGTCTTTTTACGTTCCACTCAAAGGGGAGTATCCGAAATGACTGAATAGTACTGTGATCAGCAAACTCTTCACAGCTGGCCAATAAGGTCTTAAGCTTAGGGGCGTTTGTGCCCAAAATAACAGACACAGCTTCAGGACTCTTGGGATCAGGACACACCAAAGCTAAAAGTGTAACTTTTTCTTTAGAACACTGCTTATTAAAGGGGAATGCTAAATCTACAGAAATATAACCCCTGTAAGGATAAGTGGAGTCACTAAGACCCCAGATAGCAAGGTTAGTCAGCGCCTGTAGTGGAACATGAGATAGGTGCTTCTTATACCAGCTCTCAAACACTATGGTGACTCGAGACCCACTGTCCAGCAAGGCCTTGCAGTGTTGTCCCTCAATTGTTACTTTAGCAAAAGGAGATGGACCAACTAATCCTGCCGGAATCGCATTGGACCTGTGAGGATGTATTGTGCTTCTCCGCACTGAACAGTTCCTGGTCGCTACTGTAGTCTCAGCCGAATCTCTTCCACTCTTATTTTTCCGCAGAGCACTTATCAGTTTGTGGATAACTTTTGGGTTGTTTTCGAGGGAATTGCAATGAGATGCAATGTGGCCATCTTCCCCACACCGGTAGCAAAAGAACTCAAATGATTCGCTGTGAAACATGTGCTTCTTACGGTGAGTAGGCTGATTTTTTCCTTCATTCCATTTAGATTCTCCACGCTCCATGGGACGATGGGCCACAGTCCATACACTGAGCTGCTCGTTAAGCTGTTTCATTTGTTTCTGCAAAACTTGAACATCACCTTCTGTTCTGGACTCAGCTGATGATTTAAGGCTTTTACTTTTCGTCTCGCGTTCGGTGTCTCTGGTTTTTGTTAACCCATCAAGTTTGGAGGTCAAAACTTTGATTTCATTTTTTAACTCCTGAATTTCAGTAGATTCTGACTTCCGTTCGGCCACAGTTTGGACCTGCCTTACGGAAGCATGTAGCTTGTGGCGAGTGGCTTTATTCTCTTCCTCCTCTCGGAGTTCATTCATCAACTGCAAGAATGTAGGAGGCTTCTGTTTTCTCTCCCTAAGACGGAGATGTACTAGTGTCAGGTCAGATTCTAAGGAGCCCCTGATGAGCTGCTCTAATCTAGCTTGATCCACTCTTGAAGGTGCTAGGCCACCTCTCTGCACAACTTTGCGAAGGGATCTCTCCAGCCTCTGCAAAAAATCTGAAATCTTTTCACCAGCCTGTTGGTGTAAATTTCTGAAAGCATAATACAGGTCCTCACCAGATTCAGAAGTGCCATATACATTTTCCAATGCCTGTAGGTAATTAGAGGGGCTAGCTTCTGGATTATTCAACCTCACTGCCTGAATAATGTCTAAGGCAGGGCCTCTCAAGCTCTCAACAATTCTGGAACGCTTCTCTCGGTCTGAACAGCTACATTCCTCCACCATTAATTGGGCTTGGTCAAGCCAATGGTCAAAATTCTCCTCACCTGGCGGTGTGGGAGTTTTCCCTGAGAAAGCTCTCAATCGTCTAAATGTGTTACTCTCACTGGGTGGTTTCATAGTTTTCTCCAGCAGATCTCCTACTGCCCTAATAATACTATCAGGGGAGCTACCTGAAACAGTTCCCTGAGGGAAAAGGGCTCTAACATCATCCATTGTCTTTCCCTCCTCTCTCAATAATCTGCTAAGTTTATCAGAAAATTGCTCAGGAGCACTCACTAATGGAGTCAACAATATTGTTTTCCAGGGTTCACCCTGGGCAGGTCTAATCTCAGGAGGAGTACGTTCTGGGTCTACAGGGTAACGACACTCACACAGAACCAAGTGACATTTCAGTTGAGAACTGTACTTATCACCCCTGACCCTAACTCTTCCAAACACCTTCACTGTCTGGACAATATCTTCTATAATAGAGACATCTGCCTCAGTTGGTACACCACAAATAATCAGAGCATGTGAAGGGTCAACTCCTAGTCCCTTACACCATTCAATCAACTCAGGCTTTGAAAGTTCTAGGGATGTCGCCATACTAACTACACAAAGAGCATCTGTAACTGCCAAAATTTAAGGGGAAAAAATTAACTATCCCAGCGGTGCCTCCATTTTATATGTAGCACTCCTATCCCACCCTTTACGATAAGAGCGCTCTGGGTTCATTAACTAGATCAAAAAACAACTTAAGCAAGTCACCAATCACAGTGTATGTATTGAATTTAAACAAAGAAAATTAGCCGTGTAACCAACAACACTTAAATAGTCATTTAGTAAATAAATCGCATGACAGAAGACAAATAAAACAATATTTTTCCCTTTATTATTTAACAAAAACCACTTAGAATTCGCAATGAGCTTTCTATCTTTAACCTTACTAATGTTTTTCACTGAAACATGTTATGGTCATGACCAAATTAGCAAAACAAAGAGAGAAAAAAAAAACGTTGCAGGCCTGTACGATGCTTGTGAGCGTTGTGGCGACAAGCTACTTCACCCCTTCTTTTTTTTTAACGATAGAACAACGGAAAAAAAAAAACTTACTCACAGTCCTTCGTAGTCTTGACTCCAGGGTCAAAGGAAAAATAAATATATATTCCACTTAGGTTACTCGGAAATAGCCTTTGTGATCCACGAACAAACGCATGAGCACTTTTCCCTCAGTGGCAAAAGGAAAGTTCGGGAACAACACCTATAATCCGCAGCAAACTTTGGCAAAATGCTCCAAAAACAAAAAAATAGCTCCACGAAAGTCGCTATTTATTTCAAAGTGTCCATTGAACACTGTATACTGCCACACTGACAGTACCAACTGGTGGAAAGAAACAAACAAACAAAAAAAATGTCCTCGGAAGATCCGTTTAATGAGCGACACCTCCACGTGTCTCTCCAGCACACACAACAAACAAACAAAAAAAAATGTCCGACTCTCTCTTCTCGTCGTCAATTCCTCACGACAAAGACCCGCCCCCATCCAATCACACTTATCCAAATTAACAGATCAAGCCTTGAGCCAATGAGCTTAAGACATCCATTAACTATGCTTGAGGATAGGGTGCAACTTAAAGGGCCATAACAATACATTCATCCATCAAAATATATATCACATACGAACAATGTTGTGTTATAAAACATAATATCCAAGCAGGCTACATTAGCTATTGTTAGCTTGTGGCAGCACCAAGAGAAAAATCAGCAAACTACAGCTGCTAAAAGGAGCAAGAAAGAACGTCAGGACCCACGCCACTGCCTGGCTCTCCAGCTTTTCCTCCTGAAATCCTTCACCACCATCCAGTCACCTTAGGCAGTGTCTCCTTCACCTGCTTATTTATTTGTGAAAGATGCACAATAACACAGCATCGCTCACAAAATATTTGGGAGCCCTTGGTGTACCGATATCCGTAGATACTGGCGTACCTCCCTCCTTTTGATGCATGGTCTTACTCATGAATCAACTTATTGTAGTAAGGAAACAATTTATTTGGCAAGCATGGTTTGTCATTGGGGCTGTACAGTACCAAACCTGCTCTTTCTTCTGCTGTGAAACATGCATGAAGATCCTCAAGGTCATCTGTGGGAGTTCATATTTTCAAAATACACAAAGTTTCTTTATACACAGAGGATTTTTTTTTTTTTGCTGCTGCTGCATCTGCTTTGGCATTACCCTGTGAAATGGAGTCAGTCTTCCATGTATGTGCTTCAAATTCACATATAGCAATAGATTTTATTCATTGGACTGCATCAAGAAGATCAGAAATGAGGCCATTGTACAATGATTTATTTACCTAAGAAGTAAGAAAACTTCTAGTCAGTCTCTCCTCCGGATATCATCCTCAATCTAATGGTCAGGCTGAAAGGAAGATCCAATACATCAGTAAATTCCTCAGAGCATTCTGTCAACTCCACCAGGACACCTGGGGTCAGTTCCTCCCATGGGCTGAGTATGCACAGAACTCCCTGAGGCAACAAACCACTGGCTTAACGCCATTTCAGTGTGTACTCAGCTACCAGCCACCTTTCTTTCCCTGTTCGGCTGAACCTTCGGGTGTTCCGTCAATCGATTACTGGTTCCGTGAGAGTGAGAGGGTATGGGACTCAGCGCATCATCAGTTGAAGGGAGCCAGTAGAAGACACAAGAGGGCAGCAGATACTTGTTTTTCATCCACTCCGTTGTCCCAAGAGGGTCAGAAGGTATGGTTGTCCATGAGGAAAATTCGTCTCAAGCTTCCCTGGAAACAGCTGAGTTCGTTACATTGAACCCTTCAAAATCATGAAGGAGATCAATCCGGTGGCATTTAAACTCAAACTCCCAAGCACTTATCGGATACACCCAGTCTTTCATGTATCTCACTTCAAACCATATTACTCACCTGTCTCTCTTCCCTGTCTCCCAGGTCCTGGTGCCAAAGAAGTACCCCCCCCCCCCTACCCTTGAAGACGACACCGGGATTTACTCGGTAAAGTAAACTCCAGATGTCGAGGTGGGATTCTACAGTATCTCTTCGATTGGGAGGGGTATGGACCTGTGGAACACTTATGGGTACCTAATGATATCCTAGTCCCCAATCTTCTCCAGAAGTTCCATGAGTCTCATCCAGGTAGGCCCGTACCTCAACCCAGAGGCCACACACCTCGAAGCTCTGGTGTATTCAGGGATCTAACCTCTCATTTTTGTCACCTGTTCAATTTTATTCATTTTTATCACAGAAATTCCTGCACCAGAATCTACTAAAAACACAATGTATTTCCCTTCTACATTTAATGTGTGTACTGTCATGTGCTTATAGGCATCTAAAGTGTACTTTGCTTATGTGCCTTGTGGAGCATGTTTCGTTTCAAGAAAATCAATAGCATTCAAAACTTTAGCATTTAAGTCAGAATCAGAAGTTAGCTGAAGCGTTTCTTCATTGCAAAGCATCAAAGATTTTGACTCACTCATCCCTTCAGGACTGACCTCCTTGACCCCGACCTGAGATGTTGATGCTCATGCACATTCCACGTCTTGTTTTTAAGGGCATTACTTTGCCCAGTGATCTCCTTCTCCTCAAATAAAACATCAACTCTCACGCGCTCTTCCTCCTTTGCCTCTGCCTCTTTCTCCTCAAGGTTGTCTCCTTCCTCAAGGAGATCAGGTTTTTGCCCCTTGGACCATTGTTTGCATCACTGTGAGTTGAACTTTGTGAGCTTGTGCTTCTCTTTTTCCCCCGTCTTCTGCAGCCTGCTTTGTGTGAGCAGTTTCTCTGCATGAAGACCATGCAGTTCAGTGACGCTCAGTTTCCTGGTTTCCCACATGATGCATAGTTTTTTCACTTTGTCAGATATTTCTGTGTTCAGTCCAATAAAAAGGCTGTTTCTCAAGTGCACCTGGTATGCTGTCACTTTCCCCTCACTTTCACCTCAGTAAGTCCACTGTGCACATTGTGCATTTCCATGAGCCAGTAAAGGAAAACCTTTCTCTGTTGCTGCACATTGCGATTATAATCATGTCCATTTCCACTGTCAGTGCTTTGACATGCATCTTGCAGATGAATTATGAGAATACTGTAAAGGGCCTTTCTTCCATTGTTATGTTTTGAGTGCCCTGCACACACATGTTCATCAGGCCAGTCACACTTTATTTGTATGATATCAGCCCGTAATTTAGGTGGGTAAAGCTCTGCTGAATCACTTCAACTTCCGAATCTTTTCACTCAGACCTCTCTCAGGTCAGGGAGGTTTTAAAGTGTGGTTGTAACGTGTGAAAAAGTTCAGTGAGTATGAATACTTTTGCAAGGCACTGTAATTCACATTAGATCCAGTGACACTCTGTATCCTCATCTGGGTGACACACAGAGTGTGAGATTATAAATCATTATAAACTCAGAGTGAAATTATACATCATTATAAACACTGAGAGTGGGATTATAAATCATTATAAACACTGAGAGTGGGATTATACATCATTATAAACACTGAGAGTGGGATTATAAATCATTATAAACACTGAGTGGGATTATAAATCATTATAAACACTGAGAGTGGGATTATAAATCATTATAAACACTGAGTGGGATTATAAATCATTATAAACACTGAGAGTGGGATTATAAATCATTATAAACACTGAGATCTGCTCCTTTACACTGTGTGCATACTATGAAGTGTGTGTGTGTGTGTGTGTGTGTGTGTGTTGCTCTGAAAAATACCAAAGTCTGGGTCCTTTAACACACTGAACAGGAAGTTAACAAACTGCTGATTCAGCATCAAAATGATTTACAGTAGAATGTGATTACTGATAGATGTGAGATGTTCCAGATACACACAGATAGACAAAAGGCATTTCCCCCTCACACAGTTAACAACTCACTTTTATGGCCATGTGTCATAGTTTTAGGGACATTTTTAATTTTTACAAAGCAGATAATGTCCAGTAAACCAACAGTCATTCATTTTCTTCCACTAATTCCTCAAAAAGAAGCAGAACTATGAAAAGGAGGTCAATATACTGAGAGAAACAGGAACCATGACTTCATTGAGATGGTGAGATCTTAAGAGAACTGTGTATAAATGTCATCAACAATAAACAATTTTTTTCCCAGCTTTCCCACCTTTTGTTTCATTTTGACTGTATACTTCTTGTTAACGGAGGCTATTAGATTGTTTATGGAAGTTGGGTGCAATTGTTATTTGGACGTTAATGAATAAAACCATAGAATTGAAGGAGAGTGTACTTTCTTTTTCACAGAACTAGTGTGTAACATCTGAATAGTGATTAATCCTTTGATTATATATTTGAATTTCAGTTTTAAACCCTCACTATGTGAACTTTAACTGTACTTTAGATACAGGACTTAACTAGTAAACTTCTCACCATACGTTACTAACCCTAACCCTACTCCTGATTGGTGTAAGAAAAACAGACATTACCACAGACAATAACAATACACTTTTACACACAAATACACCAAGTGATATTCACATTAAGTAATCTGAATAAAGTGACCATTGAGTAAAGTGACCATTGATAGTAATAAAGTGCCTATTTTGTAAAGTGACCATATATAAGAATAGCAGCAGCATAGACAGAAGAGATTTAAGTGAAATAAGTGACTATAGATAACAATAGCATGGTTGGAATGGTGTTTGAGATTAGTGCATTGAGTTTAAAGTCCTGACAGCAACTGGGAAGAAACTGTTCTTTTTGCTCTTAATGATCTGTAACTCCTGCCTGAGGACAGAAGATTAAACAGGTGGTGTCCTGGGTGGGATGTGTCCTTGATGATGTTTTTGGCCCTAGAGAGATAATGGGAGTGAGCAATGCTTTCCAGGGAGGGTAGTGGATTTTTTGGGATGTGTTTACTATTTTTTGAAGGGCTTTCTTGTCTGCTGCAGTGCAGCTGGAGTACAACACTGAAATGCAGTACACTAACACACTCTCTATTGTAGAGCGGTAAAAAGAGACCAGCAGCCTACTCTTTATGTTGTTCTTCCTAAGCCTTGATGCCCGATGACGCCTGAGATAGGCACATCTCTACAAGGTGTTGCATCAAGGTGTTGCAAGGTTGTTTACTTCCGGCTTGAAGGGGAACGCTGGCGCATGTTGGCTGCCGCTCCTTTCTCCCGCTTTGTTTGTTTGTTTGAATTATCAGACAACAGTTTTGGAGCATCGGAAGAGTGAACAATATTTTGTTTTATTGTACTGCGATGTGGGATTACGTTTTACTCGTCAGCTTTTTATCCCTAATTCTCAACGTCTGCCGCTGGAACCAAATCTCCTGTTGCCCTGCTCAGGATTTACACTTCTGCGGGTCTGCTGTTGGTGTGGATTCCTCCTGCATGGCACTGAGGTACACTGCTCGCCAACTGTTGAACTTGAAATGGAATTATTATCTGGCACATGATACCTACGCTAACTGTGGTGATGCTGGTATACTCCGGCGTAATCGCTACTTACATCGCTCTTCAAGGCGCAGTTTTACTTGTTCATCATCTGATGCTGTTTCCTATCCTACATTTCTTCGAAAACCCCACAGGTTGGTGTATAACCCTGCTGGGATTAACTATAACAATTTGTCTGTGCTCTCATATAAAGAGCGTACACGAGTGTTTTCTAAATCCCTGAGCCTTTTGAAATCAGCGTTTTTTAATGCTCGCTCTGTCAACAACAAAGCTGTGACTATATCTGACATCATTCTGGAAGAAAAACTCGACTTTTTAAGTCTAGTCGAAACATGGCACAAACAATCGGACGGTCTTCTCTTTAATGAACTTACTCCTGCTGGCTAACGGTTATTCGATCTCCCGCGATCCACTGGTAGAGGTGGTGGCATTATTGTATTGTACAACCAGCAATACAAATTGAGACCCGTAACAATTCCTCTGTTTTCTTCATTTGAATGTCTCGTTTTGTCAGTTTCCGAGTGTCACTCAACTGCTATAGCTACAGTCTACCGGCCTCCTAAAGCAAACAAAGACTTCTTATCGGAGTTTGCGGATCTGCTGTCATATCTGTGCCTCAAATTTGAGAGAACTCTTTTTTTGGGGGATTTTAATATCCAGATGGACAAAAAGGAGTCTGCTTTAACAAAGGGTTTCTTGGCTTTGCTGGAGTGCTTTGGATTGTATCAGTATGTTGACTGTACGACACATAACAAAGGACATATTTTAGACCTTGTGATATCTAATGGATCTTTTGTGTCTCAGTTGTCCACTATTGACTTAGGGTTGTCTGATCATCTGGCAGTCTTTTTTGATATGTACATACCTGCTGCCAACACTGCTTCCTCTTGTATCTTGACATACCGGAAGCTTGAAGAAGACACGGTGTGATACGGTTGAGTGAAAGAACTTGAGTGTCAGTGGAGCTCATTTTGTGTATAGGGGCAAGGTTCTGATGGAACTGCTTTGAGCCTCTCATGCCTCTTTTCCACCGGAAAGAACCGGGTGCTGGTTCAGAGCTTGGGCTGGTGCTGGTTCAAAATTGGTTCCACTGGCGAACCTTCTAAGAAACGGTTTGCCTTTCCACCGGCTAGAGAACCATCACAGCGCCGAGTGTGGCGTCACTGTACAGTATACGTCTCATGTGTCCCAGCAACTTTAGCGCAGCAGCGGCAAACAGAAATACATCAACAATGGCGGATGTTGCTTTACTGTTAATGCTCATGGCTTTGCGAACATACATTGGCATCCAAACGCGGCGAATAAAACATGTACGTGCAGCTCCATGTAATCTATATAAACGGAGGTTGTAATCGATAAAGTACATAACATTATTTTATCATTAACACAGAAAAAAGCTAGCCTTAGCATGTAGCTACCTACTATCATGTGTGCTGATAATGTCATATCGCGGTAAAGTAAAAGTGTATTAAACATTAGTATACTTAAGGTACATTATCAAATGCGCTAACAGTAGCCCCGCCCACAGCCCCTGACACAAGCGGTTCTTAAGTCTAGACCAGCAACGTTTTGGTGCTACTTAAGAACCACTTTTCCTGGTTCAGAGCCGGTGCTTTGGCTGTCGAAACAGAAAGAACTGGTTCTAAATTAGGCTCTGGCTCCGAACCAGCACTCGAACTGCCTCGGTGGAAAAGGGCCATCAGTTGCAGTGAAGTGAGCCTTAGCATTAGCTTTGGCTTTGCAGCTATGTCACCTAATCATCACCTATTTGTTAACCTGTAAATGCTTTAATGCTGAAGTTGTGGTTTACGCTCTCATTCTAAAGTTTTCCCCTAATGAAATGATCTTACTCACTCTAATGGTCTGGAAAAGGATCTTTTTTCCTGCTGTCTTTTCTAACAGAGTTCTAACAAATATACATTTCTCAGAAATAAAGCTATTATTAAATGAGAAATGTAGGTGCATGTGTGTGTGTGTGTGTGTGTGTGTGTGGTGACATGATGCAACTGGTGTGGAAGTGCAGTAAGTAGACATTGCATGCTTTCTTGCTAATCTGCTGCCATTGGCTAGCCCGTGTGGTGAATTGTGGAACAGCCTTGAGTGTAAGCCTCCTCTTGCCAGTACATAACATCTTCTTCAACAAGACTCCTGACAGCCCTCACTGCTTTCAGACACTGTAACTGGATGCTTTGCAGCCCCTGGCTACATTTGGTAGGGCATTTTGCAGTAGTGCCCAGAGGATGTTCATGGCCAGCCACTGCCCTGCTAACCTGCTAGGTAAGACTTCTAAGACAAAGGCTAAGGGAGCACACTCTAATAGAAAAGTATGGATATTGCTGCTCTCAGTGAAGGCTTCTAAGTTTCTCTGAAAGAAGTGGGAGGTGCTTATACATTCTTCTGGAGAGGCTACCTCCTGGTGGCCAATATCACTATGGTGTTGGACTAGCAATTAGTAATACACTCCTATGCAGCTTCAAATAAACACCAACTACAATGAATGAGAGGCTAATGATGTTCCGTATCCCCCAAACAAAATGCATATGTGCAAACAGTGCCATCATACAACTGTGTGACTGCAACCAAGTATTCCTGAGAAACTAATAGGTCAGGGTAATGTCTGAGTTCATTATAGACTTAACACTAATTCCTTCAAGCTGAAGTCTTTAAATGATAGATTAGGTATGCTTGAAATTATCTAATGGTTAAAGACAATATGTACATTATGTGCAAACTGCAGGCAGGAACTCCAGCATGATTATGACATCATAATGAAAAGGGAGAGCCAAGACGTGAGACAGACATGGGGGCTTCCTGGGACATGAAGTGTCCAACTGCTCCACAGTCAGCAAAGAGAGACAGGAGTCAGTAATCACACCAATGTCTTTTACTGCTGCACGTAATGAAACAAAGACCAGGGTTCCTCTGGAATCAGAAAGCTTACAGTACTTCTGACTGCATGTGGTTCTAGTACAAGCACATCTGCCTCTCAGAGTAAAGCAGGATGTAGTTTGTAAGCCTCCACTGTCTGGTGTCCTTAACACAATCTTCAATCTTATAACGCTAGTGACTCACATCTGACATAACTGAAACATATTGTTGTGTCCCATCAGCACAAGTGAAGCTAATCCCAAATTTACAAATAATTGCACGAAGGGCTAGCATATATAAGGAGAAAAGCAGTGGGCTTGAAACTGTACCTTGTGGAACACAGAACATAACCATAGCATGCGTAAAGATGTCACCATTTAGATCTACGAACTGATAACGGTCACCCTTTAACACCAACATTTTTGAGTATATCAAGTAGAATAGCCAGTCCAGATGGAGGCTGGTAGCAACGGCATCATTCAATGTGTGTTTTGGATAAAAACTGAAGGAAGTCCAGTGAGTTTAATCTTTCAAAGCATTTCAACACAATAGGGGTGCATGGTCAGCGTCTGTCAGTCACAATCTCCACCAGCAATGGGCAGTAACTATAAAACTAGCACCAGGTTCTTGCACCATTCAGTCGGGAGGTAAACATTCTGTACAAGCCACTTCCATGTGCCTTACCATACACAGGTGCATTCCTCTCAGCATTAAAACAGCTGAGCCCATGTTGGTGAATGATGGTATCCTGAGCTCTGTCACTGAGCCATGTCTCTGCTCAAAGACACAGCAGTTTCTAAACTCATGCTGTGTAACTTGCTGGACTTGGATGTATTCTAAGGGAGCAAACATTGGAGAACATGATGGTTGAGTGAACGGCTGTCTAAGGTTCGTTTTTAGCCTGGCACAGGCTTTCACCTCCTTGTGATAATCAACAGGACTTATAAATATTAAGTGATGGTAAAGTTCATATGTTCAGTCATTGTTATTGTCTGCAGCAGCTCTTTGTCACACCATGCAGTAGTTTCAGTTTAACAGAAATAGCATGTGGTTTCTGATTTTCAGAGACGAGTTTTTCAAAGCGTTTTAGATTGTAGCTAAATGTTTTCACAATAGAATCTCAGGCTAAAACACAAAAGCTTAACTTTATTAATAAAATGCCTCAAATAAATATCATGTAGAATGCTAAGGATTAACCTGAATAAAACATATACAGTGTTATTGCAAAATGTTTAGGCAAAGTGCTGTTGCAGTCTACAGTATACTGTAAGTCCGGCAGTTTCACACCTTTGTTTGTGCTGTTTCCATCACACCAGATAGTGTGAGTGTGTGTGTGTGTGTGTGTGTGTGTGTGACACTGTTAATGGAACGTAATGTGCCTTTGTTTACGTTCCTTGTCACGTGTCTGCCCTGCCTTCGTCTGCCCCTCCCTGTCTCCACACCTGTTCCTAATCGTGTCTCATTGTCTTTTGTATTTAACTGTGTCGTGTTGCCTTGTGCAGCGTGGAATCAACTATTGTCTTTGTTTGGTCTAGTCTGTGTTATGTTTCATGTTTTTCGTTATTAAACCCTGTTTATTTTCCTATCCTGCGTTTGGGTCCCTTTTATCCTGCATCCCGTGACAAAATGACACAAAGAATTGTTAGACTTTTATAAAGCAATCCATTAGAACCTTAGAACAGAAGTTGAAGCTCATTTCCCAGCATGTGGTGGCATTTTTATTGGTGTTTCTATATCATCAGCTATAAGCTGACCTTCCACATTTGAAACCTCTTAAGAAATGCTGGAAGCACTCATGCATCTGTTTTTTGAAGCCAACGTCTGCACCTGCCACACTGCACCTGCCAGACAAAAACATGAACATGATGAATAGGACATGTGGCTTTGCATGGTTAAATGACATACAGTTGTTATCACGGGGGGGCAGCTGGTGCTGCGATTTTTCTCGACCCAGAAGAGAGCATGCCGCATTCCGCGTCGGGCTCTGAGGAGCTCGAAGTGGGTGAGGAGGTGCTTCCCCCCTCTGAACAGCCGACATAATCGGTGGCGCTTGAGGAGCTCCTCGAGGTGGTGACACGTGCTGTGTCTAGGTTAAAATTAGATTGGCCTGAAGAGGAAGTTAGTGTCGTCCATTCTAAGCTAGACGACCACTTTCTGACCCCAGGTCACAGGCCACCTCCACGCAGGCGGCTGCCGTTTTTCCCAGACCTCCACACCGGGGGGGGGAGGTCTTGGAGAAATCCATTTTCACCACAGATTTTTTCCCCTGCCATTTCTGGCTATTCGGCCATTATAGGGCTTGAAAGCAATGCATATGTGGCGATGCCTGGGATTGAAAAGACACTTGTGGGCTATCTCTCACCTACATCACCCGCATGGAGGAAGCCTGAACTTCCATCCAAGTTTCTCCCTCGGTGCTGAAAGCAGCCTGGGCCATCTTCCAGCTGCACCCAACCCCCTCCTAGCTCACTCAGGGCAGTGAAAAGGGTTAGTGTGGCTGCCTGTGTGCCCCCTCCGTCTAAGACTCGGGAGGCCAGTCAGCGGGCCCGGGCCCAGACCTGTCAGGTGAGAGGGGACCTCAGGTCTGTCATCTCAGCCAGGCAGGCTACAAAGGAGTCGTGATGCCTGAAGGCTGGGGTTCCTAGGAGCATCCTATTCAGGAACACACCCCCTACTGCCTGCCCCACCACCTCTGTCGTTTTGGGGGGCAGTATGGTCTGTGCCTGCTCCTCTTCCTTGCATGAATCTTCCTAGGTTGGCACCTGGCAGTGCGCTGTTTCAGGGCACCCGAGAGGTCTGCGCACGGTTGACACCGTTCTCAGACAACCAGGCAGTGTGGAAACTTCTGCCAGGTGTGTCTCAATGGGTCCTGGATACCATAGGAAAAGGCTACAGGATCCAGTACTCCTCCCGTCCTCTGTGTTTCCAGGGTCTGCTGCCCACGATTGTTGGCAGGCACCAGGCAGTGTTCCTCCAAGAGGAACTTCTCTCACTCCTGAGGAAAGTGGCCATAAAGCATGTTCCCCTCCCAGAGAGGGACTCCGGCTTTTACAGCTGATATTTCGTTGTCCCCAAGAAAGACAGGGAGCTGGGTCTGATTTTGGACCTGCAGGCTCTGAACTGTACTCTGAAGACTTACAAGTTCAAGATGCTCAGGCTCAAGGTTATCGTGTCCCAGCTCAGGTCCAAAGACTGGTTTGTGACGCTTATTTTCACATAGGCATTCTACCAGAGCACAAGAAGTTCCTCAGGTTTGCTTTTGGGGGTGAAGTGTACCAGTATTGTATTCATCCTTTTGGCCTAGCCCTTTCACCACACACGTTTACAAAGTACATGGATGCTGCCCTGGCACCATTGCATCGGCGGGGCATCCGTGTGCTCAATTACCTGGACGACTGGCTCATTCTGGCCCAGTCAAAGGATATGGTGGCCAGTCATCGAGATGCTGTGCTTGCCCATATCAGGTCTCTAGGCCTCAGGTTGAACCCAGGAAAGTGTGAACCCTTTGGGTCTGCTTCACATGAGGCCATTCCAGCTCTGGCTCAGGGGTGTGGGCTTTCATCCTCACATACATCCCTTCAGGGTTATAAGGGTTACACGGCATGGGCTTTGTACCCTACTTACAGATGGGGCCTTTAAAAAAGCCCGCCTCGGAGATAAGAGTGCCGCGCAGACTCCCGGCAATCTGCGAGACTCTTACGAAGGGGGGTCAAATTGTTCAGCGCAGGAAATACAAAACCTGTAGAGGGCAGTCATGTTTCATGTAGGCTGACGAGTCGACAATATGTGTTATTTTCTTTTGCCGGTTACATAAACAGTCACATCTGCGACTATCTCCGCTGTCACAGCTGGCTTTGTGGTACCGCTCGATGCAACTTTGGATTTCCTCAGGCGACGTGCGGTGTGTTAGGGAAAAAATGCTTCTGTTGGTTTGTTGATGGTAAACATCATTGTTGATGGGGTTATTAGCAATAGTTTATCAGTATTGCAGCAAATAGTTTGTTTTGTATTTCCAAATCGCTTTTAAATCTGAATAAAGAGTGTTATTTGGTGTAATTAGTGGTTTATTTTTTATATATTATGGTGTAGTAGAGGATATGGCAAACAGCTCATCCTGAATGAAATCCCTCATTCCATATCTAAAGCATTTTGAGCGCAATATAAATGTATCATATTGTTATTCTTATTATATATGAATAATAAGCTAATTTATTTAATTTAATTAAGCTACATTTAAACAAAAAATTGTTTTTTAACAATTTTTTTGTTTAAATGTAGCTAAAATAAATTGATTGCGACCACTTACCTTAAATAAATTTAGTAAATTGAATGAATCATTTTTTTCAGTGTGTGTTGTAAGATCTGTAAAGTCTTATCAGTCAATAAATATCTGTTTTAGTTTTCTATATCGTGTTTAAGTCATTATTTATATATTTTATAAAATACAATGTTATCTAAATACAATATGTGATGCTGAGGTATTTTTTTAATTAAAAATAAGCTCCAGTTCATGTTCTCTAAGCAATAAACACTGTTTAACACATGACTTTTAGTCTGATTATTTGCATTGAGCATATCGCAATATAGAGGTTGTTCTTATGTAGTTATGTACTAATTTAGCATTTTTGTCTGATTATTTGCCATTGAGGCATATCACAATAGAGAGATTAGCAACCTGCGCGGCGCAGATGGATTGACACATGAGATCAATGTAACGCGAGAGTGATAAGCTTTTGAATGGCTCTCGCGGAACTTTGATGTCATAGATTGATTTGTCTGCGCAGTGCTGCATGCAGTCAAATACATGTAAACAATACGCCTGTTTCATTACGTTCAGGCCGAATACAGATGCCCCTACACCAGGGGCGGTTCTAGACCTTTTTTAGGGTGGCTTCAGCCCCCCTGTGTGTGATCTCAGCCACCCTAAAACTATCATTAACTTTCATAAATAAACAATAAAAATTACGTTAAAATGCAGGACATGTCGTCGATGGGAAAGAAAATTATTTATCAGTTTGATCCAAGAGCGATTTTTTTTACTTTGCTTTTACGCGCGTGCGTTGTAATCTTTCAAAAGTGCGTCTTCAGCTGTCTGCTTTATTTGAACGGAGAAGCACAGGTACGCGCAGCGTGCACGCGCAGTCGGAGCTGGAGGTGTTTAGCTATAACGTTAATCGGCGGAAAGACGGCAACCAAAAGCAGTGAAATTTCACTATTCTTATTACCAGAGTTGTCATATAATATATAATATAAAACTCTTCTTTTAAATTCTCTCTGAGGGCTAAAACCGAAATCCTAGAACCGCCCCTGCCCTACACTCGTAATATATTCATTTATTTAAAAAAACGGCATCACCCTCATGTCCATGTGTACACGTAAAATAAAATATGAATTATTAAAAAAAATAATTATGCATTATTTATAAAAAATAAAATATGCATTATTTATGTCTCCCCACAGTCTTTATTTTAGCTGCTTCATAACATTTAGCCTTGATAGACCACTGACACAACCCCCAATACAGGGATTCAAAAGAAAACCGGTTTTTCCTGTTTTCACCATGTTGTGGGGTGATTGCAGTTACTGTTTAACATTAGATTTACTGACTTTTTTATTTTCTGGTGCAGGTCCCAAGGTGTGATTCCCCCCTGTTGAGATTTTCACAGTTCTTCCCCATCACCCATGAGGCCTGGCACATTTGCATTTGTTCACTCAGAGTAGCTCAGATCCAAGGCAGGCCAAACCTCTGTCTGTGACATAGAAACCTTCAGAAATGCCATGCCGTCTATACAAAATAGTCTGTTTTATTTATAAAAAAAAATGTGTGAAAACAGAATGAAAAGTTGCTAATACAATGACATGAATAAAATGAAAACTTGCTAACACTTCAGTCTCCAATGTTTGTTTGTACACAAATGTCATAAGCTGAGTGAAGTTATGGTCCATGGCTTTTGACATGTTCGTACACATACAGAATAAAATGATGTCATTTCATTTTCATTGGCCATCACTGAATTATAACACCAAAAGTGAATTTTGAGATGGAACAAGAACCCAACATGCCTCCACGGAAGATGCACCGTGGTACTGGGAAGCCCTGTCTGAGCCAGACGGCAAAAGACAGCACTGTGTGGGAAGAGGAGGACATTGGAATGCCCAGTGCAGTAGCAAATCGCTTGTGCTTCACTGCGCAAGCTGGACCCACAGAGTCTTTGTGTGTGACATGGAAACCTTCAGAAATGTCTGCCGTATTTATACAAAAGAAACACATTCACAATATATGGATACACAACTCTGTTTTATTTTAAATAGAACTTACACATTTCAAATTTGTTGAAGCGTGTCCAGATGACAGAGATCGCAGCAAATTTGTCTGTCTCTGTGTGTGTGTGTGTGTGTGTGTAGCATCAATTCAGTAGCATCATTTCATATTTTGCATTCTGCTTGGCAAAGGCATATCAAAAGTGTGAAATATTTACAAATGTGTAGCTTTTTTTTTCTGGAGGCCTAATGAAATGCAATGCCCAATTTGTATGTGTGTGTGTTTGTGTGTGCGTGCTTGCGTGCGTGTGTGTGTGTGTGTGTGTGTGTGTGTGAAATGTTTAAAAATGTATAGCTTTTGTTCTGTCTTGAGGCCAACAGAAATGCAATGCACAATGCTTTGAACAGTGTTTGACTGTGTGTGTGTGTGTGTGTGTGTGTGTGTGTGTGTGTGTGTGTGTGTGTGTGTGCATTTTACTGTATGTGTGCATTTTTGTGTCTGTATGTTCATTGCCAACGAAAATAGACAAAATTAATTTTACTTGCAAAGTTCATAATTTGGAACAATCCTGGTAAATTTCAGGCAAATATGTGGAAGGAAACCCAAGTTATGACACATTAAACTTTCCAGATGAGTCAAATAGACCCCAGTTCTGCACAAGTTGTCATTGTATTAGCAACTTTTCATTCTATTTTCACACAATTTTTTATAAATAAAACAGACTATTTTGTATAGACGGCAGACATTTCTGAAGGTTTCCATGTCACACACAGAGGTTTGGCCTGACTTGGATCTGAGCGAACAAATGCAAATGTGCCAGGCCTCATGGGTGATGGGTGTGTTTGCACAACAAAAGCAGGAGGAGAATCGAGCTGAATAACTGTGAAAATCTCAACAGGGGGGAATCACACCCTGGGACTCGCACCAGAAAATAAAAAAAGTCAGTAAATCTAGTGTTAAATGCTATTTACTGCATAACTTATAAACATTCATCTGAAATACCCTATAACTTATAAAAAATGGGTCGATATTGCATAACTTAATTTGACATATGTTGATATAACCAACTTAAATTTACAGCAATAAGTGGAAAGTTTTACGTAATCAAAAAATGGTTAATACAAAGCACAAGCTTTTTCTTGCAGTTACTTTGTTTAAATGCTATTTACTGCATAACTTAAAGGGTATTTCAGATGAATGTTTATAACTTGGACCCAATAAAAAATGGGCCGATTGGCTCTGAATGGGTCGATATTGCATAACTTAACCCTCCTGCAGACCTCGTCTGAATTCCTATACAAATTAGGAGCGCTGAGTCAACTTGACCTTGTCTGTTTTGACTGCTTATAAAAAATGAAGTATATATGATAGCCTTTTTTTTCAGCTTTTTCACCAACTTGTTTACAACATATTAACATATATTTTGCGAAAAAATTTGTAATATTTGGTATAATAAACCTCATTAATATTTGGTATAATAAACCTCAATAAAATTCCTCATTTTCTAGTAAAAAAAGAAATTTTGAATTATTTTCACTCTAGAGGCACAAAATTTAATGCACAATTACAGGCTGGTATATTTCAAAGCCAGGAGATTGTTTTGAAACCATTTTGACCATTTTTAATGTCAGTAAATAATAATAATAATAATAACAAATTGAATAACATGGTTTAGGCTTGTTAAGTACAAATTTACAGAACATCGATCAATACAGAACACAGCAGTGTCTTAATGAAATTAAAATGAGCCAGTATTTGTGCACCTGTAAATGTACAAAACGAATGCAATACAGAAAGCAATGCAAATAAATGATTTTAGAGATATTTCTATAAATATCTCTAAAATAAATGATTAAAGTAACTTAATAAAATCTCTTAATGTCACTTATGTTATGTTACCCCTAACGTGAACTGTGATTTCCTTTATATTTTACATTGCTATTATTTGAGTAAATGTAGGCAACATATAATAATAATAAGAATGTTTCATACGTCTTTATAATTATATTTTATTGTGGATGTTTTCTCACAATTCTGATGTAATGTGAAGTAAAATAAAAAATCTATTTTTTTAAATGTAAATTAATATAATTAATATTAATATAATATAAACATATACAATCTTAAAAAACCTTTGAGTGCTTAAGAGAAACAGGGTTCTTATGCGCCACCTGGTGGATATTCTGTGAAGCGAAACACATTAAGGTGATTTCTAGGATAGTCCCCCCGAACAAAAGTGCGGTAAACCGCGGCAAACTGCGGCAATAATTGCAGAATGCCACAGCAAAAGGCGTGCGTTCTTAAAGGCCCCATCTGTATGTGGAAAAGACCCCGGTTCCTGGCCTTGGGTCCCACTCTAGGGCCTCGCTTTTGGGCTGGGGAGTGGCCTTGGAGGGCCATCCTGCCCAGGGTCTATGGGAGGGCCGCTATTTCTCATGGGATATAAATTGCTTTCTGCGTGGTGTCAGGCAGCTGAGGCCTTTCTTCCTGGGACCTCTCTGTGGTCCTGGAGGGGCTGCTGGAAGCCCCCTTTGAGTCCATGGAGTCAGCCTCTGAGACGTTTCTGACCCTGAAGTTGGCTCTGCTCCTAGCCTTGGCCTCTCTCAAAAGAGTGGGTGATTTGCAGGATGGCATGTCCAAGGCTATTTTGCACCTCAGGGCAGGATATGTCCCTAAGTTACCCAGGATGGCAGGCTGTCCAGTCATCCTGCAGGCCTACTGTCCCCTACCCCATGAGTCGGCGGAACAGGAGAGGCTGCATTTGCTTTGCATAGTAAAAGCCTTGAGGACTTATGTCCATCGCTCTAGCTCATGGCATAACTCCCCCGCCCTTTTTGTCTGTTTTGGGGGCCGGAATAGGGGTAATCAGGTTTCCAAACAGCGCCTGGCACACTGGGTAATGGAGGCCATTTCTCAGGCCTATGAGGTGCGTGGTCTTGCCTCGCCTCTTGGCATCAGGGCTCATTCCACTAGGGGTATTGCCTCATTCAATGCTTTGCCCAGGGATGTCCCCCTTGTACATATTTGTGCTGCAGCAGGTTGATCCTCTCCGCACACCTTTATCAGGTTCTATAAACTGGACTTGGACCCCACTCCAGGGTCCCAGGTCCTGCAGGGTAATTGATGGTCACTTCCCAGTCTGCTCGTGCTCGCTCACGGCCTCTGGCACAGTCATCGACATAAACTGTTGTTGAAAAGGCATTATTATGTTGGCTTTGTAAAACACTGTTTTGCTACTGGATCTTATTTTTAAAACCAGTCAAAACGTCAGGTAATCAGCTAACAGTACAGCACAAGCCAAGCAGTGATCAAACCCGGAGTCTGAAACAGTTCAATACAATTTCTTGGTATGTCGACTAGAGAACTGCAAAAGTTAATTTTTGCTTAGCATCAAACCAAATATTCTAATTTACTGCAGCTTAAGAACAGCTTAGGATGTGAAAATATCAACCTAATTCTAATCTTATTAGAACAAGACTAAAGCTAAGATTATTTGTATTAGTGTTTCAGTGATGTGTTACATGCAAAGCAAAGAAAATGTAATTTAATTAAAATGTATCTTTAACATAGATAGAGATAAAAAGCATATTGATTAGTTATCATTGCCATCATAGTCTACAGCATGAGTCAAAGCACAGGAAGATCCATAATCATTAGAACATTACAAGCACTGGTTAAAACCATGAAGTACAAGCACTGGTTAAAACTGTGTGGGACTAGTTAGTTTTATTAGATATTTTCTCGTATTATTTAACTGTTTTATAGTCTAAAAATACCAAGTAAATTTTAATCAAAAAGTTTAGTGCATTCAAGTCAATGCACCATTGGACTCTTACACGCGTTTTGGATCAGAGGAGGGCTGTTTCACGTGGCTAGTTGAAGTAAGGTGAGTTATTTTTACATTTCTTCTGTAATTTGTGTCATTTTATAGGTCTGTGAGCATTTTTATAGTTTTTGTGATTGGTGATTTTGTTGTATAATTCTTCAGTAAAATAAAGTTAGTGTTAGGGGTCAACATTACACTTTCAACGGCAATGAGGCCTAGAACTTTCCATAGTCATTTACAAAGCATTGAGGCTCATATAGAAGTTTGTTTAAAACCAAAAAACTTTCTGTGGGTTGATGGTGATTTCATGACAAAACAGAAAAACATTTGATTTGAAATTTGCATTCTGTTTTTCTTAACGTTACACATTATGCAATTGACTTCCTAGTCGGGCAGATTCCTATAGAAATAATTGATGCTGTGATCCAGTTTGTTACATATAAATACGTAATATAAATATATTCACTGAAAAACGTAACCATATTATTTTCTATCATGGTAATGATATTTAAATTACATGAATTTGATATTAGGCATGAATAGATAACATGACACATTAGCTATGTTTAGTAGTAGTAGTAGACTTTGTCACTGGTCACAGATACCAGCGAAATTAGCCATCAACCTGTCCATACATACAATATGACAAGGTGGGGACAAGACAGGAAGACAGGGGATTGAAGAAGAAATACAGCATAATATGAGGGAGGGGAGGAGAAAAAAAAAACAATCCCCAGACTAAGCTCCTGTGGGGAGTACAGTGTGGGAACAGGAAAAAAACACCTCAGCAACATAAGCACATAATCAGTACGCCATGAAAAACACATGACTTGCAACAGGGGAGAGAAGTGGGGGGTGGAGGTAATCCAGCACAGGCAAGCAGCCATCCGGTTCTGCAGCCATTCTTGGCGCCGGTCACCGACCCACTTGTCAGACTGGAAGTACAAAGCGGCGAAGGCATGGGATGGGGGTGGGGTGTGAATGCATATCTTTATACAGTATATGTGCTTGTGTGTATGTGTGCGTATGTATGTGAATGTGTAGGCCTGGAGAGTCGCTGCTCCCGGCATCCAATCTAGGTGCCTCAGTCCGCAAGATCCGTAGGGATGTGGTAGCTCAGTGGTTAAGGTGTTCGGCTACTGATCGGAAGGTCATGGGTTCGAACCCCAGGAACTCCACCAAGCTGCCACTGCTGAGCCCCTGAGCAAGGCCCTTAACCCTCAGTTGCTCAGTTGTAAGTCACTCTGGATAAGGGTGTCTGCTAAATGCCGTAAATGTAAATGTAAATGTCCCAGAGAGAGTCAACAATCAGCAGGTGTCTGTGGAAGTGGGGGAAGGAACGCAAGAGCGTCTCACTGCAGTGCTCTTCCGGGGGAGTTGTTGTTCCCACAGCGGCCTTGGCCGAGGCCAGTGCTGGTTGAGGGGAGCCAAAAGCAGATAAGATTGGGATTGTTTGGTCTTGGGGCGAGTAGACGCATTCCAATTTACACAACTACTCTCTTAGTCCATTCTGGTCTCCAAATCGATCCATTTTCCTTTCTAAATCAGTGAGCTTCTCCGTGATGTTATCCAAAGCAGTGAGCTTCTCCATGATGTTATCCATATTGCGGTTAATAGTACGAGCCTCAGTGCTGACCGTTTAATGCTTTGTTCAAATTAGCGGGTTCATAATATGCTGCAAAGGGCAAGTCATGAAGTTAGCGCCATTATCATGCTGCACGAGTTATGAAGTTAAAGTAGCCTTGCACAAAAAAGACTGCACGTCATCTGGTAAGCAATCCATAATAAAGCTACTACACGCATTTTAAATTCAATTTAAAAAAGCTTGTTATGGATACTAAGCAAGACAATCGACACGTCGTTGAGAATAAAAAGCAGACAAGATAGTATGGAAAAGTGTTTCATTTTAACAATTTACAAAGAGAAAAAAGTTGTTATCTACAGTTGTGCACAGTACAATACTGTATGGTGATGTCATTGATGTGTGACATATGATTTAGCTGTGTCAGAATACAGATTGTATTTCAGCAGAATATTACTTTCTGTAGTTTAATGTATTATCATTAATTCTGTTGTTTTAATATAACACATTTTGTCTGTTTATTTACAGGGTTACTACAGCTCAGACTCCTGATTTTCATCACTGGTATCTGGTGGGTCATGAAGGAGAAACAGTAGGCTTCTAATGTTATGTCTTGGCCATGCAAATAATGCAAATTTGAGACATCAAAACATCTAGAACTTTTAAAGCATTATAGATTAAAACATGCACACACTGGTCAAGGCTGGTCAGAGCCCTGCTTGTACTCGGATTGTCCGTGCTCATTTAGAAGTTGGGGACCACTTTGTGCACATTTGTCTAGGCAGCACACACAAACAGAACAGTTAATGCAAACTGTTTCATTTTCATGTCTTGTGTGCAATTTATTTAATTGTCACAAAGAGGGGCAGTATTTTGAACACCTTGGTGTTCATCGTAAAAAGCACAAAACTGTTCATTGTGTTTTTAGAGCTTGTGACTACAGTACTAATATATATTCAACTTTTGCTTCACATAGAAGTAGGAAGCACAATCCTCACTGCCCCGAAGATTTTAAAAACACAGTATTTCTGACATAGGTTAATCATTTAGGATGGTGCACCTCTCAGAAAATCTGGCCTGGATACAGTACATAGAACAAGGTGACTCCAAAAACCCTGGGATGAACCTAAAAGTGATGAAGTAAAACTGAAAATTCATCTTTAGATATAACAAAGTACTTGATGTTTCATTATGTGATTGACATTGCGGTCTAATTATTGCAGTATAAAAATGACATAAGTCTGCATGCTTAAGAACACTGCTTAGGGCTTAGATATACAGTACTGTGCAAAAGTCTTAGGCGTGCTAGTATTTTACCCCCAAAAGAGACTTTAAGGCAGTTAAGTTTTTCCTTTGCTGTATTGTGCCAGTAAGAATTTTAAGTTTACATTTCTAAACATTCATTTTGTCATTATTTGTAAAAATCCAGTGAGATTTTTGTATGCACAAGGAGTCTGACAACAGCCGGTGCTACACACAGAGATCTGATCTCATCATCATCAAATCTGTCTATTATTACATGAAAACTGAGACAAACTACATTCAGAAGAACTTAACTGGCTTAAAACCGGGGGGTAAAAATACTAGCATGCCTAAGACTTTTGCAGAGTTCAGTATGTGTTGACAACATTATTCTCTTCACAAAACCAAAGCATTGAGGTGAGACGTGAAGCTATTATCCTGAGCCTTATACTGTACCTTGGTGAAAAAGAAGAGGAACTTTTTGAAGAATGCCTGGTAAAGCTTTTTTTGTAAAATAACATTTTTAAATTGTGTTACCATAAAGTTAAGCCTGAGTTAAGAGGCACATAAATT
Source organism: Tachysurus vachellii (assembly GCF_030014155.1). Taxonomy (NCBI): domain Eukaryota; kingdom Metazoa; phylum Chordata; class Actinopteri; order Siluriformes; family Bagridae; genus Tachysurus; species Tachysurus vachellii. The sequence continues at coordinate 2,059,500 of NC_083461.1, forward strand.
CTTAATCTAATGCCATGTTCTACTAAACTATTTGAGAGTTGTTTTACCAGTACAAACCAAGTAATATTTCTTGTTACTTATATGCAGGAGGACAGTCGCAGTGACACCATGCAACAAATCCTTAAGATGCTGGTGATGGTGATGCTGGTGATGCTGGTTTATAGGATTCAGTGGATGTATCTATTATTCTTGAAGGCCGGGACATCATACCAGGATGTCACAACATGGCTAAAGCTTGTGCACTAATTTAGGGGTTGATTTATGCCCTCAACCTTGCATACCCCAAAGCCCTGCACTGTACTTTTGAGGTGTTTCACAAACTTTTTCTAGAACTGAATGGGATTAAGTTGTCCTCTAAAGTTCAAACTTAAAGTCCAAGTTGCTGTCTTAAAGTGTGTTTGTGATGGCAAGTTCTGCACATTCTGCACATTCTTGGATGCCATTACTCAGTGTTCGATCCTGCATGTTCTGGTGAACCCTTTGCATAAATAACTTGTTTTGAGTTGTTCTGTTGTTTTGAACTTGTTTTGTGGTACTAAATTTACCTTTAGTAGTGTTTTCAGTTTTATGCCTTATAACCACCTGGTCTTACTGTCTTTTATCACAAACTTTTAACACCAAGATAGACCAGACTTTAGAAACATAGATGTGTTTGTACTGTGTGTGTCAGTGCTTTTGAATTTACTTTAATCAAGGCAAATAGTGGTGGGAAGTTGTTTTTAGTAATGTTATAATTTTTTGCCAGTTTTCAGGTACTTTTATCTAGAGCATTTAACATCTTTAATATAGCTGTTTTATGCAAAATGTTTTGATACCTTTGGGGAAAAATAAAAAATTTAATTGTATTTAACCAGTGTGATTTGTGTTGAAAGTGTAGCAGAGTGAGTGAGATTATTTGCTTGTTGGGTCACGTGATGAGTGAATATTTTATATAAAGGCAGGTTTCGGGTTACCTGGCTATGCGTGATTTTTGGCACCGCCCTCTCGTGGGACCCCAGGTATGTGTGTTTAACAGCGCGGTAACTTGCCCGACAAACTTTATATGCGTGCCTACTCATGTGCTTTGTTTAACACTAGTGATGGCGAAGTGAAGCTTTATTGAAGCAGTAAAGCTTTCAACCCAGTTGTATCACTCACTCACTCACTCACTCATCTTCTACCGCTTATCCGAACTACCTCGGGTCACGGGGAGCCTGTGCCTATCTCAGGCGTCATCGGGCATCAAGGCAGGATACACCCTGGACGGAGTGCCAACCCATCGCATGGCACACACACACACTCTCATTCACTCACGCAATCACACACTAGGGACAATTTTCCAGAGATGCCAATCAACCTACCATGCATGTCTTTGGACCGGGGGAGGAAACCGGAGTACCCGGAAAAAAACCCCGAGGCTCGGGGAGAACATGCAAACTCCACACACACAAGGTGGAGGCGGGAATCAAACCCCGACCCTGGAGGTGTGAGGCGAACGTGCTAATGTTTTATGTTTTATGTTATTTATGTTTATGTTTATGTTTATCTTATGCTTTATGTTATGTTTTATTAACAATCAGCAGTCAGCAATCAGGTGTCCAAAGAAATGCATACATAGTGATTTGGAAATGAATGTTTTCATTTGAAATGAATTGTCAAGTGTAGCAGCAGCGGCAGCGTGTAGCAGCAGCGGCAGCGTGTAGCAGCAGCGGCAGCGTGTAGCAGCAGCGGCAGCGTGTAGCAGCAGCGGCAGCGTGTAGCAGCAGCAGCAGCTTTGGAGCTCTCGCGTCTTCCAAGCTGCGAGCTTGTAGCTGTCCTTGAACTCTTTTTTGTCTTGTGTTATGCCATACGGAACCGGGGGCCACTGAACCTGCATTAACGACGACAGTGGGGGCTCGCTGACAGCCTTAGCCACCGGGTAGGCACGTATGGTTGTGTTATGTTGTGTTGCAGTTAGATTGTAGCGCATACGGTAATATAACGTGGTGTTTGAATTTGTGCGTCGCATTTGTTTGCTTGGCTGAGTATTTTACTCAACTCCGACTTATCCGAGTTATACTTTAACTCCTTACCCTTTGTTACCTTTATTTATATATTGTTTTCCCAGCGCTGCTGCTAGCTGGTTAGCATCGCTAGCCTGCTAGCCTATTTATTTGTTTTCCCAGCGTCCGCCCCTAGCCGGCTAGAATAATTAGCTTGTTAGCCAGAGTACCGCTAGTACTTGCGATATAACATCATGTCGGTTACGTCCCTGCCTTTGAGTGCAGTGGAGGACACGTTCGAGCTGCACTCGGTGGAACTGGAACTGGAGGCCGTGGAGAAGCAGATCCGCGACCTACAGGTGAAGCGGGCTGAGCTGCGGGAGCGGATCTGCTTCTCCACGGCGGAAGCGGAAAGCCGCGCTGGAAGCTCCCCGGTCGGCCGCTCACCCATCTCAGGTAAACTCCAGGCATGTAATTTCTACTCCCTCCACCTCTACTCCGTGTGTTCCTCTGCCCAGGCCCAACGCACCCAGGAAGTGGCCTGGCCAGGGGCAGTTCACTCCGGCACCAGGGCACCGCGGATCCTGAATGCAGCAGCGGAGGACACGTGCCGGTCCGAGGACCTCCCCCCCACCACCGCCGGTCTTCGAGATCCCCACCCGGAACCGCTTTGCCCCCCTTCGCGAGACGGCCCGCGACACTGTGATCATCGGAGACTCCATCGTCCGCCACGTCCGTGCTACTGTGGCTAAAGGTAAGGCTCGTACTCACTGCTTACCTGGTGCCCGTGTTCTTGATGTCGCTACACAGGTACCTAGGGTCGTGAGCAGAAACACCGGAGCCGTGGTTCTTCACGCCGGCTCGAACGACACCAGCCTGAGGCAGTCGGAGATTCTGAAGAAAGACTTCAAGACCCTGGTGGAGACGGTTCACACCACAGCGCCCACGGCGAGGATCATCGTGTCCGGACCACTTCTGACATACCAGCGAAAAATTGAAAGGTTCAGTAGACTTTTTGCTTTTAATGAATGGCTTCAGTCATGGTGTCAGGCTCAGAATCTACTCTTTGTCGATAATTGGAATGTTTTCTGGGAGCGTCCTAGGCTGTTCCGCGCCGACGGCCTGCACCCCAGCAGAGTTGGAGCGGAGATCCTCTCGGACCACATCTCCAGGGCACTCACACCTTCTGACTGGTAAGCTACGCTTTAAATTCAAACTTAAATTTCAACAGCCCTCCGTCACCCCACCACATTGACACAAATTCACACATAGCTCACCCCATAGAAACTGTGTCTGTTCCCTGAGCAGTGAGATTCAAAATAATCTTACGGTAATTAGACCAGAAAAATGCCAAAGAAACAAACAAAAGCAGTTCCTAAAGTTTGGGCTTCTGAACATTAGATCACTTGCACCAAAAGCACTTATTGTAAATGAAATAATCTCAGAAAATAGCCTTACTGCAATCTGCCTTACAGAAACTTGGATTAAACCAAATGATTACATCGCTCTAAATGAGTCTAGAGAGCGATCAGACTCCTCAGACTGGTCGTGGAGGTGGTGTAGCCACTATTTTAAGTGATCACCTTAGTGTTACACAGAGAACACAGTATAGATTTAATTCTTTTGAAGTGCTTGTCCTCAATGTTACAATATCGCACATGCATGCAAAAAAATCCCAGACGTCTCTTGCGCTAGCAAACGTGTATAGACCACCAGGGCCCTACACTGATTTTCATAGAGAATTCACAGATTTTCTGTCAGACCTATTGGTTAGCTTTGATAAAGCATTAATTGTAGGAGACTTTAACATTCACGTTGACGACACAAATGATGCGTTAGGACTCACATTCATGGACTTACTAAACTCACTTGGGCTTAAACAAAACGTCACTAGAGCAACTCACCGTTGTAATCATACACTAGATTTAATAATATCACACAGAATAGATGTCACTGATATACAGTAGATATCATTCCTCAAAGTGATGACATCACAGACCATTACCTCATACTGTACACACTACCTGTAGAACAGACTAACTGTGTCTCACCTCGTTATTGACTCGGTAGAACTATCATTTCAACCACTAAAGACAGATTCACAAATAACCTGCCTGATCTGTCTGGACTTCTTACTGCACCCTTAAACACAGACGACCTAGATGAAATAACTAACAGCATAGGTGCTATATTCACTAGCACATTATACACTGTTGCCCCAATCATATTAAAGAAGGTTAGAGATAAAACGCTTGCACCATGGTCTAATAGTCATACTCACACCCTCAAGAGAGAGACCCGTAACCTCGAGGTTTAGAATTAGAGGTTTTTAGAATTGCGTATAAGGAAAGTATGTCCAACTATAGACAGGCTCTAAAAGCTGCCAGGGTTGAGCACCTGAGTAAACTCATAGAAAATAACCAGAACAATCCCAGGTTTTTATTTAGCACAGTGGCTAGATTAACAAAACACCAGAAATCTGAACACACTATTCCATCACAGTTCAGTAGTGAGGATTTTATGAGATTCCTCACTGATTAAATCGAAAGTATCAGGAGTAAAATTGGTGACACTCAAAATATGAGAGCTTCCAGTGACTGAGTCTCACCTAAGGCTCTAGACACAAAACTACTTTGCTTTACAAGTACAGGACAGAAAGAGTTAGTTAAGCTTATTACCACAGCTAAATCAACAACTTGTTCACTAGACCCCATTCCAACTAAACTACTGAAAGAAGTGTTAAATAAAGCTGGTGAGCCTCTTCTTAATATTATTAACTCCTCACTATATTTAGGTCACGTCCCTAAGTCTTTCAAGTTTGCAGTTATTAGGCCACTCATCAAAAAACCCAATTTAGATCCAAATGAACTATCAAATTACAGACCTATTTCACACCTCCCATTTATGTCTAAAATACTTGAAAAGGTTGCGTCTGTTCAAATGAGCTCCTTCTTACAGGAGAACAATATCCTCGAAGAGTTTCAGTCAGGTTTCAGGCCCCACCATAGCACAGAAACTGCACTTGTGAAAGTCACAAATGACCTGTTCTTAGCTTCGGACCAAGACTGTATGTCCCTATTAGTCCTACTTGACCTTAGTGCTGCATTCGACACTATAGATTACAACATTCTCCTAGATCGCTTACAAAATTACACAGGTATTCATGGACAGGCTTTAAGTTAGTTTAAATCCTACCTGTCTGATCGATACCATTTTGTAGAATTAGATGGTGAATCCTCCAGTTTACTACCAGTTAATTATGGGGTCCCTCAAGGATCAGTTCTAGGACCTCTGCTCTTCTTGATATACATATACATGGGATTAGTTTCCATTGCTATGCTGATGACACACAGTTATATATCTCATCAAAACCAGATGAAATAGCTAAACTGTCCAAATTAACTCAGTGCCTTAGAGAGATAAAAGACTGGATGAGCTGTAACTTTCTGTTATTAAACTCTGATAAGACAGAAATACTAATTATAGATCCAAAAACCAGTACACAGAAACTCTCACAATTTAACTTCCAATTAGAGGGATGTACTGTTACTAGTAGCTCGACAGTGAAAGACCTGGGTGTTATATTAGACAGCAACCTGTCTTTTGAAAATCATATCGCCCAGACCACAAAAACAGCCTTCTTTCACCTTAGAAATATTGCCAAGCTGAGAAACATACTGTCTCTACCTGATGCTGAGAAACTAATTCATGCATTCATGACCTCTAGACTGGACTATTGTAATGCATTACTAGGTGGTTGTCCTGCATCTTTAATAAATAGGCTACAGTTAGTCCAAAATGCAGCTGCCAGAGTTCTCACTAGGACAAGAAAGTATGACCATATAACCCCAATTTTATCATCTCTACACTGGCTACCTGTTAAGTTTAGAATTGATTACAAACTGCTGCTACTTACGTACAAGGCTCTTAATGGTTTAGCTCCCATGTATCTAACTAGTCTTCTAACACGTTACAATCCTTCACGCTCTCTAAGATCACAAAACTCAGGACTTCTGGCAGTTCCCAGAATATCTAAGTCTACTAAAGGCGGAAGAGCGTTTTCTTATTTAGCTCCCAAACTCTGGAATAGTCTTCCTGATAGTGTTCGGGGCTCAGACACACTTTCCCAGTTTAAATGTAGATTAAAAACCCATCTCTTTAGTCAGACGTACACATAATACATCCCGTTATATTATATTGTGCACTATTACACTAGACTTGCACATTTTTATGAACAGCAGATATATTAATCCCTTTGCACTGCTCTTCTCTTTTTCAACCCATGCCGAGACACCCAGACATTGTACCAGCTCCGATCGTCTTCCGTGCGATGAAGTTTTGGTTTCCGCTTAGATGGGGCCGACTCTGCGAGAATCCTGAAGAAAACATCTACAGATCTACCAGCTCCAGTTGGACTCTGTGATACTAAGAGGAGATCTGAACTCCATGTGATCCCTACACCAATACAACATTTGTCTGATTGTATATTTGGAATCACACCATCTAGTGTCACCCATATGAGGATGGGTTCCCCTTTGAGTCTGGTTCCTCTCAAGGTTTCTTCCTTTACTAATCTAAGGGAGTTTTTCCTTGCCACTGCTGCCTGAGTCACCTCAGACTTGCTCATTGGGGATAAACACATATACATACACACATACACAGACTGTGAACTATATATATTTTGAACTTATTATATTAATTCTCTATATTACTCCTTATGCTTATCTTCTGTTCTATGTTTACGTTCTGTAAAGCTGCTTTGAGACAATGTCCATTGTAAAAAGCGCTATTCAAATAAAATTGAATTGTATTGAATTGAAAATGTTGGGAATTTACGGGAATTAATTGTAGTGGTGTATGGGTAAGTCATGTGTAAAATACAATGGGGCCATTTTAGACTTCGAGTCCTACCTGAGGTGCCTGCAGCTGCTGTAGAGGTTTCCTAATGCTCTGGTATGGGGTCAGATGCTGTTTCCCTTACCTTTGTTGCACACTCAGCTGTAAGCCTTTTTATAGCATTTTAGGCATTGGATGGATTGCAAAACCCAGTGGTTTTAAAACGTGGATCCAGGAGCATGGTAAGGGTCATTTGGCTTGCTGTTTCATAATGAGCCAACTTCTCAGACATTAGTGTTAAGACGTTGGCACAGAGCTGTTTATTTATGAGCAGGTTTGCCCATCTGTAGCTGGAAATTGACAAGTTGCTCCTTTGCAACAGTGCTTGATCTAAAATAAGCAACAATCTTCCTTGCCTTGCTCCTGATGTCTACAAGCCCTGGGAAGGCAATAGCTTTTTTAACAACAAGGTTTAGAGCATGAGCTATGCAAATGGTATGCCTCAGCTGTAAATTGTTGGCACATGCTATCATATTAGCAGCTGCATCAGTGACAAGACATCTAATTTTAGACTGGATCCCCCATTCCTCAATGAGAGATGTCTTCACTGCAGCAATGTTTGCTGCTGTATGTGAAGCAGGAAATTTTCCTACTCCCAGCAACACCATAGCAAGTTGTTCTTTACTGTCAATGAAGTGGCAACAGCTAAATAAGAATCCATATTAATTGATGTCCACATATCCGAAGTTCACAGATGTAGCCCTAATCTCTTCTTCTTTAGCTCTCTCTTTCTCCTCTGTATACCTTTTCTCCACCATTGTTTTCAGAGCATGTATGTAGGATCCAAAAAGCCAACATCCTCCACAATGGTAAAAGGATGTGAGTCTTGGACAATCATGTTCACAAGAGCCTCATCAATATTGTCTTTTTTGTTTCCTACAGCACACACACACACACACACACACGCACGCACACACACACACACACACACACACACACACACACACACACACACACACACACACACACACACACACAGAGAGAGAGAGAGAGAGAGACTGTTTCTATTTTGACAATAATAAAATAACAGCAGCACTTTTAAACCACTTAATTATTTTAATTAAAACTGAAACAATTGACTAAAATTAAAAGTAGGCTTTAACCTTGGCTGTAGGCTCCATCTTGGACAGAGTATCTGACACTGTCATGCTTTGCACGAAAATGCCTCAACATGGATGATGTATTATTATTAAAGGCCAGCTGCTGGGAGCAAATCAAATACTGGACCTAAAAACAGATTAAGGATAGACCTTGTCTCAAAAGTATAAAGTGTGAACCATTTAAAAAAAAAAGATCATGGTATTAAGCGGTGCACAAAAGGCTTTTCTTGCATTTCTATATTTTTCTTATTTTTCTTTACTTATTACTACTATTTAATAAACATATATATGACAAAATATACAACATGAATTCGTATAATTGCCCAATGATGAGTGAGATTTAAGTTATAAATATAGGCTTCACAACAAAACCATATATATTCACCTAATTGTGCAAAATCAAATAAAAGTGTTCCCACATTTCAGAACACGATCTTTTTGTAACAGGCTCCATTTACAACAATAAGCTCTCCTAAACTCGCTATACAGTAATAGATTCCGTGTAACGCAATACTCCAATACAACACAATAAGCCTTTGAATCAGATAACGAAGCAGTCACGTGGGTGTGTGTGAAACGAAGCTTCGGACGTCATTGGTCACGTGATTTTGCCAGAAACGAATCAAGCTTTAATGAAAATCGGTTCATTTCTTTTGACACACTCCTCTGCGCTTCGGTGTCACTGGTAACATCACTACTATATTCTCTAAATGTTATTTCATTTAATTTGTATCAGATTTCACCCAGCACCACAAATGACACACCGACTCCAGGCTCTTTGGTGAATCACGTCTGCAGTTTAATAAACAAAAGACACGGGATCACAAACACACACATCCTCTCACCAACAGTCTGTCTGAAGGATGTGAGACTAAAGGATGTGAGACAGATTAATCCCTGTCCTCCATTAACATAGTGACTGCAACTCAAAATCTGGGTCTCAGTTGGCTAAATATACAGTACGCAATATACGACTTAAATAAAAACTACACACACTCAATTAAAGTCAAATAAGCAACATAACAATTCTACAGACTCAATCCCCCAAAATTGTGTATTTAAAACTCATATTTAAAGAGAAAACTCGCGCTCTAAATTAATACGTGGGCGGCAACATTAAACAAACAGATTAAGGCCGTTCGTTTCTAAAACTTGATAAATGCATCTGACTTCTCATAGAAAATCAAATATATGTGTGGCATGAGGAGTGACTCTGATTACGTCACGGTGCAGGTGCAGCGTTAGCTTATTGGCAGCTCCACGGAGCTATAAAAACAGGAGCATGCACGGTTACCTGGGATGCGTCACTTGGTTACTTGCCGCGTCACTAACGCGCTTTCGTCATTTCCCGGAACTAGATGCGAGTGCTTGAGATGGTAAGGAGAACGCGCTGTTGGATGTTTTCTTGGCCATTGCATGTGTTTGATTACGAGAAGTGCACTGTTTTAATGTGTTTTAGAGACGGCGATTGATTTGAAAAGCACTTCTGCCTTGACCCTACGAGTCACGCTGCAATGTCTGTTTAGTACCGTTACATAAATTGGGCATAGATATCGGAGAAGCTGTGAGAACCTGACGCAGTGCTGGATCACTGTTTTGTACCGGCGTTTGCCGTGAAAGATTCCATTGGCTTTCTATAAAACGTTGATGTCTGCAATTGGTAGGTATTTAGGCACAGATGCATTAGAATGGAGAACATATCTGTCACATCCGGGGATGGAAGGAGACAGACCCGTACACAGGATAGCTTCAAATGAAGGAGGGTTTAATAAATGAGGAAGACATAGACAAAAATGACGATAAATGAAACAATACAAATGACGACATTTAACAAAGACTAGACATGACGAAGGGGTAAACGTAACTAATGATCCGCGCTGCATTCAGCAACGCGGCTAACTTAAATACAATTAAGACAATGATGACACAATGAGGAGCAGGTGTGGTGACAGGGAGGAGCAGACGAAGGCGGGGCAGACACGTGACGAGGAACGACAACAACAGCACATGGCCAAAAGTCCGGGCTGAGTCCTGACAATATCTAACAGAGTAACAGTCTTCCTTTGTTTATAGGTGTCGTAACGGCCTGTAATTATTCCAGTCAGCGTGCTCCGCGTTTGTATGACTGCAGTGCTGTCCTGTTTCCAACCGTGTTTCCAACCGGGTTTCCAGATCGGTTTCCAACCGGGTTTTTAACCGGGTTTCCAACCGGGTTTCCAGATCTGTTTCCAAACCTGCTTTCAAGTTTATCTTTTGTTTTTCTTTTTGTGGCTGTTCCATATTTTGTCTTTTTTAGTTTTACAATATATTATTTTTGAAGTATTTCATTTGAAATTTTGATTTGATTCTTTGGCTTGCTGTTCTTCAGTTGCATTTGATTTTGTATTGCTTCTGGGGTTTGAACAGTTAATCTGGATTTCATGATTTCTTGTTTAAGTTACTTTTTATTTGAACTGTATTGGATTTAGTTTCTATTTATATAATTTGGTTACAAAGTTAATTTCCTTTTTTATATTTTGTATTTTGTAGAAGTTGATTTATTGGAGCAACTATTTACTGGTTGTGAGAATTTAATTATTTACTTTTGTTTTCTTGAGTTGACTCAGTCTTTAATGTGACTGTGGTTGATGTATGTTATCTTTTTTTGGCAGGGCCTGAGCACTAGGGGCGAAGGACTGGCTTTTGGTGGTGGTACTTCTCACTGTGTGTGGGTGTGTGTAAACAGTGAAGTGCAGTGATTCACCTATGAGTGTGGCCTTTTGCTCTGCTTTCCTGTACTGGTAAGCTTTAGTCCCTGTCCCTCAATTCGTTTAAGAAAGATCTGTAGCTTGTTTGGCTGAAGAAGGTTTCTTTATTTATTTTAATGTTTTAATGAAAATGTCAATAAAGAGAACTTTTTATCGTGACCTATGTCTCTGACTCTAATTGGTGATACGAACATGTGTATGCCAGTTGTAGGTGCCTCTTTCAAATTCTTTGGGTGGAATTCCCAAGGTGACGTAGTCGAAATCGATATCTCTTGTTTGTATTTTAGTAATTGTTTTAGAACCCTTAGCACGCACCTCCCCCTCGCCGTCACATATGCACTCAATCCATCTTTTTAACACTTCTTACATTGATATTGACTAATATTTTTAACTCTTTTTACATTTATATTAATCGTTGTACAGAGATGCAAGGAAACCAACCTGACTCTTTTCCATAGACATATACACTAGATGTTGCCTTGTATACGGCAGTACATTGGAACGAATGCGTCAACTGAGCTGCCATCTTGGTACAGGGGACCCCCTCTTAATGCATTAGCGTCAATGTAAGCAAAGAAATCAAATCACCATAAATTGTCATGAATGCATTTTCTATTTTTTTTTTTTTTTGGTCGTTCCAAAGGTCAGACTTATCATTAAGTCCAGAGAAAATTTAAGGTTTTGATATTAAGATAATCTACTTTTTCACAATATAATGCATAGTGCTAGTAGGTGTAAGTTTATTACTTACATTCTTCCACTTGAGTAAACTTCAAATGAACAATCACTACTTACCTTATAGCCTACTGCATGTAACACTGCTACAATGGTGTGACTATACATGTTCATTTATACATTTAAATTATATTGGTTTATTAAATATGATACACAAAGCAATTTGCAGTGGAAGCAAATCACAAATTTGAGAACATAATGTGAAAGTTAGATAGTTGAGGTGCCAAAGACTGTTCAATCTTTTATTTATTCTTTTCCCACTTTTCCCATTTTTGCAACATTAAATAAGTAAAGTCACATAAACCAAAAAAAAAACCTCACAAAGTTTGACTTTGAGGCTGAACTTGTGTGGTACACTGCCAACCTAACTGGTGACATCCTTCCATGACTGTCAGCTGAGTTAACTATTAAAAAAAAAAAAGGGTTCGGTATCCCTGCAACAACACGGCCAGAGTATGAATCTTTGCGACATGGTGTTGTGTCAATTTATGAAAGGCACAGGCATCCCACCACTAGATTGCAGTGTTTCCACATCAGTGCCATTTTCAGAATTAAGAAATACAATGATCCCAAAATGTCCAGGAAGAGAAAGATTGATGCAGATGGAAGGCTGTTTGATGTGAAGATGAATATATATTTGTGCTTCAAGGAGAAAATCCGGTATGTGTCTTGTCTTATGATGCAGTGGCAGTTGTCAAAGAGTACAACCAAAAGAATGCCAAAATCCAGAGTTATTTAACATTAAGGAGTATTTACATTTATTTTACATTACATTTTGTTACATTTAGCTACATTTATACTGCCTCAAAGTTACATCTGGCCGTTTTAAGGCAACCATTATGCTGATGTAGCACTCTATGAAAATGAGATTGACCCACTGTTCAATAAGGATGAGCTACTGTATGTGTGCATTTGTATCAATTTGATGATGAGGTGAAGGTTGGTTATTGAAATTTAGACTTAAATTGTAGTTTTATAATCTAATAGATCTACCTCAGATTCCAATCTGTCAGGTCTGCAAACTCCAACTCCCCTGTTCCCCCATATGTGTGGTGGGTACAATCTACTGGCAGTCAGACCAGGCCATTGCTTGCAATCTTACCATTCACTTCTGAGCCCACACCCCAGGTGTCCAGTTATCATATCAACTGGTACTAAATAGGTACTAGTTACTGCGCATTCAAATACATTTTGGGCCGAGTATACTCAAAATCACAAGCCTCACGGTGATCGGCGCTCCACAGTACCAGCCAGGAAATTGGGTATAGCTGGTATCCCAGGACAGCTGTAAAGATGAAAAAAAAAAAAACCACTCAGCTTTAGGTACACTGGCACCTTCAGTTTCTGCAAACAGGTCAACAAACTTGATCTCTCCCACAACTGCACATAGCCCTCTCATTCTATGTTTTACACCTTAAACCAGTAGTTCTTCTTTCCTCACACCAGCCAGCTTCCTCTCCACCACATGCCCTTATTATTGAAGACCAACAATCTTACCTAGTCGAGACCATCTCACACTCACACAGTGTAATGGCAAACTGGAGTACTTAATCAAGTGGGAAAGCTACCTCTTAGAGGAACAGTGCTTTGTATCAGATCATGACATCCTCAACTGTTCTGTGTAGGTACTGTTCTTTTTTATTTAAAGAACAGAGATATATCAAAGTCTAATGTTCATGCTGCATGTTTGTGGAAGTTGATCATGGCAAAAAAACTGACTTAAAGAAAAGTTATTGTTGCTCATGAGGCTGGAAAAAGTTTCAGAATCATCTTGAAAAATCTATAGTCAGACAGATACTGTAGAAATGGAGAAAATTTAAGACCATTGGTACATCCTCATAAGTGTTCAACAAAGATCACTCTAAAAGTAACAGTCTGGTGGGTCAGAAATGAATACAGGGGAATTTCTAAACAACTAAATGCCTCTATTACTTTGGCTAATGTCAATGTTCATGAGTCTGCCATCAGGTAAACACTGAACATCCTCAGAGTCACAAGGAGAAAGTCACTACTCTCCAAAAAGAACACTGCTGTCCATGAAGTAGGAACACTGAAATAGAACTTTTTGTTTTAAAATGTGAAGCGTTATTTTTGGAGAAAGGAATATACTGAATTCCAGCATAAGAACCTTATACCGTCTGTTAAACATGGTGGTGGTAGCATCATGCTTTTGGCCTGTATTGCTGCAGCTGGACCAGGAAAACTTGCCATCTTTGATGGAACAATGAATTTAGATTATGCCAGTGATCTCTAAATGAAAATGTCAGAACATCTGTCCATGAACTGAACCTCAAGAGAAAATGGGTAATACATAAAGACAATGAGCCCAAGTACCAAGACTGTGTACCAAAGAATGATTAAAGATGAACATAGATAGTGTTTTAGAATGACCAAGTCAATGTCCTGACTTTAATCCAAAAGAAAAATTGTAGAAGGACATGAAACGAGCATTTCATGTGAGAACACCCAGTAAAATCCCAATGTTGAAGCTCTTCTGTACTGAGGAATGGAATAAAATTGTTTCAATACATTGTGCAGGACTTATCAAAAGTTACTGGACACTTTATTTACAGTTATTACTGCACAAGGAGTCACAACAGATACTGAAAGAAAAGCTTAACATACTTTTGCAAGTCACAGATCTGTAATGCTGGATCGTTTTTCTCAATAATTAAATGAAGAAATATATTTTTGGATCATTTGTTTGAGCTCATTGCATTCACTTTGTTTACTTTTAGAACTTGATGATGTGATCTGATGTTTTTGGCATATTTATGCAGAAATATAGGAACTTCTAAAGGGTTCACAAACTTTCAAGCGACAGTGTATGTGCTAAAAAATGTAATGAATGGATGGCACCGTTTATATCACCATAACAAGTCGGAGTCCCTGACATCTGATAGATGTAGACAGACTTGCGTGTGTAGGGTCTGAACTTTTTTGTGTTGAAAGCTGATGTGTTTCTTGTAATGTACAAGAATGCTGTTTATCTGGTGTAACAAAAACTTACGATCATTGCATAAGAATGTGTTTTTGAAAAGAAAAAAAAAAACCTCAAACAACTTCAAGTTTAAATGTCAAGTTTAAATGTCAAGTATTAACCTGTAACAAACGAAAGCAAAAGTTTAACTGAGCTGAATTTATAAAAACTGTGCTGAAAACATTCCATCTGTCTTAGAGTGAGATATCGTCAGGTGAGAATCTCTGTGTTTGTAGCCTTATTGTATTGTATTTATAATAATAATAATAATAATAATAATAATAATAATAATAATAATAATAATAATAATAATAATAATGAGGTAAAAGTATCTGAAGTAATGAACAATGTGTTAAAGACTAAATTCTAGAGTAGATTTAACATTTGTATAAATAACAATTTAGTGATTTTTGCAGATTTACTTTTGCAGTATTATTTTAGCTACGTGTAAAATGGCTGTGTGTGTGTGTGTTGAGTTACTTTTACACTGTTAATATATAAACCTGTGATTTCCAGGCTGCTGTTAGAAAAATGAATCTGCTGTAATGTATTTCTTTAATGTTAGATATTAAAATTAAAAATGTTCTTATGCCATTTCCAGAAAAAAGGAGACCATGGGCCAGCGCAGCTCTAAACAATTTAAAGGTTCAGACAGACAACTGGTGCATTGGGGACAAAATCAAGCTGGCAATGCGTTTCAGGATAAACAGGAATATATGTGCCAGCCTTATGATGAGGTGATTAGATTTTTAACGTGAACTAAAAGTTCACAAAAGTGGATTTTTGCTTAGCAGCAAACCAAAAATTCTAATTTACTGCATAAGAACAGTTTAGGATGTGAAAATATCAACCTAATTCTAATCTTATTAGAACAAGACTAAAGCTAAGATTATTTGTATTAGTGTTTCAGTGATGTGTTATTTGTATTATTTATGTTATTTCAGTTATTTGTTATTTGAGTTATTTATGTTATTTGTGTTATTTGTGCAATCCTGAGTTTCTCTCTTTCTTTCTTCAGCAGGTGAAAGTTGTTGTGAGCGGCGAGCAACATGTGTGTGCTATGGATGGATCACAGTACGCGTATGTAATACTTCTGTTTTACGATACTGGGTTTATTAATAATCTACTCAAACATCAGCTCATTTGTTGCATGTTTTTTTTGTTGTTTCCCTCAGCATCAAAGAAGAATACAAATGGACCATAGAAAAACAATAAGACCACTGATGAAGAAACAAAGCAGAGAGGATGAAATGATCAAATTCAATCAAATTTCCACAACCTGCCATAAAATGTGTTGCTTATTAACAAGTTCTCGCATGAATTAAATCAGTAACCTAGTCTTTAAAACAGGATGTACAACATTTTGAATAAAATTTGAATATTTACCATTTGTTAACTGCATCATGTTGATAAATGTGTTTTTTCATTCAGTTACATAAAACATAGATTTAACTCTTTAATGATTATTGGAAGACTTTCCTCATGAAATCAAATTGTGGTGTCTGTAAAAGCCACTTTTGAAAAACAAGACAAAATCATTACATAATAAAAAAAAATAGGTTTGGCTAGTTAAAAGTGAAATTTAAATTTTATTTAAAATGAACAAAATTAATATAATTGAGCTACTGATGAAAAAAGTATCTTTCTCTCAGCTGGGATTATTTCTCTTCTTTAGGACTTTGTGAAGAATATTTACCATTTTATCCAATAAAAGAAATCTGTGGGCAAAATGTGTGTCAGTAACGTCTCTGCCTCTGAATATGAATATATTTCACTATTTCACCTCTAGAGAACTTTACTTATTAATAAACAGATCAACTTTTCTCTTTAATTAGGATGAGAGGTGTCATTGTAAACTAATAAAGCAAGTTAAAAAATTCTATATGAATTCATATGTAATTTATTTATATTGTATAAGAGCTTGAAATCCTAATTGAATTACGCTGCTCAAAATCATCACAGTAGAACACAGTCAGTAAAACACCATGTGTAAAGCAAAGAAAATGTAATTTAATTAAAAATGTATCTTTAACATCTTTAAAAAGCATATTGTTTAGTTATCATTGCCATCACAGTCTACAACATGAGTCAAAGCACAGGAAGATCCATAATCATTAGAACAGTACAAGCACTGGTTAAAACCATGAAATACACAACATGAAACCATGACTCGAAAATAACTCAGAGGCTTCGCATCATATGCTTTGTTATTCAAACCCAGAACTGACATCAGGTTTGAGAAAAATTCAGAGCCTGTATTCATAAATATTATAAGAATGATCTAAGAGCTAAGAGGCGGGGCTAAACTTGTTACTAGGTGACACATTCTTTTAAAGACTGTGATTGGTTGTCGAATAATATATATTATTATTATTATTATTATTATTATTGTTATTTTGATAAATACAATACAATAAGGCTACAAACACAGAGAGATTCTCACCTGACGATATCTCACTCTAACACAGATGGAGTGTTTTCAGTTTTCAGCACAGCCTTTATAAATTCAGCTCAGTTTAACTTTTGCTTTCGTTTGTTACAGGTTCTTTGCCCCACCCCCCTCCAAAAAAACAAAAACAAACAAACAAAAAACACATTTCTGTGGAGTTTTCAATAAAACGTCATCAAACCAGCCGAACAGCTCCCTCAAAGCTTACCTTTGTCTTAGAAAAACACGCCAGCTTAAAACTTTCTGACTTATTTCTCACATTCTGATATATTGAGCCTGAGTTGTTATGATGATTAACGTTAATCAACAAAAATAAACAATATAATATACAATTTTTCAAGATTTCAAATTAAGTTTAAACTTGACATTTAAACTTGACATTGAGTTTTTTCTTCAACACTGGGATTTTACTGGGTGTTCTTTCATGAAATGCTCATTTCAGGTCCTTCCACAATTTTTCTTTTGGATTAAAGTCAGGACATTGACTTGGTCATTCTAAAACACTATCTTTGTTCCTCTTTAATCATTCTTTGGTACACAGTCTTGGTACTTGGGCTCATTGTCTTTGTGTATGACCCATTTTCTCTTGAGGTTCAGTTCATGGACAGATGTTCTGACATTTTCATTTAGAGACCACTGCCATAATCTAAATTCATTGTTCCATCAATGATGGCAAGTTGTCCTGGCCCAGCTGCAGCAATACAGGCCAAAAGCATGATACTACCAGCACCATGTTTAACAGACGGTATAAGGTTCTTATGCTGGAATTCAATGATATCTCACACTAAGACGGATGGAGTGTTTTAGGTAGATGTTTTTTTTAGCACAGCCTTTAGAATTTCAACTCAGTTTAACTTTTGCTTTCGTTTGTTACAGGTTCTTTGCCCCCCCCCCCCCCAAAAAAAAAAAAAAAACACAAAAAACAAGTCCCTCAAAGCTTTCCTTTGTCTTAGAAAAACACACCAGCTTAAAACTTTCTGACTTATTTCTCACATTCTGATATATTGAGCCTGAGTTGTTATGATGATTGACGTTAATCAACAAAAATAAACAATATAATATACAATTTTTCAAGATTTCAAATTAAGTTTAAACTTGACATTTAAACTTGACATTGAGTTTTTTCTTCTTTTCAAAAAACACATTCTGATGCAATGATCGTTAGTGATTGTTACACCAGCTAAACAGCATTCTTGTACATTTAAAAAAGTTCAGACCCTACACACGCAAGTCTGTCTACACAATCTAATGTCAGGGACTCTGACTTGTTATGGTGATATAAACAGTGTCATCCATTCATTACATTTTTTTTTAGCACATACTGTACACTGTTGCTTGAAAGTTTGTGAACCCTTTAGAAGTTCCTATATTTCTGCATAAATATGCCAAAAACATCATCAGATCACATCATCAAGTTCTAAAACAAAGTGAATGCAATGAGCTCAAACAAATGATCCAAAAATATATTTCTTCATTTACTGTAATTATTGAGAAAAATGATCCAGCATTACAGATCTGTGACTTGCAAAAGTATGTTAAGCTTTTCTTTCAGTATCTGTTGTGACTCCTTGTGCAGTAATAACTGTAAATAAAGTGTCCAGTAACTTTTGATAAGTCCTGCACAATGTCTCGGAAGAATTTTATTCCATTCCTCAGTACAGAAGAGCTTCAACACTGGGATTTTACTGGGTGTTCTTTCATGAAATGCTCATTTCAGGTCCTTCCACAATTTTTCTTTTGGATTAAAGTCAGGACATTGACTTGGTCATTCTAAAACACTATCTTTGTTCCTCTTTAATCATTCTTTGGTACACAGTCTTGGTACTTGGGCTCATTGTCTTTGTGTATGACCCATTTTCTCTTGAGGTTCAGTTCATGGACAGATGTTCTGACGTTTTCATTTAGAGACCACTGCCATAATCTAAATTCATTGTTCCATCAATGATGGCAAGTTGTCCTGGCCCAGCTGCAGCAATACAGGCCAAAAGCATGATACTACCAGCACCATGTTTAACAGACGGTATAAGGTTCTTATGCTGGAATTCAATACTAAGACGGATGGAGTGTTTTAGGTAGATGTTTTTTTTAGCACAGCCTTTAGAATTTCAACTCAGTTTAACTTTTGCTTTCGTTTGTTACAGGTTCTTTGCCCCCCCCCCCCAAAAAAAAAAAAAAAAAACACAAACAACAACAACAACAACAAATCAAAACAAAAACATTTCTGAGAAGTGTTCAGTAAAACTTCATCAAAGCAGCCGAACAAGTCCCTCAAAGCTTTCCTTTGTCTTAGAAAAACACACCAGCTTAAAACTTTCTGACTTATTTCTCACATTCTGATATATTGAGCCTGAGTTGTTATGATGATTAACGTTAATCAACAAAAATAAACAATATAATATACAATTTTTCAAGATTTCAAATTAAGTTTAAACTTGACATTTAAACTTGACATTGAGTTTTTTCTTCTTTTCAAAAAACACATTCTGATGCAATGATCGTTAGTGATTGTTACACCAGCTAAACAGCATTCTTGTACATTTAAAAAAGTTCAGACCCTACACACGCAAGTCTGTCTACACAATCTAATGTCAGGGACTCTGACTTGTTATGGTGATATAAACAGTGTCATCCATTCATTACATTTTTTTTAGCACATACTGTACACTGTTGCTTGAAAGTTTGTGAACCCTTTAGAAGTTCCTATATTTCTGCATAAATATGCCAAAAACATCATCAGATCACATCATCAAGTTCTAAAACAAAGTGAATGCAATGAGCTCAAACAAATGATCCAAAAATATATTTCTTCAAAAACCTGAGTATGGTCAAACATGTTGTAATTAATGTCCTTAATTTCGCTAGTTGAAACAACTGCCGTGCAGCTGTCATCCAGGTACCTCACGTATGCAAACATTCTGATTCCCAGTGATCAGCAGATTTGTCGTGTAGAAGCGGAAGGTTTTTATTTACCCCAAAACAAAATCCTAATTACGGTGGCAAAAACATGATCTGGAACACTAATTTCGATAAACACTGTAAGGTATATAATGTAGTCAAAAACATTGCGAGATTTATTTTTGGAAAGTGCAGGAACTATATTTACCTTCGTGAACATAGTTGCTTTTAAGGTTGCATAGCAACACTGATGCTGGGTAATATCTCTTCACATTACCTGTCACGGAACCGCAGGGTTCTTCCCTCACACAACAAACCAGATCCTCATAACCTGAGTTCTAATCACCGTCACCTGGCACCCGTCATTACCGCAACTCTTAAAAGACGCTCACATACACACACCTTGTCCAGTCTCGTACACGCTAGCTGCTCTTGCATGCTGTGTCTACTAACTTGACTCTTTATCTCTCTTTATTCATAAGGATCCAAGTTCATCGTCCTCCCAAGAAGCCAATCCGAGTGGGTCTGCTTCCAGTCATCCCGTGTGTGTTGTGGAGCCTCGTCTGCACTGTTTTGCCATCGCTAACTTTATTCTTCCACCATTTATCAATAAACACTGTTACTTTTACGTTACCTCTGTCTCCGTGGTCTTCTGTCTGTGACATTACCGCTTTACTAAAAAAACAGACAAACAACTTCGTAGTTGAGACAAATGGATTATATATATATATATCTTTCAAAAACCATCATTCTGTATGATTTATATGCTGCTTCCCTCATGGAGCCCGGGAAGTCAACATTTGTTGGTATTACTATATTTAATTTGTGGAGACACTTTAAACCCTAATGAATGATTTTTAAATGTTATTATTCTTTGTTTTTCAAAGCTTTTTGAGCTTTGTTATTTCAGTTCTTTATTCAAAAGAGGGAGAAAAGGAAATAACACACTTATAATTAAATATATTCCAATATATTGTGTTTTAATCTTATATTAATGTGTTACATAGAAACATACACAAGCAAAAATAAAGGATGTTCCCATAAAGCTCATTCCAGAAAGATCATACTGGTTAACCAGCTACACCAGCCCAGTTTTGCTTGATAACACCATGACTATCCTGGCCACCCAGCTATACCAGCACTATACCAGCACTATACCAGCACTGACCAGCATTATACCAGCACTATACCAGCATGAACCAGTAAAAACCAGGCTGGACCAGCATGGAATTCATGCTGGTTTATGCTGGATTTTTCAGCAGGGAGTCTGGCCCTCTTTGCAAAAAAGTTTGGACATCCCTGCTTTCGAATATTTTTGTTTTTAATAAACCTATTTACAAAAACCCTGTAAAAACAATCATATGAATTTAATATTCTTACCTGATGCCTGTAGTCTTCCCAACCTCTAGAACCTGCTGCCAGGAGAACCCAGTGTTTGCTTTTGCCTGCTGCCATTTTGACTACAAAGTTCCTACAAAACAGAAAATCATTACAGTAGGTGTCACTGGACAAACAAAACTGAGTATTGCTAATTAAAATAAAATAAACACATCATATTTATTGTGCCCCACTTCTGACGAATTCTGTATTCTCACTGGTCAAAAGGTGTCGATTAGTCTTATATAACAACAGCTTTGATATTAGATAGAAGAGAAGCTGGTGAAGGAATGATGAAGGATTTAAAGCTGTTAATGGAAGTGAGAACAGGAACTAACTGTCAGCGACGCGGGGATAAAAACGGACCCAAACGCAGGACAGCTTAACAGAAACAGGGATTTTAATAAATAAAAGACACAAAACAGGACACAGACATAACCGGACATGACGAGGACAGGAGACAATAACTGGAGACAATAGGATTCCGCGCTGCACGAGGCAACACGGCTCACTTAAATAATGCAGATAATCAAACATAAGGGACAGGAGTGCAGAGGCGGGGCAGAAAAGACAAGGGCGGGGCAGACACGTGAACATGAAAACAAACAAAAGGCACATGGCCAAAGTCCAGGCAGAGTCCTGTCAGAACCCCCCCCTCAAGGCGCGGCTCCCGACGCGCCAAACCATCCTGACAGTCCCGACGATCCAGGTGGGGGGAGCAAGGCACACGGCGAGGCAGGTGGGGGGAGCAAGGCACACGGCGAGGCAGGTGGGGGTAGCAAGGCACACGGCGAGGCAGGTGGGGGGAGCAAGGCACACGGCGAGGCAGGTGGGGGGAGCAAGGCACACGGCGGCGCAGCCAGAGTGGCCGAGCGACGTCCACAGCCGAACAGGAGGGCCGAGCGACGTCCACAGCCGAACAGGAGGGCCGAGCGACGTCCACAGCCGAACAGGAGGGCCGAGCGACGTCCACAGCCGAACAGGAGGGCCGAGCACAACCCCCGACGCACCACGGCCAGACCCACCTCACATAACCAGGAAAAGGGGAGGGAGGGCAGGGAAAAAACAAAAATCCCCCACAAAACAGAAAAAAAATCCAGGGGGCAAAACACGGGCCTGCGACACCCCCCGCGGACAGGAAGTGGGGCGGCGTCCTCCACGGAAACCGAATGTGAAGCGACGCCCCCCACCGGACAGATGCGGGGCGATGTCACAGGACACCGAAAAAACAGAACAAAACTCGGGCTGGTGACACGGCCCGCAACCAGGAAGTGGAGCGGCGCCCCCCGCGGAAAAGCCGGAAGCGGAGCGGCGTCCCCCACCGGAAAAATGCGGACCGATGTCACCAAAACCCGCAAAGTCCAGGAAAAAAAAAAATAAATAAAAATACTCCCGAGCGGCCGGTCCAAGCTTCAGCTGTCCTGCTGGGTCCTGGTCTGGCGGAATCCTTCTGTCAGCGACGCGGGGGTAAAAACGGACCCAAACGCAGGACAGCTTAACGAAAACAGGGTTTAATAAATTAAAGAACACAAAACAGGACACAGACATAACCGGACATGACGAGGACAGGAGACAATAGACAAGGATTCCGCGCTGCACGAGGCAACGCGGCTCACTTAAATAATACAGATAATCAAACATAAGGGACAGGAGTGCAGAGGCGGGGCAGAAAAGACAAGGGCGGGGCAGACACGTGAACATGAAAACAAACAAAAGGCACATGGCCAAAGTCCAGGCAGAGTCCTGACACTAACAGGTTTCATAAACATGAAATGTCAATATAAACAGATAAAAAGTAGGTTTATTACTAAAAAAATATATTTAAAAATATATATAATTGTTGACAAAATTTTTTGATTAATGGAATACACTTGTTATAGGAAAATAATGAATTTAATTGTAGTACAGCTGGTGTGTTTTTCTAAGACAAAGGAAAGCTTTGAGGGACTTGTTCGGCTGCTTTGATGAAGTTTTACTGAACACTTCTCAGAAATGTTTTTGTTTTGATTTGTTGTTGTTGTTGTTGTTGTTGTTTGTGTTTTTTTTTTTTTTTGGGGAGGGGGGGGGGCAAAGAACCTGTAACAAACGAAAGCAAAAGTTAAACTGAGTTGAAATTCTAAAGGCTGTGCTAAAAAAAACATCTACCTAAAACACTCCATCCGTCTTAGTATTGAATTCCAGCATAAGAACCTTATACCGTCTGTTAAACATGGTGCTGGTAGTATCATGCTTTTGGCCTGTATTGCTGCAGCTGGGCCAGGACAACTTGCCATCATTGATGGAACAATGAATTTAGATTATGGCAGTGGTCTCTAAATGAAAACGTCAGAACATCTGTCCATGAACTGAACCTCAAGAGAAAATGGGTCATACACAAAGACAATGAGCCCAAGTACCAAGACTGTGTACCAAAGAATGATTAAAGAGGAACAAAGATAGTGTTTTAGAATGACCAAGTCAATGTCCTGACTTTAATCCAAAAGAAAAATTGTGGAAGGACCTGAAATGAGCATTTCATGAAAGAACACCCAGTAAAATCCCAGTGTTGAAGCTCTTCTGTACTGAGGAATGGAATAAAATTCTTCCGAGACATTGTGCAGGACTTATCAAAAGTTACTGGACACTTTATTTACAGTTATTACTGCACAAGGAGTCACAACAGATACTGAAAGAAAAGCTTAACATACTTTTGCAAGTCACAGATCTGTAATGCTGGATCATTTTTCTCAATAATTACAGTAAATGAAGAAATATATTTTTGGATCATTTGTTTGAGCTCATTGCATTCACTTTGTTTTAGAACTTGATGATGTTTTTGGCATATTTATGCAGAAATATAGGAACTTCTAAAGGGTTCACAAACTTTCAAGCAACAGTGTACAGTATGTGCTAAAAAAAAATGTAATGAATGGATGACACTGTTTATATCACCATAACAAGTCAGAGTCCCTGACATTAGATTGTGTAGACAGACTTGCGTGTGTAGGGTCTGAACTTTTTTAAATGTACAAGAATGCTGTTTAGCTGGTGTAACAATCACTAACGATCATTGCATCAGAATGTGTTTTTTGAAAAGAAGAAAAAACTCAATGTCAAGTTTAAATGTCAAGTTTAAACTTAATTTGAAATCTTGAAAAATTGTATATTATATTGTTTATTTTTGTTGATTAACGTCAATCATCATAACAACTCAGGCTCAATATATCAGAATGTGAGAAATAAGTCAGAAAGTTTTAAGCTGGTGTGTTTTTCTAAGACAAAGGAAAGCTTTGAGGGACTTGTTTTTTGTGTTTTTTTTTTTTGGGGGGGGGGGGGGGGCAAAGAACCTGTAACAAACGAAAGCAAAAGTTAAACTGAGTTGAAATTCTAAAGGCTGTGCTAAAAAAAACATCTACCTAAAACACTCCATCCGTCTTAGTGTGAGATATCATTGAATTCCAGCATAAGAACCTTATACCGTCTGTTAAACATGGTGCTGGTAGTATCATGCTTTTGGCCTGTATTGCTGCAGCTGGGCCAGGACAACTTGCCATCATTGATGGAACAATGAATTTAGATTATGGCAGTGGTCTCTAAATGAAAATGTCAGAACATCTGTCCATGAACTGAACCTCAAGAGAAAATGGGTCATACACAAAGACAATGAGCCCAAGTACCAAGACTGTGTACCAAAGAATGATTAAAGAGGAACAAAGATAGTGTTTTAGAATGACCAAGTCAATGTCCTGACTTTAATCCAAAAGAAAAATTGTGGAAGGACCTGAAATGAGCATTTCATGAAAGAACACCCAGTAAAATCCCAGTGTTGAAGAAAAAACTCAATGTCAAGTTTAAATGTCAAGTTTAAACTTAATTTGAAATCTTGAAAAATTGTATATTATATTGTTTATTTTTGTTGATTAACGTTAATCATCATAACAACTCAGGCTCAATATATCAGAATGTGAGAAATAAGTCAGAAAGTTTTAAGCTGGCGTGTTTTTCTAAGACAAAGGTAAGCTTTGAGGGAGCTGTTCGGCTGGTTTGATGACGTTTTATTGAAAACTCCACAGAAATGTGTTTTTTGTTTGTTTGTTTTTGTTTTTTTGGAGGGGGGTGGGGCAAAGAACCTGTAACAAACGAAAGCAAAAGTTAAACTGAGCTGAATTTATAAAGGCTGTGCTGAAAACTGAAAACACTCCATCTGTGTTAGAGTGAGATATCGTCAGGTGAGAATCTCTCTGTGTTTGTAGCCTTATTGTATTGTATTTATCAAAATAACAATAATAATAATAATAATAATAATAATAATAATAATAATAATAATAATGAGGTAAAAGTATCTGAAGTAATGAACAATGTGTTAAAGACTAAATTCTAGAGTAGATTTAACATTTGTATAAATAACAATTTAGTGATTTTTGCAGATTTACTTTTGCAGTATTAGTTTAGCTACGTGTAAAATGGCTGTGTGTGTGTGTGTTGAGTTACTCTTACACTGTTAATATATAAACCTGTGATTTCCAGGCTGCTGTTAGAATAATGAATCTGCTGTAATGTATTTCTGTAATGTTAGATATTAAATTTAAAGTTGTTCTTATGCCATTTCCAGAAAAAAGGAGACCATGAGTTATCAGCGTGGCTCAAAACAATTTAAAGGTTCAGACAGACAACTGGTGCATTGGGGACAAAATCAAGCTGGCAATATGTTTCAGGATAAACAGAAAATTATGAAACAGCCTTCTGATGAGGTGATTAGACTCAGCATCAAACTAAAAATTCAAATTTACTGCATAAGAACAGCTTAGGATGTTAAAATATCAACCTAATTCTAATCTTATTAGAAAAAGACTGAAGCTAAGGTCATTTGTATTAGAGTTTCAGTGATGTGTTATTTATTTATTTTTTATTTATTTATATTATTTGTGTAATTTGTGCAACCCTGAGTTTCACTCTTTCTTTCTTCAGCAGGTGAAAGTTGTTGTGAGCGGCGAGCAACGTGTGCGAGCTATGGATGGGTCACAGTACGCGTATGTAATACTTCTGTTTTACGATACTGGGTTTATTAATAATCTACTCAAACATCAGCTCATTTGTTGCATGTTTTTTTTGTTGTTTCCCTCAGCATCAAAGAAGAATACAAATGGACCATAGAAAAACAATAAGACCACTGATGAAGAAACAAAGCAGAGAGGATGAAATGATCAAATTCAATCAAATTTCCACAACCTGCCATAAAATGTGTTGCTTATTAACAAGTTCTCGCATGAATTAAATCAGTAACCTAGTCTTTAAAACAGGATGTACAACATTTTGAATAAAATTAGAAGATTTACCATTTGTTAACTGCATCATGTTGATAAATGTGTTTTTTCATTCAGTTACATAAAACATAGATTTAACTCTTTAATGATTATTGGAAGACTTTCCTCATGAAATCAAATTGTGGTGTCTGTAAAAGCCACTTTTGAAAAACAAGACAAAATCATTACGTAATAAAAATAGGTTTGGCTAGTTAAAAGTGAAATTTAAGTTTTAGTTAAAATGAACAAAATTAATATAATTGAGCTACTGATGAAAAAAGTCTCTTTCTCTCAGCTGGGATTATTTCTCTTCTTTAGGACTTTGTGAAGAATATTTACCATTTTATCCAATAAAAGAAATCTGTGGGCAAAATGTGTCTCAGTAACGTCTCTGTCTCTGAATCTGAATATATATTTAACTATTTTCACCTCTATAGTACTTTATTTATTAATCTCTTAACACGTTACAATCCTTCACGCTCATCCATCACAAAACTCAGGGCTTCTGGTAGTTCCCAGAATATCTAAGTCCACTAAAGGTGGTAGAGCGTTTTCTTATTTAGCTCCCAAACTCTAGAATAGTCTTCCTGATAGTTTTCGGGGCTCAGACACACTTTCCCAGTTCAAAAGCAGATTAAAAACTCATCTCTTTAGTCAGGAGTACACATAATACATCCCATAATCTTGTGCACTATTACATTAGACTTGCACATTTTTATGAACAGCAGATATGTTAATTTCTCTCCACTGCTTCTCTCTTTCTCTACCCATGCCGAGACACCCAGACACTGTACCAGCTCCGATTGTCTTCCGTGCGATGAAGATCTCAAACCTCCACTGAAATGAGGCCGACTCTGTGAGAATCCTGAGACATCTACAGATCTACCAGCTCCAGTTGGACTCTGTGATACTAAGAGGAGATCTGAACTCCATGTGATCCTTACACCAATACAACATTTGTTTGACTGTATATTTGTAATCACACCCTCTAGTGTCACCCCTTTGAGTCTGGTTCCTCTCAAGGTTTCTTCCTTACCAATTTAATGGAGTTTTTCCTTGCCACTGCTGCCTGAGTCACCTCAGACTTGCTCATTTGGGATAAATACATACATACATACATACATACAGTACATACATACATACTGTGAACTATATATATCTTGAATTTTTATTATATTAATTCTTTATACTTCTCCTTATGTTTACCTTCTGCTCTATGTTTATGTTCTGTAAAGCTGCTTTGAGACAATGTCCATTGTAAAAAGCGCTATACAAATAAACTTGAATTGAATTGAATTAATAAACAGATCAAATTTTCTCTTCAATTAGGATGAGAGGTGTCATTGTAAACTAATAAAGCAAGTTAAAAAATTCTACATGAATTCATATGTAATTTATTTTTATTGTATAAGAGCTTGAAATCTTAATTGAACACAGTCAGTAAAACACCAAATGTAAAGCAAAGAAAATGTAATTTAATTAAAAATGTATCTTTAACATAAATAGAGATAAAAAGCATATTGTTTAGTTATCATTGCCATACTTACTTACATACTTTACTTTACTTTATTGTCCCCAAAGGGGAAATTCCTTTCCACAACACTGCACTTGTTTGACACACACAACATAAACATAAACAGTCATAATACACATAGTGCCATCACAGTCTACAGCATGAGTCAAAGCACAGGAAGAACAGAAGAACTGTTCATTAGAACAGTTCAAGCACTGGTTAAAACCATGAAGTCTATCCTGAAATACACAACATGAAACCATGACTCGAAAATAACTCAGAGGCTTCGCATCATATGCTTTGTTATTCAAACCCAGAAGTGACATCTGGTTTGAGAAAAATTCAGAGCCTGTATTCATAAATATTATAAGAATGATCTAAGAGCTAAGAGGCGGACTAAACCTGTTACTAGGTGATGAATTCTTTTAAAGACTGTGATAGGTTGTCCAATAAAACAAACTTTTAATATCTGGTCGAATAACCTTCACTTTGTCTCTATGTTAAGATATTTAAGACTATATTGTGTAGGGAGTATGTTCGTGACCAACAGTGTGTTCATTAATACGGGCCCTGATCTTTAAACTGATGTTTTAACAGGGAAGCACAGTGTTAACTTTAAAATACCTTTTCTCTAAAGGAATTAATGATGGGTTCAATTCAATTCAAGTTTATTTGTATAGCGCTTTTTACAGTTGACATCATCTCAAAGCAGCTTTACAGAACATAAACATAGAACAAAAGGTTATTATAAAGAATAATATAAAGATTAATATAATACAAAATTCCAGATTAATATTAGATATATTTAAATGTGTTTGTATTTATCCCCAATGAGCAAGTCTGAGGTGACTCAAGTGAATGTGGGGAGGAAAAATTCCCTTAGATGGTAAAGGAAGAAACCTTGAGAGGAACCAGACTCAAGGGGGAACCTCATCCTCATCTGGGTGACACTGGGGGTGTGATTATAAATATACAGTCTGATAAATGTTGTATTGATGTAAAAGACCACATAGAGTTCACATCTCCTCTTTAGTATAGCAGAGTCTAACTGGAGCTGGTAGATCTCTAGCAGTCTCAGGATTCTTACAGAGTCACTGTTCTGTCCTCACTAGACGTGTAACTTTTCTATTTAGTTAGACAGACAGTAAACAAGTGAGATTTCTTTTAATCTTCCAGTAGCTTGCATGAATCTTTTCTCATATAACTTTAACATTAACATTTTGTAAAACTGTAAACAGGCAAAGAATATACAGCAATTAGAATTGTATTCAAATTAC
Organism: Tachysurus vachellii; assembly: GCF_030014155.1. NCBI lineage: Eukaryota > Metazoa > Chordata > Actinopteri > Siluriformes > Bagridae > Tachysurus > Tachysurus vachellii. The sequence goes on from NC_083461.1 coordinate 2,088,712, forward strand.
ATATTCAATGTGCATAGCTAACTAAACAGTATTCACTGCCTAAAAACATTCAAAAGAAACATTAAATCAACACATTAAGCATTAAAAGTTACATTGTCATGTGTATCTGGCACTTATGTCCTTAGTTTTAGGTAATGGCTTTTAATCACGGAATTCAAATTAACATAATTATCATAACAAAGGACCGCTAACATACGGGGCTACCTAATGCTCACTCTTTCACTTTACGTTTTGTTTATTATCAATATTTGCATCTCTAGATTAATGAAATTACTGTCAAACATTTTTAAACTACTAAACTTTATATTTACATGGCAAATAATAGCAATTTACAGCCTGATGTGGGTCACAACTTTACTTTGTCACAACAATGAACGTCTCTAGGTTATGAACGTAACCCTAGTTCCCCGAGAAACAAGACGCTGCGTCGAAACGCTATGGGAATGCCCCTGCGTGACCGCGTTCTGAACCACGTGTGTAATCTGACCAATAGGAGTTGGGACGTGACGTCGTCGGCGGGCGACATCACGTAAACAGGAAGCTACAAATGGCTGCGAGATGGACAAGACGCCAGCTCCTGCGAGAGAAGGTAAGCGCCGCAGGGATGCAGGGAGTGTGGCAAGGAGACGCAGCGTCTCGTTCCTTGGGGAACTAGGGTTACGGTCGTAACCTAGAGACTTTCCCCTTTGGAACTCAAGCTGCGTCGAAACGCTATGGGAACGAGTGTCCAATCACGCCACAATGACCAGACCTTGCCTAGAGAGTGAGGGCCTCAGCACCTGCACTTAGGACAGAGGAGCCCGGGGTGGCTCTGAGGTCAAGGTCATAGAACCTAACGAAGGTCAGCGGGGTAGACCAACCCGCAGCGTCACAGATGACTTGGAGTGACACTCCAGCGGACCAGGCCGTAAAAGCCGCCATACCCCGGGTGGAGGGAGCTCGGTCCCCGAGCGGCGCGGGGAAGCCAGAGGACTCGTAAGCCAACACAATTGCGTCCACCACCCATCTGCTTAACGTCTGCTTATTGGCCGGGAAACCTTTCCTGTTAGGGCTGTAGCAGACAAGCAGCTGCTCCGACTTTCTCCACAGACTCGTCCTGCGGAGGTAAGTGATCAGTGCTCGCACTGGACACAGTCGGTTCTGCCACTCCTTTTCAGGGGCTGTGAATAGAAAAGGGGCAGAATGCCTGCAACACGACAGGTCGTGAGGGGGCCGAAGGCACCTTAGGTACGTACCCATGTTTCGGATAGAGAAACACTCTGGCCACGCCAGTGGCAAACTCCAGGTGAGCCGGGGCCATGGACAGGGCCTGCAGATCCCCGATCCTCTTCAGGGACGAAATTGCCAAGAGGAAGGCGGTCTTAATAGACAGAACCCTAAGGGCCACTTCAGCCAATGGCTCGAAGGGGGGCTCTGATAGAGCCGCCAGCACATCTGCCAGATCCCAGACAGGCACTCTGGGTCGTGTCCCGGGCCTCAGCCTCCAGGTGGCGCAGAGGAAACGTGTCACCAGTGGGTGCCTACCCAGCGACTGCCCCACTGGTGGGGAGCTATATGCCGCGATGGCGGACACGTAAACCTTCAGGGTCGAGGGGGTTAACCCAGCGGCAAACTGTTCCTGTAAGAACTCCAGAACTGAGCCGATCGGGCAGTTAGCTGGTTCCAGGCCATGGTGCTCGCACCACGACGTGAACAGTCGCCATCGTGTGGCATACGACCTCCTCATGGAGGAAGCTCTGGAGTGGAGAAGGGTCTCTACTACCTCGGTAGAGAGACGAGCCGCTATGAACTGTGCCCCCTCAGGGGCCACAGCCATAGCCTCCACAGCTCTGAGCGGGGGTGAACCAGGGTTCCGCCCGCCCATGAGAGGAGATCCCTCCTGGGAGGAATTTTCCATGGAGGGCCCTCGAGTAGGGAGACCAGATCCGCAAACCATGGCTTGCCTGGCCATCGAGGTGCTACCAGAAGGAGACGGACTTCATCCCGGCGAACTCTCTCCAAAACTCCAGGGGGCAGTGCGATCGGGGAAAAGGCGTACAGGCGTAGCCTCGGCCACGACTGTACCATGGCATTCAGAAATAACGGGGCTGGGTGAGAGTGAGAAAACCAGAGGGGACAGTGCGAGGTCTCCTGGGTCATAAAAAGATCCACCTAGGCTCTGTAGAACCTCCGCCATATGAGCTCCACCACCTCGGGGTGGAGACGCCATTCCCCAGGCCTCGGCCCCTGCCTCGACAGGGCATCTGCTCTGACATTCAACTGTCCCGGGATATAAATGGCCCTCAAATATGAAGGAGACCACCGCAGTATTGTCCGTGCGGACCAATACATGGCGATCTCGTAGGTCTGGGAGGAAGTGTTTTAACCCCCAAAACACTGCCATCATCTCCAGGCAATTTATGTGCCACGAGAGACGTGGGCCGCTCCACAGACTCATGACCGCTCCCCACCCCGTGAGGTAAGCGTCCGTTGTTAGTGTCACCGTAGTGTTACCGTTGTTAGGGCCTCGGGACAGAAACGTTCGGTCTTTCCAAACATCCAAGGCTTGAAGGGCACGCTGCGAGACCTTGATGGTACGATATTGGTTTCCCCTGAGCCCTGAGAGAAAACCCTCTGCCCCGGAGCCACCACTGGAGGGGCCTCATGTGCAGGAGGCCGAATCGGATTATGCTGGACGCCGCCACCATGAGACCCAGCAGCCTCTGAAACTGCTTCAAAGTGAGTGGCTGGCCTTCCCGCACTCTCCTGACAGAGGTGAGGATGACTTCGACCCAAGCAGGTGAAAACCGTGCCTGCATCCTGGCTGAGTCCCATACCACACCCAAAAAGGTGGTTCTCTGTGCTGGAGAAAGCGCACTTTTGCTGGTGTTTAGTCAAAACCCAAGCACCATCATGCAGGCGAGGACGACATCTCGATGCCGAATCGCCTGCACTCCGACTGAGCCAGAATCAAACAATCGTCGATGTAATTCAAAATGCAATTGCCCTGGAGCCGCAGCGGGGTCAGGGCTGCGTCGACGCATTTCATGAAGGTGCGGGGCGAGAGTGCTTGGCTGAACGGGAGGACCCGATATTGGTAAGCTTCGCCCCTGAAAGCAAACCTCAGGAACTTCCTGTGTGCAGGGAGGATGGAAACGTGAAAGTATGCGTCTTCCAGTTCTATTGTGACGAACCAGTCCCCGAACCTTATCTGAGTCACGACCTCCTTGAGGGTGAGCATCCTGAACCTGAGCCTCCTGAGAGAGCGGTTCAAGGTGTGTAGATCTAGAATGGGACGCAACCTGCCATCCTTCTTTGGAATGACAAAGTATGGTCTGTAGAAGCCTGACTCTCGAGCCAAGGGGGGGATCACCTCGATGGCTCCTTTCCTCAGGAGTGTGCGCACTTCTCTTTCCAAGACCAGAGCCTGCTCGGGTCCCACCAGGGTGGGACACATCCCTTGAAACGGGGAGGAGAGGACGCAAACTGAACCGTGTAATCGTCCTCTATAGTCCGCAGGAACCACCGGGAGACTCCTGGCAGCCCCTCCCAAGCTGTCAGAAAGTCCCTCAGGGGAACCAGCCCCTCGGAGCTGGCCTCTGACCCACTCAGAGCAGCTGGGGCCGAGCCCTGCAGCTGATGGCACCTCGCGAGAGGCGGCGGACCCTCCCCCTCCACAACGAACCTTCAGGTGGAAAAGTGGGGACCAAACCGCTTGAGGGAAGCTGCGCTCTGAGGCACATCTTGTGGCAGGGCTGACAGACCGGCCTCCATGACCTGAACGGCCGGAGCAACGTACTGCGGCTGTTGACACCTCCTGAGAGGTGGCTAGTCTCCCCCATCCGTACCGAGACTTTGGGCAGAAGTGGAGGGAGGTGCCCGCTGGAGGGAGGCCGTGCTCTGAAGCACATCCTGTGGCAGAGCCGACGGCCTGGCGACCTGGTGGTGCAGGGGAGGGATGGGCACCGTAGCCGTAACCGTAGACCGTCAGGATCTACGCACCACTGCCCGTTTGTCGAAGCTGAGGGTGACCCTCAGGTCATCCTGCTCCTTCTTGGGCCTAGAGCGTCGCCTTGGGCCCTTAGGCCCTGCCCGCGGAGATCGGGTGGCCACGCTCTGTTTCTGGGCTTCGCGGTGCCCGGAAGGACCAGGCTGGGGCTGCTGCCAAACACGAGATCGCCGAGGGAGGTACTGCTGAAATGCAGCCAACTGCTTTTTAGACTCCTGGAACTTGTTCACGACCCCAGTCACAGCGTCGCCAAACAGTCCAGGAGGGGCCATCGATGCGTCCAACAGCACAGCTCTATCCTTGTCCAGGAGGTCGGACAAGGTGAGCCACCAGGGCCACCATAGACCGACCAATGGCCTGCGCCGTGTGTTTCGTGGCCGGATAGGGGTTAAGTCGGCAGTACAACGCAACTCCTTAATATCAGCGGCCCCGGAGCTAAGTCCCTCATCCAAATCACGTAGCAGGTCAGCCTGGTATGCCTGCAACACACCCATGGTGTGGAGGCAACCCGCTGCATGGCCTGCTGCCGCGTAAGCCTTCCCTACTAAGGCCGATGTAGCACGTAGCGGCTTAGTAGGGAACACCGGGGCCTTTAGCGATGATGCTATGCTAGGGGAGAGATAGCTAGCTAGCATCTCTTCCACATGCGGCATCGCCCCGTAGCCGCACGCCTTAGCCCCAACCACATTCGCGTAGAGCGAGGAGTGACAAGGAGAAATGCGCACCGAGTACGGGGTTTCCCAGGATCTGCACACCAAACGGCAGGCTCCGGCACCCAGGAAGTGACACAGGATGCAGGAAACGCTCATCCAACTTACTGGGTGCGCGCTGCTTCCTGCTCCACCGGCCAATCTAGATCCAGCTTGGCTATGGCTCGTGTCATGACCACGAGGAGCTCCTCATACAGCACAGGCTGTGAGGAGTCCACGGGCTCGCTAGCATCCATCAGCTCTCCTTCCTCAAAGGGAGAGACATGTAATGCCGCGCTGCTCGTGCCGGGAAAAGAAGCAGCCATCGAGCCTGCTTCTCCGAGGGAGCAGAAACTTGATTCAGCAGACGAGACTGGAAAGGACTCATCTGACTCCAATCCCACTGCTATAATGGCCTGCGAGCCCCACAAGCGCCGGCGCCACTTTGCCTCGGCAAGAGCAAGACCGGAGCTGCGAGGGAGAGAGCTCTTCTCGAAAAGAGCGCTCTCCAAGAGCGAAGCATGCGCATAGCCATGCGACTACAATGCAAGCAATCAACTCCCTCGAAAGCCGATTGTGCATGCTCCACTCCCAAGCAAACAACACAACGATCATGCGAATCCTTCCCGGTAATGAAACGGGGACACGGATAAACACACTTACGGAAATTCTGTCTGCTAGCTATCACTTGATCAGAAAAACACAGCGCTTACCTGAACGAGCAGAAGCTGGCTTCTTGTCCATCTCGCAGCCATTTGTAGTGTCCTGTTTACTTGACGTCGCCCGCCGATGACGTCACGTCCCAACGCTTATTGGTCAGATTACACACGTGGTTCAGAACGCGGTCACGCAGGGGCGTTCCCATAGCTTTTCGATGCAGCTTGAGGTCCGAAGGGAAACTCAACACGTGTAATACGGAGAATTTTCCCAATCCTCCCCACAAAAGGGCGCTTAAAGTTCAATATATAACTAAAATCATCTTTCTTTACAATTAACAATTAAACTGAACCATTACAGTCGCCCTCATCTCACTGGAGGTCCAAAATCTGTATAGAGTATCTGTATTTGTATAGTGGTTTTTACAAGTGACATTGTCTCAAAGCAGCTTCACAGAACATAAACATAGAACAAAAGGTTAACATAAAGATTAATATAACTAATGTATCCCCAATGAGCAAGTCTGAGGTGACTCAAGTGACTGTGGGGAGGAAAAACTCCCTTAGATGGTAAAGGAAGAAACCTTGAGAGGAACCAGACACAAAGGGGAACCTCATCCTCATATGGGTGACACTGGGGGTGTGATTATAAATATACAATCAAACAAATGTTGCATTAATGCAAAATGGTCACATGGAGTTCACATCTCCTCTTTAGTATTGCAGAGTCCAACTGGAGCTGGTAGATCTCTAGATACCTCAGGATTCTCACAGAGTCACCCTCATCTCAGTGAAGGTCCAAAATGGAGGTTCATCGCAGGGAAGACGATCCGAGCTGGTACAATTTCTGGGTGATATGTAAGGGTAGGATCATACAGGTAGGATCTAAACCCAATTAAAGCCTGTCCCTGAATACCTGTGTAATTTTGTAAGCGAGAATGTTGTGATCTATAGTGACGAATGCAGCACTAGGGTCAAGTAGAACTAATAGTCATTTGTAACTTTAATAGTCATTTGTAACTTTAAAGTGCAGTTTCTGTGCTATGATGGGGTCTGAAACCTGACTGAAACGCTTTAAAGATATAGTTAATAATATTAAGAAGAAGTACTTCGAAGGAATTAAATCTATACTGTGTTCTCTGAGTAACAGTAAGGAAATCACTAAAGATAGTGGCAATGCCACCTCCTTACCGGGTAGACTCATTTAGACCGATGTAATCATTTGTGCTTTAGGCCAGAAGCCCAAACTTTAGGAACAGTTTTTGTTTGTTTATTTGGCATTTTTCTGGTCTAATAATGGTAAGATTATTTAGAGAACTTCTCATGCGTTTACTTTTTGATCGCACTAAAAGGGAAACAGACAAAGTTTTTACAGGATGAGCTATGTGTGCATTTGTATCAATTTGATGATGAGGTGAAGGTTGGCTACTGAAATTTAGACTTAAATTGCAGTTTTATAATCTAATAAATCTACCTCAGATTCCAAACTGTCAGGCCTGCAAACTCCAACTCCCCTGTTCCTTATTGTGATCATCTTCTGGGCCCACAACCCAAGTGTCCAGTGATAATTTCAACTGGTACTAAATAGGTCCCTGGCCTTGGCTCCAGATTGTCACCGATTAACTAGGACTGCTCTTAAACTATGTGATATGCTGCAAGAAATGAGAGCAGCACCTTCCCGAGTGGGATGGACATCGTCCCATCCTAACAGACCTAAAAAGTGCTCCAATTATCTATGAAGCCCACATGGTTTTTGGAGCACCACCTGGACATCCAGCAGTTCAGCCATCATAACCTGCTGTAAGCTACATCGCCACGCCGCATTGGGATGGGACCAGAGCATACTACAGCATCGGAAATTGACTTCGCTAATTTACACACCTCTACGTTATAACTTTTAGTAGTCCCTGACTTACGAAGGCGTACAGTATATTATTAGCTCCTACCTGCTAAGCTCCCTTAAAGTACCTATGCTTGCCTAAGACCCTAAGATTACCTGCTACTGTATGTCCGGTTCCCAGTGCTGATGCAGCCCCTAAAGTCTGAGCTGATTTCACATGCCTTAAGATGGAGTCTCCTATAACCAGAGCACTTTCAGGTTTCTCAGCGGGTGTTTCACTGATGAGATCAAACCTATTAGACATGTGAAGCGAAGAGGTGTGGTGCCCTGTGGGCAAGCCTTAGCATAAGCTTTGGCTTTGCGACTATGTCACAGAGTTGCCACCCATTCGAACCACTGTGAAGGCTCTAATGTCGTTGTTGGTGGGTTACTGTATCTGCCTATATTTATTTTCCCCTGCAGAAACTACACTACTATTGCTATCCCTCTCTAGTGTCTGGATTCACACCTCTAAAGCTGAAATCTTCTCCATCAGAGAGCTAATTAACACTTATCACAAGTAAAATTAAAGCTAATGACGGAGAAAGAATTAATAAACATGCTGCAGTCAGCTGTATGATGGGAGTGTCTGCGTATGGAACTGAACTGAAAGTGAAGGTTTGTCAGAAATGCTCTCATGTCATGTTGACTAACTCCATTCTCCTTTAGTGAGAGTAAAATCATATTATTTATTAATTATTTATTTATTTATTAATTAATTAATTTTTTTTATTTATAAATAGAATGTGTGTGAATAATGTGTAGTATGGTGTGCAGTTCCTAGTGGATGCTGTAGTGGGGTTTTTGGCTCCCAGTACAAACAAAGTACAAAGTATACTTACAAACTATTTTTACTTTTTAGTTACAAGTAACATTAATTAATTAAGTAACATTTTTAATGCTGTAATATCTCATATATATTTGTGATTGCATGTAATACTTGATGTAACTGTGATTTCTGTATTAAAAATGTTAGAACTCTCTCATTAAAAAAGCAGCATTACAGATATTTAATTTGTGCGTTTACTGCTGTTTAAAATCATTAAAATTATGAAAACCTGCTTGCTTTTGCTGAATTAATTCACGTGTATGTAATTTCTGACACCTGGAGGTCAGGACCGGTATTGCAGCACATTGCCCATTAACACGGATCTGGCAGTCAGTGTCTTAGATCTAATTTTAGGCAAAATTTAATACAAAAAAATATTTAAAAATAAGCCTTTTTCTTTGCAGTTTCTTTATTATGGTGTTTGACAGGGTTTGTTGTTATTGTCATTTTAGTTAAAAAGTTGATTAATATGTCCTTAGAAAAGCATCATAATAAAAAAAAGGGAAAAACGTACAATGTTGTTTTTAAAAAGATGATCTACACAAAATGCCCTCAGTTTATTACAAGTAAGAAAAAGTGTGAAAGAAAATGAGCGTGATTTCTTTAAAAAGTAATCTCTTGGCTCACATGAGTGATGGCTTCAGTGATGCTGATGGAAATAAACAAAGTAGAAATTAAATTAGAAGTAAAATTAGAATGGACTGAACATTTTTAATTTAAATTGAATATGAAATTGTGAAAGTCATCAACAAACCTTTCAACTTTCAGCCCAAACTCACACAGATTGACTAAAACCTGCAGGTGTGAACGAGTGACAACAAACTGTACAGAGAGAGAGAGAGAGAGAGAGAGAGAGACAGAGAGAGAGAGAGAGAGAGAGAGAGAGAGAGAGACAGAGAGACAGACAGAGAGAGAGAGAGAGATGACTAAGTTAGTATGATCTGCACATCTACACAACAAGCCACAAAATTTTACAACAACAACAACAACAATAATAATAATAATAATAATAATAATAATAATAATAATAATAATAATAATAATAATAATAATAGTTCTTAAAGTAGAAGCTGAAAGCAAAAGAAAAGTTAAAAAGTAAATCGATTCTTTTTTATTTGTTTGTTTTGTTCGTACTTCAAAATTTTCACCATTATTATATCTGCAGCTCTACAGTCCTTTGGCTCAGTTCAGCAAAAAAAAAAAAAAAAAAAAAAAAAAGAACAGAAATAAAGCCATGTTCTATTTGCAGGTGAGTCGATTCAGAGTCAAATCACTTTCTCACTAGAGGTCAAGTTCCTACCTTTAAAAGCCGTTAAATGTAAAATGTGTTGTTTTTGCAACCTGTACAAACTATTACATTATTACTATATCATTTAAAAAAATTAACTTTTTTAATAAAGCTACATACTGTACTGTACTGTACATAATGGATTATTTACATATTATCATTGTTCTCAAAAGAAACATGGAAGAACTTTGGACCACAACAGGATTCATCTTTAAACATCTTTTACACAGTTTTCAGGTTTCTGATAGCATGTCTTGGATTATTCAGTTTATTGTTTTGGAAAAATCACAACATAAAAGTGAAGATTATTTACTTATTATTGTTGAACATTGTGCAGTGAAACATTAACATTAAGGTTAATTTCGTCTTTATGTCTGAAATGTAAATATATACAAACATACCGGCTCCTTTTCCCAGTTGAAGAGATTATTCTTAAAATGTTCAGCCACGACTTTGAGCTCGTACGTACGAGTCACCTCACGTTTTTCCCTCAGAGTTTGTTGGGCTTTCAGTTGCTCTGCAATCTTCTGCAGTGCTTCATCCATAGTCTTCCTCTTCTACAAATGTTATCATGACACACATTTAATCATAAAGACATTTAAAGTGACTGTTTATAAAATACAAATGTCTTTTTACGTTACATGATAAAATCTAATTCATCCAGAATTTCTGAGATAATGACATTGACATCATCACTGAATAACAATCTAACATGTAGGTAGCATGAGGGGGCGGAGTTAAGTATATAATGGGTGGAGTTTCATCATGACCCCGAGCAGAAATGTGTGATGTGACACAACTGTAAAGTTTTACTGTTACACACTGAAGCTGCTTATATTCACTTACAACTTCTGTAGGTTAAAAACAGGAATTAATTCAAGATGAAATGTTTTTGTTATCGTCAGATTGTTGTGGTGTAAAAGGAGTAAAAATCATCATCAGACTCTTCACTCATCACCACATCACGTCTTCACAGCTTCATCTTTATTACGTCTATCATTCTAGAGTTATGTTTGTGAATAAGACTCAGGGTCTGGACACAGTGAGTGTGAGGATTGAGTCGATTCACGATTCAGACTGAAATGATTCAGTTCTGTAGAAGCGGAAGTGACTTACTCACTTCTTTAAGATCATCGTATTGTCTTTGCAGCGCTTGTCTTTTTTCTGCGTCCTGTTCGTTTTTAATCCTGTTTTCTTGGACGATCAGTGGAACTTCGGTAGTTTCTACAACGTCACACACTTGAACGTTCAGGGGTCGAGGCGTGGAGGCCTCGCTGACGGAGACGGACGATTCTCCAAGAAATTCACTCAACATTAACTTCAGCATGCTCTAAATAACGTGCAGGAAGGAAAACAATCAGACGTTACACCAAATATTGTTATTTTATTTTCATCAATAATACAATATTTTCCAGCGTTAATTACTTGTTTTGTTATGGAAGATAAGCTTTGTTACTGTTGTTGTACACACCTTGTCGCCATAGTTACACGGTGTCTCAGTCACTCCCGCCTTCCTCGCATCCTTACTCACGTTTTTCTCCAGGTAGGAAAACTGCTCTCCGAGTGACGGTGGGTTTCACCTTAAGGTGATGATAAATGAACGATGTCTAAATCGAATACTTCACAAACATGTCAGAAATTTTTGTCAGAAGAAGAATAAAAACAAACACTAACTGTGTCCATGTGGTGCAGCCAGTTAAAGGAGAAGATGTCTGCAAGAAAGGTATTCATTTTCTTGTCAAAGAAACAGGCGTAGGTGTATTCATCAGGCCTGCACGAAGAAACCGCATACACTGAAACGAAAGGATGAAGAGCTGTCAATCACGTGAGAAGAACGAACCTGAACACGTCAGTGCTGGAACTGGTCAGTAAATCGATACGGTACGAACCTCTGCTCTCAGACAGATGATCCAACATGGACCCTGAATTACACGATTCCAAATAAATCACCATCTGCAAACGTTGACCAGGATTTACAAAAGATCAGCAAAATCACACAAAAACACAAACACATGTAAAGACACAAAAATATAAAGGTTTAAAAGATTTGTGGGATTATTAACATTCTCACGGTTTATAAATGAGAGACACACTGAGGGAAAACATGAAGAGAGCTCCGTAGTACAAACATGAACACTGAGGGTCTATTAAATTAATGTATTTACTCATTACACACACACACACACACACACACACACACACACACACACACACACACACACACACAGAGTATATAAAGACGTTTACTCTGAAGAACTTTTTACACTGTGCTGAATTTAACCCCACTTTTAACCCCGGGATAATGGAATGTTTCACCAAATGAAGGTGATGGTGACTGATCTGAGTGACAGGATGATATCTGAATATTAAATGTAACTAAATAAAAATATTAGCATAAATATTACAATCAATGTTTAATTAATTATGGTATAGCTATAAGGTAATAAGGTAAATAAAACGATTAGGGTCAGCACCGTTATAGGAAAATAATCAGAACTGCATCTGACCAATCAGAATCCAGATAGAGCTGTGCTATAATCTGTGCTGTTTATTTTCAAAGGAATAGAGAGAAAGGAACTAAAACACAGGACACTAGCACGAAGGAGACTATCAGCTACACCTGTTTGTTTCCTCTCTTGACCAACAGAGGGCGCCTCACCAAAGTTCTGGACTTCCGCTGTTGTTATTTCACTCACTTCCTGTTTCTACTTGATACAAAGCACATGAACTCTTCAGTTATAACGAAACCGCCCAGTTCGAGTCTGTGCTTGTTCTTATCTTTATTTGATGTGATTTCTGATATCTGATATTTTGACCTTGGCTTCGACTGAATGTTTTTTAAAGCTGTTTTTCAGATAGAGTGATGCTCAGGACCTTGATTTGTATTGAGCTTGATTTGTCAGGTAATAACACTTTTAGATACAGAGCTGTGCTGAAATGTCCTTTAAGAGTTAAAACACATACCTTAGAGAACTTGTGATTCTCTGACATGGCCTTCACTGTGCTAATGAGATCATGTGCATAAAGCTGGAACAGAAACAAGATAAAAAATAAAAGTTGATTCATGAACTGAGGAGTGAAGGATCAGAAAGATCTGATCGAGACACACAGCGACGTTACTGTCGGAGCTCAGAATACGGCTCGGACGCACGAGAGGACACGATGTACTGAACTTACAGTGGAGTTAGGAAAGTGAAATATTCCTTTATTTCCATGATCTGATAAGTAGATGAAGATCGAATCATTTTCAACACTGAAAGAGAAAACAGATATTATGTGACGTTTATTCTGGAGTGAAGATGAGCTCTTTATCATCTAGAGTCCTCACATCACTGATCCCATAACAACTAATGATACAGTACAAAAGAAAGCCTTCACACATTTTAGAGTTCCTCACACTGATCCGTGTCCGTGTGTGATTATAAACCGGTGTAAACATGACGGTGTGTTTGTGTAGTCTGAGGTTTCACACTGCTCCTACTTTCCCTGGAGTTAACACTGAATCCTGGCTCTTCACAATCTGATGTTTCTCTACACTCTACATTCCTAAACCTGCTGCAACCTTCTTCTTATTTACATATTCACGTATCTACATCCTGATTGGATAAATCCGGCGCGTGACCTCTTTAAATAACGGCTCGTCTCACGCTTTCACGTCGGTGAGGAAAAAAGTTCAGCTCTGTGCTTCATCACCCGAGCAGCTTCTGTTATCTTTCACAGCTTTCTCATCTTTCTTGTCTCAACTTTGTCCTGTAGTCGACCAGACGTTGGTTCCTCTGTATCAGACTTCAGTGTGTCGTATTTCCCCCTCGCTACGACACACACTTCTGTGATGTTCAGTGTTTAGTCTCCTGACTGTATCTACCGAGCCGTTTGTGTTAAGTGTCTCTGCGTCCTGGTTTTCACCTGATATCAGGTTTTCACTCACGGTTTGGATTATGATTGGGTTCCAGTTGCTAAGCGACCAGCCTAACAGCCATGTAGGTTTAATTATGATTTATAATCCCACTCTCAGTGTTTATAATGATTTATAATATCAGAGAACGCCGTGTTTCACTCAAAAGACACAAACGCTGATCATAATAAACACAGCAGTTGAGCCAAGTGAGCAGTTTTAGAGCAGCAACTTGTGATGACAAGGTTTTACTGTTTTATGGCTATATTAATACTCATGTGACGGAGTGGTAAATGGACAGAAAGCACAATATGCAAACCTAAATATGTAAATGACAGACTACGCCACCCTGGGACTTTCACCCAGGGAAATATGAATCACCTCACAATACGATAAGGAGCACAAATTCGTTCTACCAATTAATAAATGAGCAGGAGACGTGGGTACAAAAATAGAATTTAATTTATTAATAACTCACAAAATAAAATTTCAGAATAAACAAAAAAAAGGAAAATCAAAAGCTCATGCAGGGCTGCAGCTGATCGGCACAAGGCAGGCTGAAACAGAAGAAGTTTTAAATATCCACACCATGCATGTGCTCAATCACAACACACTCACTCAGTGCTCAGTGAAATTTCTGTCGGTGGTCACACAGCACACGGTGCACAGAAACACACTCGAAAAGAGGGAAAGTCAGGCCTCTCGGCCTTTTGGCCTACAGCTCCTGCAGAGAGTACACAAAACAAAAGAAACAATACATGTTAAAATTGACAATGCTCAACCAAAGAAAACCAAATAAACAAAACAAAAAGAGTGAAAGGTTTACAAAACCCAGGAGGGAGCATAAACCAATCCAAAAAAATATATAAATTAGATATCAGGACAAAGCAATTAAATGAAGTAACAAAATAAGTAATTACCACACTGACTTCAGCAAAAAGACTTCCTACCTCAAGGTAGGATTTAGAGCACAAATAACAGTGTCAGAGAAAAAGTAACAGTGTGGCTATAAATCAAGAAACAAAACCGAAACCAAAAATAAACAATTACCAAAAGGGAGCAATTTAGCGAGGAGCAAAGCAATTTAACACAAAACACCAAAAAATTAACATGGAACAAAACAGCAGCGTTGTCCCGGGAACAAGGTGCAGCATCAACTGCACATACAGCAGGAATTCCCCGGAACCTAACAGAAAATATTATGCACATTAAGTAAGTGCATTTGAAAAAAAAACACAATCTAAAACCCACAGAAAAACCCTTAAATAAAAGGCTAGTGCATACCGGAGAAATAGCCGTCTGCCACACCAAATCACAGATACAGTACTGGTTCAGTAATAAACCGGATATGGATGAACATCGGGTGACGAAATAACACTGACTGGGGAAATAAAGCAATTAACACTACACCCCTGGCATTTAGCCTAGCGTCTCACATAAAAATAGATAAAACAAGCTCACATACCTGGGGGTAGACAGTCTGTCACAACAGAGATTGTTTTTTTTTTTTGAACCTTTTCTTTCCGTTGCGAAACACTACAATAAAGCATACGTGCGGCATTAGCCTATTGTACGACCACAACAAAACAGCGTAGCCATGCTGCTAACAGCCTCTTACCTCCCAGGCAACTGAAAGTAACTGGAACAAAGCTGAACCGCCGTGCAGCTAGCCGCACCATTAACACCCAGCGGCCTCTGTTGAAGCACGGAACCGGAAACCGGAAGAGCACCTCAAAATAACGCGCATTCAATCACCATGAACCGGACACCCTCCTTTATACGCAGCGGCGCTCTCAGATAGGCTATTACTACCTGACGTCACAACAGTAAACTATCCTGCCACAATCTACCCCCTACTTTGTATCGTCGCCCCGGCGATAAACCACATACTTTAAAGAATGTAATTAATCCCATGGTCTAAAGAGCACAGATATCCCATTCGAAATAGATTCTGGTGGGGCCACCACCCCACTATTTACTTCCCCTGCTGCTCGTGGGAGATGATGAACATTGGAGTGCTGGCCCGCTGTAGCTCTCCTGGTCCTTCGCAGTGCGGTCCCATTACCATCGGACCGAGTCGGGGACACTGACCCAGATGGAAGACTGGTCCCTACTGAACATGACTGACTCGGGGCTTCTGAGGCCCTAGACCCTGTGCTGGAAGGTATGCATGCAACCTGAGACACCGGCAAAACAGAGACTAAATCTCTGGGAACAGATCTAGGCGGAACTTGGAGGGTTTCGGGTACTACCACCCACAACTCCCCGTCATCTGTCTCATCCTCGTCCAAGGACAACACTTCTTCAGGCGGGAGGTCATCAGGGGGGGCATGAACTGGAGCATCCCTACGGATCCTGGTTTTTAACAGGGAACGATGTACATGCTTTACCTTACTCAGTTCATCAACTGGAGCAATCGTATAAACAGCACCCCCCTCTTTAGGGGCCTTCAGCACTTGGTACACCACGGGGCTCCACAGATCCTGGATCTTATGGCGACCCCTCGTGCCCAGCTCCCGGAGATAAACCAACTGCCCCTCCGCCAGCGGTGTAGACCGAACGTGCTGATCATGATGGAACTTACGTCGTTCTGCAGCAGTCTTCAACCTCTCACGTGCACCCTCAAACGCAACATGGAGCCTCCTTTTATGTTCCAGAACCCACTCATGGGTATTACCCAGCACGGTCTCCTGTTTCTACCCAACAGAAAGTCGACTGGGAGCCGTGGTTCTTGTCCAAACATTAAAAAATGTGGAGACTCCCCAGTCGCTTGATGTGGAGTGGTGTTATAAAAGAAGAGCACCTGAGGGAGGCAGGACACCCAATCCCTCTTCCTAGTCACAGGCAAAGTGCGGAGGAGGTTATGCAGAGTTCTATTAAAACGCTCACACTGGCCATTGCCGGCGGGGTGATACGGAGTAGTGCGAGACTTTTCAACCTTGTACAGGTTACAGAGCTGCCGAATAAGGGAGGACTCAAAATTGCGACCCTGATCGGAATGAATCCGACCAGGGACCCCAAACTTATAAAACCACTCCACAACAAGCACCTGGGCCACTGTCTCAGCCCGTTGGTCCCGAGTAGGAAAAGCCAGAGTGTATTTGGTAAAAACATCGGTCATGACCAGGATATTTTCCAACCCTGCACGAGAAGGCTCAAGCACAGTAAAATCAATTGCCAGTATTTCATTTGGCCTTGAGGCCATTAAATGGCCCATAAAACTCCGTGCCATGGGCTGTACGGTTTTAGCAGACTGACACCTTTCGCACTCCTGGCACCACTGCATTATCTCATTGGACATACCAGGCCAGTAACATCGCTGGCGTACCAGCTCTGTGGTGCGCTCGATACCCTGATGCCCATGCTCCTGATGAAGGTGCGTCAGAACCTCAGATTTTAAAACGGCAGGCAAAACCAACTGGAGGACCTCCTCCCCCCCATCAGGGCGGAACACACGGCGATAGAGCAACCCATCCCTCTCTACCAAGCGATCCCACTGGCGGAGCAAGATTAAACTGGCCTTGGACAACCGTCTATGTTCCTCCACTCCAGGGTATGATTTTTTCTTCCAACATGACCAAACCTCCTCAATAACGGGGTCTGCTGTTTGCAGTGTACCCAAATCCACTGCAGAGTGACTCGGTAAAACAGTAACCACTGCTTGCGTTGCTTGAAAGATGGACTCCACACCCCCAGTTTGCTTAACAGGGAGGGGAATTTCAGTACCTGGAAGCAAACTTTCCACCACACTATGGTCCGTTGGGTGCTGCCTCGACAGGGCATCTGCATTTTTGTTACTTCTGCCTGAGCGATATTTCACCTCAAAATCAAAAGCAGCAAGTTGCGCTGCCCAGCGCTGCTCAGTTGCCCCAAGTTTTGCTGTCTTCAAGTGGCTAAGAGGGTTGTTGTCGGTAAAGACCACGCATTTATGTCCCAGCAAATACTCCCGAAATTTCTCAGTCATGGCCCACTTGAGCGCCAAAAACTCTAATTTCATCGAGCTATAGTTAGACATATTGCGCTCAGTAGGCCTAAGACTGCGGCTAGCATAGGCAATAGGCCGCACCTTACCTCCTTGTTCTTGGGAAAGAACTGCCCCTAACCCACTATAACTGGCGTCCACCTCCAAAACAAAAGGCAGGGAAAAATCGGCATAGGCAAGAACAGGGGCAGTGGTCAATTTACCTTTTAATGCCTCAAAACTACTCTGGCAAGGTTCAGTCCAGGCACTAACAAAACACTGCTCCCCTCGTTTCCTAGATCTATTACCTGCCAACTCAGCCACCAGCTTATGCAGAGGGGCTGCCATCTTAGCAAACCCCTCTACAAACCGGCGGTAGTAACTGGCAAAGCCAAGAAAAGACCGCACCTCTGAAACACTAGTTGGGGTCCGCCACTGCGCCACTACCTCAATCTTACTTGGGTCTGTTGCAACCCCATGAGATGACACCACATGCCCCAAATATTTTACCTCAGGTTGAAAGAATGCACACTTTCCTAACTTCGCCTTAAGGCCCTGATTACCTAACCGGCTCAAGACCATTTCCAACCGCTCCAAATGTTGGTCCACTGAGGAAGAAAACACCACAATGTCATCTAAATACAGGAGTAGAGACTGACATTGTTGGTCACCAAACAACCTCTCCATCAACCGCTGAAAGGTACTAGGAGCGTTACAAAGTCCAAACGGCATTCGATTCCACTCGAATAAGCCAAAAGGGGTACAAAAAGCAGTCTTGGGCCGGTCAACCTCTGTGACAGGGACCTGATTGTACCCACTGGCCAAATCCATAGTGGAAAACCAGCGGGCCCCTGCCAAGGCATCCAATGACTCATCGATGCGAGGCAAAGGGAAAGCGTCCTTTCTAGTTTTAGAATTCAATTGACGATAGTCTACACACATTCGTAGACTACCATCTTTCTTCTTAACCAAAACAATGGGAGAGGCATAAGGGCTGCAACTCTCCCTGATTACTTGTGCCTCCAGCAGTTGATTAATATGCGCCTTTACCACCTCATACTCTGAAGGAGGTATCCGCCGATAACGTTGTCGGACAGGGTCATTATCTAGGAGGGGAATATCATGTGACAGGAGAGTAGTACACCCCAAATCTGCATCATGAGCTGCAAACACAAACTGGTACGTCTGAAGCAGGGCCCGAACCCGAGATTGATCTTCCCCCGACAGAACGGACAGATCGATAGCGCTAATCTGCTCCTGCACTGTAGAGCCTGTCGAAGAAGCCTGTGAACTAACAGTAGCTGTCATTGATCTCCCTTCAGAAATACCTTCTGGCAAGCTGATGATAAACACACTATTTAGGGTGCCTAATGATGCTTTAGGATACAGTACAACATCAGTAGTACCTACATTCACCACTGGTATATACACAGTGCCCCGGGTCACTTGAAGGAGTGCAGGGGAAGCCAATAAGCCTGCAGGTAGGCCTGATTCCGGGGGTTCAAACAATAATGTACCACCAGAGTAGCTTTCTGAACAAGTGGCTGCTACGAGCTTCATTGTTCCACCAGCAACCCGACAAACCTCACGCCCCCGCACCCGCACCTGACCCACGCGATCAACAGAGGACTGGGTGTTAACTTGACGACAATGCTGTAATGCCTGTATAACAAAACTAGGCGCCTGCAACACAGCAGGTGAATCAAAAAGGGCCGCCCCATGCTGCCCGGTAAGTTCCCGGTAGCAACGACTAAGGACATTCATCCCTAAAACACCAGGGGCATGTACAGCCGCCCTATCAGGAACATCCCGGACAACAAGCACCCCGCAATTTGACACCAATTTGCCACAGAGCTCCACATCGAGTTCCATGTAACCAATATAGGGAATCGTGAGACCATTAGCAGCAGTTAATCGCAACCACTGACAAGACTTAAGTCGCTCCTGCCCCCATGATTCAAAATGTTCAAGGAACCAGCTCTCAGTAATGGTAGACACCATAGACCCAGTGTCTATCAAGCAGGGCACTTTGACCCCCCCAATCAGAACATTAAGATGAGGACAAGCTGACACTAAACGAGATACTGAACTAGGGCTGCGTACGATATCTGAGCCGAAAGGCTCCCCAACCGAGCTGTGGCTCTGCAGTTCGGTGGGGGCTAGTTTTCCGACGGCTGTGTAGGACAAGGCTGCCTACCCCCAGTTGAAGATGGAACAGTGGTGGACAAATGTGAGCGAGGAGGGACTCGTTCCCCATCGCACTCCCGAGCAAAATGACCAGGCTGTTGACATCTTCTACAAACTACAGGGCCATAACGTGGGGATCGACTACGTGAATGGGGGGCTTGTAAACGAGCAAAACCTTGGGTAAGCTGATTTAGCTGCTCCTGCTGTAGCTTTAACATCTCCCTCAATTCAGCTAACTCAGATTTGGACGGAGAGCTGGCCACACCTACCCGTGACTCACTCTGCACGGCATATTGAATCCCATAAGCCAATGGAACAGATTGACTACGCCCCCTTGCACCCCCGGGCATTCCCTCCCGTTCCCACCGAATGGCCTCACTGCGAACCTCCAAAAGTGTTGAAGTAGGCTGACGACGGACTAACTGTTTAAGCTCGCGACGAAGACTAATATCAAGAACATGCTCGACAAACTGATCACGTAACAAAACTTCTGCATTTGGTATGGCATGGGGCGCCTGCTGCTTTACTTTCTCTAGGAGGCCCATCAGGGCGAGGGAGAATTCCAATAGAGTCTCCCCCTCCTGCTGCCCCCTAGAGAAAAAGGCCTGCTGCAGAGCTACATAAGACAAAGAGCACCCATACAACTCTCTCAAAACCTGAATTATCTTGTCTGGATCTCCACGTTCTGCATCAGAACGGTACCGAATCTCATCCCGTGCCTCCCCTTCTAGATGGTCAAAAAGGAAAAAGGCTTGATCAGCCATAGACAAATGACGAGCACGCATACATGCTTGGGCCTCCTCAACCCATTCGCTAATAACAATGCCTGACCGGCCACTAAACTTCGGACATTTCCTATCCCTGGGCACAAAAACAAATCTCTCAGTTACCAATGCACCGGGACCCACAGGTTGATGTGTAGCGGAAGGCGTCGTAGTAGCCATAAGAGGGGCTGTACTGAGACCTGGGGTAACAGGGGCTTGTTCTTGTCTAAGTCTTTCGTTATCGGCCCTCAATTGGGCTACAAGCTCCCTAAGCTCCTGCACATCTTCATCCATAGCTGGTTAAATATGTAACACTCACTGCTAGACCAAGTAGAAAAATAGGCCAGGGGAGGACACCAAGCCAACTCAAGGGAGAGATGAAAGAAAGTCCTCAAAGGATATACACTGCTGTTTTGTTCCTAAAGATGGCGGGAAAAAGAAAAAAAAAAAAAAGAAAAAAAAAACCACAAAAATGCAACTCAATTCTAAACGAACCCACGTCCCTGCGCAAAAGTAGATCCTGCCGACTACGCCAGAATGTGACGGAGTGGTAAATGGACAGAAAGCACAATATGCAAACCTAAATATGTAAATGACAGACTACGCCACCCTGGGACTTTCACCCAGGGAAATATGAATCACCTCACAATACGATAAGGAGCACAAATTCGTTCTACCAATTAATAAATGAGCAGGAGACGTGGGTACAAAAATAGAATTTAATTTATTAATAACTCACAAAATAAAATTTCAGAATAAACAAAAAAAAGGAAAATCAAAAGCTCATGCAGGGCTGCAGCTGATCGGCACAAGGCAGGCTGAAACAGAAGTAGGTTTAAATATCCACACCATGCATGTGCTCAATCACAACACACTCACTCAGTGCTCAGTGAAATTTCTGTCGGTGGTCACACAGCACACGGTGCACAGAAACACACTCGAAAAGAGGGAAAGTCAGGCCTCTCGGCCTTTTGGCCTACAGCTCCTGCAGAGAGTACACAAAACAAAAGAAACAATACATGTTAAAATTGACAATGCTCAACCAAAGAAAACCAAATAAACAAAACAAAAAGAGTGAAAGGTTTACAAAACCCAGGAGGGAGTATAAACCAATCCAAAAAAATATATAAATTAGATATCAGGACAAAGCAATTAAATGAAGTAACAAAATAAGTAATTACCACACTGACTTCAGCAAAAAGACTTCCTACCTCAAGGTAGGATTTAGAGCACAAATAACAGTGTCAGAGAAAAAGTAACAGTGTGGCTATAAATCAAGAAACAAAACCGAAACCAAAAATAAACAATTACCAAAAGGGAGCAATTTAGCGAGGAGCAAAGCAATTTAACACAAAACACCAAAAAATTAACATGGAACAAAACAGCAGCGTTGTCCCGGGAACAAGGTGCAGCATCAACTGCACATACAGCAGGAATTCCCCGGAACCTAACAGAAAATATTATGCACATTAAGTAAGTGCATTTGAAAAAAAAAACACAATCTAAAACCCACAGAAAAACCCTTAAATAAAAGGCTAGTGCATACCGGAGAAATAGCCGTCTGCCACACCAAATCACAGATACAGTACTGGTTCAGTAATAAACCGGATATGGATGAACATCGGGTGACGAAATAACACTGACTGGGGAAATAAAGCAATTAACACTACACCCCTGGCATTTAGCCTAGCGTCTCACATAAAAATAGATAAAACAAGCTCACATACCTGGGGGTAGACAGTCTGTCACAACAGAGATTGTTTTTTTTTTTTGAACCTTTTCTTTCCGTTGCGAAACACTACAATAAAGCATACGTGCGGCATTAGCCTATTGTACGACCACAACAAAACAGCGTAGCCATGCTGCTAACAGCCTCTTACCTCCCAGGCAACTGAAAGTAACTGGAACAAAGCTGAACCGCCGTGCAGCTAGCCGCACCATTAACACCCAGCGGCCTCTGTTGAAGCACGGAACCGGAAACCGGAAGAGCACCTCAAAATAACGCGCATTCAATCACCATGAACCGGACACCCTCCTTTATACGCAGCGGCGCTCTCAGATAGGCTATTACTACCTGACGTCACAACAGTAAACTATCCTGCCACACTCACACAGACTCAAACAAATAAGGTAAAGAGGACAGAAAACTCGACTTGGGAAACTAACACAATCTTCTGTCTTTATGAGGAGAATCTCCATGGTGCAGAAAACACATTTCTGATGCACTCCGTAATCCCCCTTTCCCTCTCTCCATCTTTCCCTTAAAGGATCTTATTAACTCGTAAATAGTCATCTGAATTATACATAGAATTGGTGAAGAAAAAGAATGGAGATGATTTCTACCTTCGTATTACTTTTTTTGGTCCTGATTTTTTGACAGCAGCCGAATCTCCACGCAGAATGGCCAGAAAGTTTTCAGCTGAAACATCCTAATAATGAACCGTTAAAACCATCAACTCCACTCCAAAAAACTTAATAACCCCATCAGAGTATTTATTTATTTATTTATTTATTACAGAACACATTACCTCTCCGGTGTAGTCCTTTAGAACCCCGGGGTAAACGTTTGGGCCGTTTGGTACGTTGATGATGTTTCCAGGACTTGGATTTCTGAACACAAATATAACATATACAACTAAAATAATACTCTAATTATTATATTATTCTATTTATTCTATTTATTTATACATAATTATTATTATATATTCATTATATAATTATACATAAGATACAGAATTTCTGAATATGAAGAATAGAATAAATAAAAATATAATTACATCACATGAGTCAGACAACTGGAACATCACTGTACTGTACAATACTGTAATGTCTGATGCATTGTGGGATTATTTACATGATATCCATCCATCCATCCATTTTCTACCGCTTATCCGGGGCCGGGTCGCGGGGGCAGCAGTCTAAGCAGGGACGCCCAGACTTCCTTCTCCCCAGACACTTCCTCCAGCTCTTCCGGGGGAATACCGAGGCGTTCCCAGGCCAGCCGAGAGACATAGTCCCTCCAGCGTGTCCTAGGTCTTCCCCGGGGCCTCCTCCCGGTTGGACATGCCCGGAACACCTCCCCAGGGAGGCGTCCAGGAGGCATCCGAAACAGATGCCCAAGCCACCTCAGCTGACTCCTCTCGATGTGGAGGAGCAGCGGCTCTACTCTGAGCTCCTCCCGGGTGACCGAGCTCCTCACCTTGTCTCTAAGGGAGCGCCCAGCCACCTTGCGGAGGAAACTCATTTCAGCCACCTGTATCCGGGATCTTGTCCTTTCGGTCATGACCCAAAGCTCATGACCATAGGTGAGGGTAGGAACGTAGATCGACTGGTAAATAGAGAGCTTCGCCTTGCGGCTCAGCTCCTTCTTCACCACAACAGACCGGTACATCGACCGCATCACTGCAGAAGATGCACCGATCCGTCTGTCGATCTCCCGCTCCATCCTCCCCTCACTCGTGAACAAGACCCCAAGATACTTAAACTCCTCCACCTGAGGCAGGAGCTCCCCACCAACCTGAAGGGGGCAAGCCACCCTTTTCCGGTTGAGAACCATTGATTTACATGATATCATGATGAAAATAAACCACAGGATGAAAATTTAAAAACAACAACAAAACAATACTAAAACTGTACAATTACATAATAAAAGAAAATCACACATTTACACAACCTATAAAAAGAAAACTTGCCTTGTGTAATCGGAGTTATTATTCTAATCTCGAGCACGATACTCACTGCTGATTATAAGCGATATCATCATATATCATCACCACAATCTGATCATCTGAAATGCCGTTACGGTGCATCACCTGGTAAGCGTGACACACGTTGGCCTACAACAGAAATTGATCATTTTACTGATCTATACATATAAAAACAATTAAAAATAGACTCATACTGTGTAACATATCTGCATCACGTCTGCACAACATCTAACACCAAATGTGTTTGATATTCTCACCTGGACACTGTAGTCTTCCCATCCTTTAGAACCTGCTGCCAGGAGAACCCACTGTTTACTCTTACTGGCCATGACGTTGTTCTATAAAGCAGAGAAGAGACAAAACCAAAACTGATTAATGTGTGTGTGTGAGAGAGAATGTGTGTGTATGTGTGTGTGTGTGTGTGTGTGTGTGAGAGAGAGAATGTGTGTGTATGTGTGTGTGTGAAAGAGAGAATGTGTGTGTATGTGTGTGTGTATACAGTATGTGTGTGTGTATAAGTGTGTGAATGTGTGTGTGTGTGAGAGAGAGAGAATGCATGTGTGAATGTGTGTGTGTGTGTGTGTGTGTTTGTGTGTATAAGTGTGTGAATGTGTGTGTGTGTGTGTGTGTGTGTGAGAATTTGTGATGTGGAACATCATCGCTGTGTGAAGCTGCAACTCTCCAGTTTTCCCACATCTTCAGGACAGATGAGTTTACACTTCTTTACAGTTCCTTAATAACAAAAGCTGTAATTTTTTGTCTTATTAACTTGAAGTTAGATCTCAATTACTTTCTTTCTCATTTGGTCCTGAATGTCTTTGGATCTCGGCATGATGTAGCTTTTGAGGATCTTTTGGTCTACATCACTTTGTCACTCAGATCTTATTTAAGTGATTTATTGATAGTGAACAGGTGTGTCAGTAATCAGGCCTGGGTGTGTGTGGCTAGAGACATTATACTCAGGTGTGATAAACCACAGTTATGTTTTAACAGGAGGGCAAATACTTTTTCACCCCACTGTAGCTGAGAGAACGAATTTGAGAACAGGAACTAACTCGTTTCGTGGATGTTCCACAACTCTAAATTGTTAAAAAGGTATTTTGATAAATAAAAAATGTAGTAAGTGATAAACTGCAGTGGAACGAGAGGAATGAAACGCAGTTATTAGACAATAAATCACACCCAGCCTTCACCTGTCATTATTTTACTGTAACACCAACACACAGTGTTTATTACTTACATCACACACAGTAAATGAGCTGCTGGTACAAGTGACCGTTCATCTGAAACATAAAGATGAAATGATTGGTGCTGAATCAATGTGTTGATTCTTACCTGTTTTCTCTCCCGTGATGGTTTCAGCTCAGCCTGAGAGTAAGCGAGTGTCCTGAAAAGGTGCGTCAGGAGTTTTTATATCCAGAAAATGATCCACTTTCACTTTATCTCCCAAGCTATCAGCAGGTTTTGATTTTGAATCTCAAAAATGCATCAAACACAAAGCCGAGTCATTAAACCGAACTGAAACACACTGACTCGTGGCGATGCTGTATAACTCAACACTCTGAGTCTCTCAAAGTGTATAAACCACATACAGTGCACTTTATTGTCAGTGTCAAGAGTCTACATGTAAAGCTATGTGTCAGAAATGTGAGGCTCAGACACTGATATAATCTAATCTAAAGATTTATTTTCGCAATCAAACTCATTCCACTCTTTTACTTTCTTAATCACCTTTATTATCAAGTGTCACTCTTCATGTACAAGTCACCTAATAATAATAATAATAATATAATATATTAACAATGATAACATTTTAAAATTAAATTAAAATGTATCCCTAATGAGGAAGCCCGAGGCAAATGTGTGGAAGAAAAAGTCCCTGAGATCATATGAAGAAACCTTGAGAGGAACCAGACTGAAAAAAGAACTTCATCCTCATCTGGGTGACACACAGAGAGTGAGATTATAAATCATTATAAACACAGAGTGGGATTATAAATCATTATATACACAGAGTGGGATTAAAAATCATTCTTTTTAGTAAAAATTTCCATCACAATTCCCTCCTTTTGGCCCTGGGACAATATACAGAATTTTAATAATAACTAGATTTGTAAAGTTCGTCGCGACCAACTTTGACGTTGGCTTTGATGAGGCAAGTATTCGCAAAGGCCGGTGCTTTTTGGAGACGAGTGAACATAAGGGTCAGTGTTACTTTTGGAGGCAAGTGGACAGAAAAATAGGGTGCCAAAACATTTGGAGGCATTTGGAGTGGAGACGAGCATGTGAAGTCATTCGAATAAACGTGAGGAAGTTCGCCTCATTGTTCTGAGTGTTTTGATATGTCACATGTCCATGTTGTAAAAAGTTTTTTGATTTTGCATATTTTGGGGGCGGGGCTGCGGGACAACCGAAAGGCCAGTTGATACACCAATTTAAACCTTTGTTCAGAGTCTCACCCTAAAGGAGCTGGCCGAGTTTGGTGTAGATACTTCGAAAGCTTGCAGAGTTATAAACCTCCAAATTTTATAATGGGAGTCTATGGGAAAAAAGGCCACTTTGAGACCCGGTACCGGAAGTTCCGGTACTCGGATCACTTATAAAAATCATAGTAACAAACTTCAGACCAGCGTCTACAACATATCCGAATTTGGTGCATGTGGCTCGAAAGCCCTAAGCCGCATTAAATTTTATTATTTTTGTCTAAGCTTAAATAGGAAAACAGAATGTTGGCTTCTACAAAGCGACATAATTAATCAGTAACAAAGATCTAAGCTTTAAAAAGTCTAAATAACTGTATAGTTAATCAATCAATCATGAGTATATTCATATATTCGTAAAGCTAAGCTTGATCACATACAATCTCACCTCAGCGCATCATTTCCCCTATAAGGTTTCCATGAATGCTTCATAAAATACATGTTCTTCAGTGGACAATATGGGGACAGGAACTGTACATAAAAAAGCAATTAAAGGCAAAAGCTGTAACTTCTTTGAAAGTCACAGTCTCTACTGTCCGCATTCGCCTTTGTCTGGGTCTGGATCAGTCTGAGTAAGTCAGTCCCGAGGGCTCCTCATCCTAACAGAAGCTTCTAACTCTGTGTGTGTGTGTAAGAAACTGGTGTCATAGTCAGTACATAATACTACGCACTCAGAGTCGTCTGCTGTCGTAGGTGTCTGCCTATATGTGTTACTCTCTCAGTGTGTGAGGTGTGTGTCTCCTTGTCCTGCGGGTTCAGATGAAGCTGCTTTTTCTCTGAGCAAGCTGTGATATATCAGGGTTTTCTTCTGACTCAGACACTTTACGTGAGCCAGGCAGTGGCTTTTCACGTACTTCTGACCATGCAGACTGCGTTGAAGGTTGCAAAGAGAGCGACGTGGATTCATGTTAGCTATTGTTAGCTTGTGGCAGCACCAAGAGAAAAATCAGCAAACTACAGCTGCTAAAAGGAGCAAGAAAGAACGTCAGGACCCACGCCACTGCCTGGCTCTCCAGCTTTTCCTCCTGAAATCCTTCACCACCATCCAGTCACCTTAGGCAGTGTCTCCTTCACCTGCTTATTTATTTGTGAAAGATGCACAATAACACAGCATCGCTCACAAAATATTTGGGAGCCCTTGGTGTACCGATATCCGTAGATACTGGCGTACCTCCCTCCTTTTGATGCATGGTCTTACTCATGAATC
This sequence comes from Tachysurus vachellii, assembly GCF_030014155.1. Lineage (NCBI taxonomy): Eukaryota > Metazoa > Chordata > Actinopteri > Siluriformes > Bagridae > Tachysurus > Tachysurus vachellii. Next base: position 2,116,242 of record NC_083461.1, read on the forward strand.
AACTTATTGTAGTAAGGAAACAATTTATTTGGCAAGCATGGTTTGTCATTGGGGCTGTACAGTACCAAACCTGCTCTTTCTTCTGCTGTGAAACATGCATGAAGATCCTCAAGGTCATCTGTGGGAGTTCATATTTTCAAAATACACAAAGTTTCTTTATACACAGAGGATTTTTTTTTTTTTGCTGCTGCTGCATCTGCTTTGGCATTACCCTGTGAAATGGAGTCAGTCTTCCATGTATGTGCTTCAAATTCACATATAGCAATAGATTTTATTCATTGGACTGCATCAAGAAGATCAGAAATGAGGCCATTGTACAATGATTTATTTACCTAAGAAGTAAGAAAACTTCTAGTCAGTCTCTCCTCCGGATATCATCCTCAATCTAATGGTCAGGCTGAAAGGAAGATCCAATACATCAGTAAATTCCTCAGAGCATTCTGTCAACTCCACCAGGACACCTGGGGTCAGTTCCTCCCATGGGCTGAGTATGCACAGAACTCCCTGAGGCAACAAACCACTGGCTTAACGCCATTTCAGTGTGTACTCAGCTACCAGCCACCTTTCTTTCCCTGTTCGGCTGAACCTTCGGGTGTTCCGTCAATCGATTACTGGTTCCGTGAGAGTGAGAGGGTATGGGACTCAGCGCATCATCAGTTGAAGGGAGCCAGTAGAAGACACAAGAGGGCAGCAGATACTTGTTTTTCATCCACTCCGTTGTCCCAAGAGGGTCAGAAGGTATGGTTGTCCATGAGGAAAATTCGTCTCAAGCTTCCCTGGAAACAGCTGAGTTCGTTACATTGAACCCTTCAAAATCATGAAGGAGATCAATCCGGTGGCATTTAAACTCAAACTCCCAAGCACTTATCGGATACACCCAGTCTTTCATGTATCTCACTTCAAACCATATTACTCACCTGTCTCTCTTCCCTGTCTCCCAGGTCCTGGTGCCGAAGAAGTACCCCCCCCCCCCCCTACCCTTGAAGACGACACCGGGATTTACTCGGTAAAGTAAACTCCAGATGTCGAGGTGGGATTCTACAGTATCTCTTCGATTGGGAGGGGTATGGACCTGTGGAACACTTATGGGTACCTAATGATATCCTAGTCCCCAATCTTCTCCAGAAGTTCCATGAGTCTCATCCAGGTAGGCCCGTACCTCAACCCAGAGGCCACACACCTCGAAGCTCTGGTGTATTCAGGGATCTAACCTCTCATTTTTGTCACCTGTTCAATTTTATTCATTTTTATCACAGAAATTCCTGCACCAGAATCTACTAAAAACACAATGTATTTCCCTTCTACATTTAATGTGTGTACTGTCATGTGCTTATAGGCATCTAAAGTGTACTTTGCTTATGTGCCTTGTGGAGCATGTTTCGTTTCAAGAAAATCAATAGCATTCAAAACTTTAGCATTTAAGTCAGAATCAGAAGTTAGCTGAAGCGTTTCTTCATTGCAAAGCATCAAAGATTTTGACTCACTCATCCCTTCAGGACTGACCTCCTTGACCCCGACCTGAGATGTTGATGCTCATGCACATTCCACGTCTTGTTTTTAAGGGCATTACTTTGCCCAGTGATCTCCTTCTCCTCAAATAAAACGTGCTCTTCCTCCTTTGCCTCTGCCTCTTTCTCCTCAAGGTTGTCTCCTTCCTCAAGGAGATCAGGTTTTTGCCCCTTGGACCATTGTTTGCATCACTGTGAGTTGAACTTTGTGAGCTTGTGCTTCTCTTTTTCCCCCGTCTTCTGCAGCCTGCTTTGTGTGAGCAGTTTCTCTGCATGAAGACCATGCAGTTCAGTGACGCTCAGTTTCCTGGTTTCCCACATGATGCATAGTTTTTTCACTTTGTCAGATATTTCTGTGTTCAGTCCAATAAAAAGGCTGTTTCTCAAGTGCACCTGGTATGCTGTCACTTTCCCCTCACTTTCACCTCAGAAAGTCCACTGTGCACATTGTGCATTTCCATGAGCCAGTAAAGGAAAACCTTTCTCTGTTGCTGCACATTGCGATTATAATCATGTCCATTTCCACTGTCAGTGCTTTGACATGCATCTTGCAGATGAATTATGAGAATACTGTAAAGGGCCTTTCTTCCATTGTTATGTTTTGAGTGCCCTGCACACACATGTTCATCAGGCCAGTCACACTTGATTCGCATGATATCAACCCGTAATTTAGGTGGGTAAAGCTCTGCTGAATCACTTCAACTTCCGAATCTTTTCACTCAGACCTCTCTCAGGTCAGGGAGGTTTTAAAGTGTGGTTGTAACATGTGAAAAAGTTCAGTGGGTATGAATACTTTTGCAAGGCACTGTAATTCACATTAGATCCAGTGACACTCTGTATCCTCATCTGGGTGACACACAGAGTGTGAGATTATAAATCATTATAAACTCAGAGTGAAATTATACATCATTATAAACACTGAGAGTGGGATTATAAATCATTATAAACACTGAGAGTGGGATTATACATCATTATAAACACAGACTGGGATTATACATCATTATAAACACTGAGATCTGCTCCTTTACACTATGTGCATACTATGAAGTGTGTGTGTGTGTGTGTGTGTGTGTGTGTGTGTGTGTGTGTGTGTGTGTGTGTGTGTGTGTTGCTCTGAAAAATACCAAAGTCTGGGTCCTTTAACACACTGAACAGGAAGTTAACAAACTGCTGATTCAGCATCAAAATGATTTACAGTAGAATGTGATTACTGATAGATGTGAGATGTTCCAGATACACACAGATAGACAAAAGGCATTTCCCCCTCACACAGTTAACAACTCACTTTTATGGCCATGTGTCATAGTTTTAGGGACATTTTTAATTTTTACAAAGCAGATAATGTCCAGTAAACCAACAGTCATTCATTTTCTTCCACTAATTCCTCAAAAAGAAGCAGAACTATGAAAAGGAGGTCAATATACTGAGAGAAACAGGAACCATGACTTCATTGAGATGGTGAGATCTTAAGAGAACTGTGTATAAATGTCATCAACAATAAACAATTTTTTTCCCAGCTTTCCCACCTTTTGTTTCATTTTGACTGTATACTTCTTGTTAACGGAGGCTATTAGATTGTTTATGGAAGTTGGGTGCAATTGTTATTTGGACGTTAATGAATAAAACCATAGAATTGAAGGAGAGTGTACTTTCTTTTTCACAGAACTAGTGTGTAACATCTGAATAGTGATTAATCCTTTGATTATATATTTGAATTTCAGTTTTAAACCCTCACTATGTGAACTTTAACTGTACTTTAGATACAGGACTTAACTAGTAAACTTCTCACCATACGTTACTAACCCTAACCCTACTCCTGATTGGTGTAAGAAAAACAGACATTACCACAGACAATAACAATACTCTTTTACACACAAATACACCAAATGATATTCACATTAAGTAATCTGAATAAAGTGACCATTGAGTAAAGTGACCATTGATAGTAATAAAGTGCCTATTTTGTAAAGTGACCATATATAAGAATAGCAGCAGCATAGACAGAAGAGATTTAAGTGAAATAAGTGACTATAGATAACAATAGCATGGTTGGAATGGTGTTTGAGATTAGTGCATTGAGTTTAAAGTCCTGATAGCAACTGGGAAGAAACTGTTCTGTAAGCGGGCGGTTTTTGCTCTTAATGATCTGTAACTCCTGCCTGACAGTACCCCCTCGAGCCCAATCCGTCATGATGTGTCCTTGATGATGTTTTTGGCCCTAGAGAGATAATGGGAGTGAGCAATGCTTTCCAGGGAGGATTAGTGGATTTTTTGGAATGTGTTTACTATTTTTTGAAGGGCTTTCTTGTCTGCTGCAGTGCAGCTGGAGTGCAACACTGAAATGCAGTACACTAACACACTCTCTATTGTAGAGCGGTAAAAAGAGACCAGCAGCCTACTCTAAGCACTTCCTAAGACCAAGACATGTTGTTGGATATGTGTACTCCCAGTGTGTACCCTTTCGACACTTTCCCCATTGATGTAGAGTGGGGCTGGTTCAGTGTGACACCTCCTGAAGTACAATATACTGTAAGCTCTTTTGTCTTAGAGGTGTTCAGGGACAAGTTATTTACAGAGCACCATTCCTCTAATTTTCGGACTTCATCTCTGTAGTCTGCTTCATCATCTCCTAAGATGAGTCCAATCACTGTGGTATCATCTGCAAATTTGATGATGGAGTTGGTGGGATGAGTGGGAGTACAGTCACAGTATTTTCTAAATAAAATAAAGCAGAAAAGAGGCATATTGTGTGCTGGTTGTGTTATGCATACAGGGAGTAGAGTAGAGGGCTCAATACATAGCCTTGTGGAGAGCCGGTGCTGAGCGTGATGGTAGGGGAGAGGTGTGAGGAAGTCCTTTATCCATATGCAGATGGATGGGGAAAGGCCCAGGGCAGATAATTTATTGATTAGAATGTCTGGGATGATTGTGTTAAATGCTTAACTGTAATCTATCTTGCATAAGTTCCCTGCCATTCAAGGTGGTTGAGTGCAGTGTGAAGGGCTATGGAGATGGCATTGCCTGTGGACTGGTGTGGGTCAAGTGTGGGAGGAAGGCTGGTTTTGATGTTCTGGGAGACCAATCTCTCAAAGCACTTCATGATTACTGGTGTTAGTGCAATTGGTCTGTAATCGTTGACTGCTTTTTTAGGAACAGGAATGATAGTGGCTGATTTTAAGCAGGGTGGAATGATGGCTGATGACAGTGAAAGGTTGAAGATCTTTGTAAAAATTGATAGCTCCACCCACACATACATACGTAACCCAGGCAAATAATGGAAAGAAATGTTTCTTTATCACAGCTGAAGGGAAGAACAATACGATTGCAGATAAACAAACAAGCAAAAATGACACACAAGCATAATCATGTAAAGGACAAAGACATATATTAGTTCTGTGTAACAAAACAAAACAGCGTTTAACTCAGGAGTTATTGACTCAGGAAACTCCAATCTGTGAATATGTGACCAACTTCCTGCTCCTTCAGTTCTCTCCAGCGCTGGAAAGCTGATCCTATATTAACACGTCCTACTTTTTACCTTATCGTAAGTCTTTCTTCTCTTTCTTTCTTTGTTTTTATCCTCCATGTCAATGTTTAAACTGCTTTCTGCTAATGTCACACATTCGCACTGAACACTCTCTCCGCCCATATTGACAAGACACGCCCCTTTCTGCTCATTGGCTACACGTTTGTTTTGATTTTTTGTTTTGTTTATTGTTTATTATTCGGTCCTACTCAGTTTTCTGAAGCATTTCTCAAAAATCGGAGATCCTGCCTTAAACCTCAAAGCGGGCAAAGAAATTGTTGAGTTCCTCGGCCAGTGAGTCATCAGCAGAAATGGTGCTGTGGTTATTGTTTTTGTACTTGGTAATGATCTTAATGCCCTGCCACACTCTTCTTGGATTTTTTGTCTGTGAGGTGGTCCTCAATTTTCTTTTTATAGTCTTCTTTGGAGAGTTTGATGCCTCTCTTTAAGTTGGATCTAGCAGTGCTATGCAAGGCTTTGTCACCAGACCTAAAAGCAGAGTCATGTTCTTTAAGTAATGACTGCACTTCATGTCATTCAGGGTTTTTGATCATCTCACTTTAATTGCTAATAAAGCCTTAATATGTGTTGAATGTTGAACTGACTCTAGATGAGGTTCCTCACATAATTGTCCCTTAGTCCAGGTGAGTCAGTGACAGGTGGATGGCAGCAGATATGGAGTCCTCACTGAGTGTATAAGGCTGGTAAAAATGATACAAAAAAATACCTCTGGAGGAGGTAAATACCTCTTCCATTTTTCACCTTGTAATTGTATGGGGAAGGTTGGTGTTCATTAGCATCCCATTAAAAGAATATATATCCACTTCCTGCGGTGTTGCAGGCCCGTGTTTTGCCCCCAAGGATTTTTTTTTTGTTGACTTTTATGTTCTGTGGAGGAGGATTTTTTTCCCTGCCCTCCCTCCCGTTTCCTGGTTTCCGAGAGGTGGGTCTAGCCATGGTGCATCAGGGGTATGTGATCGGCCCTTCTGCTCGGCTGTGGACGTCGCGCGGCCCTCTCTGGCTACGCTGCCATGTGCCTTGCTCCCCCCACCTGCCTTCCCGTGTGCCTTGCTCCCCCCACCTGCCTCATGGTGTGCCTTGCTTCCCCCACCTGCCTCGCCGTGTGCCTTGCTCCCCCCACTTGCCTCACCGTGTGCCTTGCTCCCCCCACCTGCCTCACCGTGTGCCTTGCTCTCCCCACCTGACTCGCCGTGTGCCTCGTCCCCCCTCCTGGACCCCGTCGGGATTGTCATGACGGATTGGGCTCGAGGGGGGTACTGTCAGGCTCAGCCCGGACTTTGGCCATGTGCATTTGTTGTGTTGTGTGTCACGTGTCTCCCCCACCCTGGGTATCCTGCATTTGGGTCTATTTTATCCTCGCGTCTCTGACAAGAATCAGATAAACGTACATATGTTGCCTCGTGTTTGTTTGACACAACGCAGCGTTTTCCATTGTAACCGGCGTACCCCTGAGGCCAGTTACATGATGCTGGTCATTTTGACTCAGCTTGTTTGTCTCATAGAGATAATGAAGATGAGTGTTAGCTGATCAGAACATTCAATTAACACTCATCTATGTACTGTATGTGGTCAGGACCTGAAAGTTTCTGTTAGTTAACCAGCAGAAAGTCCTGGTGTCCACTGCAGACTGGTGGAAGTTGGGGTGGTTTTCCAGGGTGTGTTTGGGAGCACGGCATCACCATCACCATCACAGACATGCTTACAGCAGAAGGGGGAGATTAGTCACTACTTCCTTTAATATAATGAGCACTTTGTGTAAAAGTCACTGATTCCCAGAACCCTGCTGACCAAACCAAAGTGAAAGTGACCAACAGTGCTGGACATAAAAGATCCTCAGGACACTCACTCCACTAACAGATTCTTGAAGACATCACAGGAGAGACAGCAAGTAAGATTTTTTATTGTTATCTAGCACCAATACTTAGATAATGATCTGCTGTGAAACCCATAACTGGAGCAAATACAAATCTAATGACTTTTAGGCTTTATATTTTACTGATAGATCAAATGCTCTAATTGTATGTTGTGTATCTAGCTTTTTATTTCAATGGATGCAATCGTTTAGGTTTCGTCCCCTGAGCTGCCTGCTGCTGAATAATAATAATAATAAACCTGATCAGTGTAAATTAACATATTGCTGAAATACTGCACTGCTTTATAAATACTTACTAAAGCATAGATCTTTTGATTCTGTTTTTTCTCTCATCATCACAGTGTCGACTTTATATCACTTTAGAATATACATGTATCTTTATTCATCTTCATATGTCTCTCTTTATAAGCACATTGCAAAGAGAATAGAGGAATCTCACACACACACACACACACACACACACACACACACACACACACACACACACACACACACACACAGTTAAAGTGTCATATTAGCCCCGTTCACACTTCAGGTAAAAGTGGCAAAAAATCTGATTTTTTTGGGGTCAAGTGACCAGGTCAGACTTCTTCAGGAGTAGTGTGAACACTCAAATCTAGCCCAGATCGGATTTTTTCACATCAGATTCAGACCACTTCCATATGTGGTCCTGAATCAGACCCAAATCTGATTTTTTTCCAGTGTGGTCGCAGTGTGAACAACCGAGGCGGATTTGATGCGAATTTTTACGTCAGTCTACATCGACATTTGTCACAATTATGCGCCGGCGAGTTCGCACACAAACGTGACTACGCCTACAAAATGGATCAAATAATCAAAAGTTGCCCTCGACATCCGAAAATTTTCAAAACACTGCGTCTCTTTGCTGCCGTTACACAAACATTTAGAAAGAAAAGCAAAATGCTGACTTCCTCCATAACCTCGCCAAATTTAGCGCAACAACGTGCTGCGTGTGACGTCATTGTTATTGTTCGTTTGCGCATGCGGGTCAGTTCGAAACAGCAAACAGTTCACACTGGTATCTGATATAGGCCACATTTTAAAAGGTAATGTGAACAGCCAAACAAAAAAATCAGATCTGAGCAAAATATCCGAATTGAGCATTAAGACTTGCAGTGTGAACGTGGCCATTCTGACTTTCTTCTCTTCTCTGTTTTTATAGGTTGAATTTTCCAGTTGGGTAAAATGGTCAAAATAAAAAAAAACGCTAGAGGAGGTGAAGTTAGACGAGGTAAGCTCACAATAAAACATGTAACTTAAAGTTAAAACATGTATCATACAGCATTATACAACAAAAGTAAAATACAACTGAAAAATTGCACTTAATTATTTCAGTTAATATTCTTTAATATTGTCCTTTAATATTGTTTATAATTCTTAAAATATCACCTAGAAGAATGAGGATAATCCTGAGCTACTGTTAGAGCTGCTGTTATAGAAAATTAATCATCTCTTTCTGATCAATAAGAATCCAGAACTCAATAGCAGTGTGATGTAAATCAATTTCATTCTGATTTGTATCTTTTATTTTTTCTAAATATATACTGTAGGAGTCACTGCAGCACAGGGCATCTTCGAGATAATTGATAACTTCGACAGAGAAGGAAAGGTATATGCTGATGGTCTGTATGCTGACACGGATACATACGCTAGTGCTTTTGAAAATGAACCTGGGAAGCGGATTCCTAAAGCTGGAGCCAAAGCTGAGGCTGGTGTAGGACGAGCTGGAGCAGCGTGGAGCGTATTTGCTGTCGAAGCTAACGGTCCAAATGCTTCTGCCGAGGCTACGGCTGTTGGCCTGGAAGCAGGAGCCATGGCTGCAGCGGAGCTTGGAAGTGTATCGGCTGTAGTTGGTCCAGTACAAGCAAAGCTGGGCCTGGGGATTGACACTGGTGTGAGTGTTAGCCCAACTAAAATAGAAGCAAAGTTTCTAGGGACTGGAGTGACATTGGGCAGCACGATGGGAATTTCACTTTTTGGAAGTGAGTTTAAAATAAAACTTTTTTGAAGTTAAACTGAATTAATTTACTCTCAGATATTGCTATTGATTAATAAGATAAAGTATGAATTCGAGCACTTACTGTAATCCTAACAGCTCATAATGTAAGCATGTGAGATTATTGATGACTGAAAATGGTTTCTGTGATCTTTCCAATATTCAATACTATGTTATGTTTGTTTTCAATACCATGTTCATTATAACCTTTAGAAAGTGATCATTTTGTTTCTTGTGAGTGATCGAACCTGTAACATCAAACAGGTTCATGTTATGGATTAAACAACTAAACTTAAAATTGTTAACACAAACTACAGTCAAGACACAAATAACCTATAAACAGGTTGTACTTCTCAGTCTTTGTGTGAGGAACCAGTTCACTTCATTCTACATATCTCTGAATCACAACATTTGCAAATCCTCCAACCACAAGCTATGGTTAAAGTTACAGAAATCACATTTTTCTTTATTCTGATATTTAATGGAATGTTAACTGAAGATCTTGACATGTATCTGCAAGATATTATACTGTGTGCTGTTTCCACATGATTACTAATAAAGTGTCTGTGTGTATAGATTACGTGTAATGATTGCTTTCTGTGTTTGTGTGTGTGTGTGTGTGTGTGTGAGTAAGATGACGGATTCACACTGTTAAATGGATATAAGGTTACACTGATTCACAGTCTAATTAAGTATAGGTTTTTGATTCAGTCCATGCTTACACTCATATTTATATTTTTTACAGAAAATATAAGAATCTTTATATCTCTAATATATAAATATAAGTAAAAATATACAAATTGGGCCCAATTAGGCATTTTCTTTCCCCGGTGTCATGTGATTCGTTAGTCTTACAAGGTCTCAGGTGTGAATGGGGAGCAGGTCTGTTAAGACAGCGGTTTAACAGGACAGGTTCCACTCAGAACAGGCCTCGCCATAGTCCACCAAAGAAGTTGAGTGCACGTGGTCAGTGTCATATCCAGCAACTGTGTTTGGGAAATAGACGTACGAATGCTGCCAGCATTGCTGCAGAGGTTGAAGGTGTGGGTGTGTGGTGCGTGGAGCCCGTCAGTGCTCAGACCATACGCCACACACTGCATCAAATTGGTCTGCATGGCTGTCGTCCCAGAAGGAAGCCTCTTCTAATGATGATGCACAAGAACGCCTGCAAACAGTTTTGCTGAAGACAAGCAGACTAAGGACATGGAGTACTGGAACCCTGTTCTGTGGTCTGATGAGACCAAGATAAACTTATTTAGTTCAGATGATGTGGAGCGTCTGTGGTGGAACCAGGTGAGGAGAACAAAGACAAGTGTGTTTTGCCTACAGTGAAGCAAGGTGGTGGGAGTGTAATGGTCTGGGGCTGCATGAGTGCTGCTTGCACTGGGGGAGCTACAGTTCACTGAGGGAACCATGAATATCAACATGTACTGTGACATACTGAAGCAGAGCATGATCCCCTCCCTTCAGAGACTGGGCCGCAGGACAGTATTCCAACATGATAACAACCCCAAACACACCTCCAAGACGACCACTGCCTTGCTAATAAAGTTGAGGGTAAAGGTGATGGACTGGCCAAGCATATCTTCAGACCTAAACCCTGTTGAGCATCTGTGGGACATCCTCAAACAGAAGGTGGGGGAGCACAAGGTCTCTAACATCCACCAGCTCCATGATGTCATCATGGAGGAGTGGAAGAGAACTTCAGTGGCAACCTGTGATGCTCTGGTGAACTCCATGTCCAAGAGGGTTAAAGCAGTGCTTGAAAATAATGGTGGCCACACAAAATATTGACACTTTGGGTACAATGTGGACGTTTTCACTTAGGCGTGTACTTAGTTTTGTGTCCAGCAGTTTAGACATTAATGGCTGTGTTTTTTTTTTTGTTTGTTTGTTTTTTTTTTGAAATGTCACCATCATTTTATTATAGATTTTAGAAAAGAATAAGTGAACAACATTAAGAGTTGACTGATTGAGCTACAGTGTTAGTGTACATTTTTAATCCGTAGCTTGTTCGTACTAACACCCCATTAGTGACACTTTGATAAAATGGTAGTAGGTACACAGAGTGCTTCATAAGGATGAAAATGCAAACACAAAAAGTCATGTGGTAATGCAGTATGTTAAGCGCTACATTTTCAAAACGTAGAACAAAACATCTCTGAACCAAAAAAAAAAAAAAACCCGCGATGCTGTACTTCGTTCCCACATGACTCGCAAGCCTGATTTCATTCGCAGGGAAGAGAAGAGGGTTCAGGAGCTTGGGAAGACTAATCATATGATGTGAAAAGCATAACCTTTACACAGGATGTGGGCTACACTCAATGTGTTTAAAAAAGAAGTTAAATTATTTATTACATAGGGATCTTTTTTAAATAGCAGAATGGGAGAGGTGGGATTTGCTGATATATAGATATAAAAATTAGATATTAAAATGTCTTTAATTAGAAACAAATAATTGAAAAAAACATTTTGGACAAAACCGTCTTTTTTTTGTCTGTTTTCTGTAGGAATATCTGACAGCTTTTTCCAGATCTTCTCACTTATACATCACATATGAAATCATCTTTAAAAAATAGATAAATTCTGTTTCTTCTTTCATATTCAAGTCATATTTGAAACTGAAATTCCCAATGGTTTATATCTTATTTTTTTAAACAATAAGCTTTAAATTATGAATTCAGATCACACAGAACTTGCACACCAGACTGCAACTTATCTTTATGATCTGATGAGCAATATCATATCATGCCGTGATATCTGGCCCATGCAAATTGGCTGTAATCTTCACCGCTAATGAATCGCATTAAGAGTGACGGACTGGCGCTTCTAACTTGAGAGCAGATTTACAGGCTCAGGTTTTCTCAGTTCAATTCTAGGATTCGGTCACGCTACAGTGCTGGGCGTGTAAACAGATTTCGATGCCTGCAGAACGATATTGAAGTTCACCTTCATAAATATCCTGCTGGAGAAAATGGGGGTGTTTAAATTGGTATTTATTGGTCATAAATAAGTGAATAAATTTCATTGTGTTTAAGGTTTTAATTGAAGGTTTTGAAGGCAATTCTATATACAAAGGGGATGTTGATTACTGCAAAATTTGGACAAAGCAACAATAAATTGAACCACTTTTGTAACTTAAATAAAAGGAAGGTAAAAGAATAAATAGCATGTGATTATAGTGAGAAGACTGTTTCCTCAGGAGTTCTTTGGTTTTCCATGATGTTGGGACGCATTATATAAATATACACAGCCAGTAACACAGAAATGCATATATGTATGACACGAGGCTCATAGTGGAATAAAACATGAGGATAGATCAACATGCCCAGTGGGGCGCTGCATGTTGTAAAACTCATAAATGTTCAAATGCATAAAGCCATACTGACAAACGGAGGCGTTTCAGCGTGCTCGGGTTTATTTTTTTATTATTATTATTTTTTTTGTTTCTACAGATCTGTGTCCATAAATCCGGGTCTGAAGGTAGCGTTAGGTCAATATCCCATTTTTCCTTGGGCAGGGTAATTGTGGGGTTAGATGAAGTGATGAGTCTGTAAAGTTTAGATATGAGTTTTCTTGGGTGGTTGGATATTTCCATTAACTGTTCACTGGTTTTAGAAGGCTGTAAGGTATTAGTTAAAGTTATTTTACTTTTGAGTAAAAATTTAAGCTGTTGATAGTGAAGAAATTGGTCTTTCTCGATCTCAAATTTCTGGATAATTGAGGTGAATGGCATAAATTTGTGATTTTCAAATATGTGGTGGAGGCCCTTTTGCTGCCATTTAGGAAAATAGATCGATTCATTGTGACGACGGAAGTCAGGGTTGTGCCAAATTGGGGTGTACAGTATCTACATGGTGCTAAAAATGATTTTGTAATTTTATTGGTTTTCCACCAGGCTGCCAGAGTTGTTGATATTGTAATATTATTAAAGAAGTCTAGTTTTATGATTGACTGTGGTAAAAAGGGATGGTCAGCGATTGAATTCGGGGAGCACAGATATTGCTCAAGATCAAGCCATGAGTTGGAATATGTATGTTGTTGAGTCCATTTATATTGTAGTTGGTTTGCCAGGTAATAGTGCAAGAAATTTGGTGCCTCAAGTCTGCCTAACTGTTTTGAATTTTGGAGTGTTGTAAGTGCTATCCTCGGTTTTTTATCTTTCCAGTAGAATTGAGTGGTGAGAGAGTCTAGTTTTTTGAACCAATAGTCTGTCGGAGTAGTCGGAATCATTGAGAATAGGTAATTAATCTGTGGGAGAGTCTTCATTTTAACTGTTGCGATACGGCCTATGAGTGTAAGTGGGAGCTTGTTCCATCGTTTATAATCATCTTCTATACTCTTGAGAAGTGGGGCATAATTGAGATTGTATAGTTCTGACATCTTAGGGGAGATTAAAATACCTAAGTACTTGATGTTGCCAATGTTAAAGGGAAAGGAGAGATCATGAATTGCAGAGTCCACACCGTCTCCTGATAGCGGAAGTATAGTTGATTTGTTCCAATTAATTGTATAATGAGAGACTTTAGAGAATTCATTAATGACGTTGAATGTTTCGCGGAGTGATTGGGATGGAGTTTGTAAATATAATAATAAATCATCTGCATAAAGACTAATTTTGTGTTGAGATTTGTTGACTTGAATTCCTTAAATTTTTTGGTTTTGGCGTATTGCTACAGCAAGTGGTTCTATGAATATGGCTGGGATGGAGAGAGTGGACAACCTTGTCTAGTTCCTTGGTGCAAGGTGAAACTTGGTGAAGTGATCCCATTTGTGACAACCGTTGCCTTTGGGGAAGTGTATAGGGTTGTAATCCATTGGATGAATGGTTTCCAAAACCAAATTTACGAAGGGTGGTGAATAAGAATGTCCAATTGACCTTGTCGAATGCTTTTTCTGCTTCTAATGATGCAATTATGGTTTCCTGTGGCTGTCTTTGTGCGATATTGATAAGGTTGAAGAGTCTGTGAACATTATCTGTTGCGTTTCTCTTCTTGATGAAGCCTGTCTGGTCTGGATGAATTAGTGAATGCATAACTGTTTCAATCCTGGTTGCTAGAGTCTTTGTGATAATTTTCAGGTCAGTATTGATTAATGATAGAGGGCGATAACTAGAGGGATGTGTTGGGTCCTTGTTTGGTTTCAGGAAGACAGTGATAAGTGCTGTGTTCATATGTGTGGGAATGGTAGATGTACTTTGAATTTCTGTGAGTAATCTATTAAAGATTGGTGATAAAATACCCCAAAAGTGTTTGTAAAATTCTGCCGGCAGTCCGTCGGGTCCAGGTGATTTGTTATTTGGCATGTTTTCTAATGCTTTGCTAAGTTCTTCAACGGTGATGGGTTCTAAAAAGTTTGATTCTTCTGTGGTTAATGAGGGAAGGTCCAGAGTGTTAAGAAAGGATTCAATTTCTGATTGTAAAGGTTGAGTGCCGGGAGAATACAAACAGCTGTAGAACTGGCGAAAGATGTTATTAATTTCTTTAGGGTCCTGTGTAGTTTTGCCAGAAGATTCCAAAATGGATGTGATAAGTGACTTGTCTTTTTTATATTGTAGCATATTTGCCAGATATTTACCTGCTTTATTACTGAGGTGAAATTGATCATATTTGAGTTGTTGTAAACAGAACTGTGTTTTTTTTGTTTATGATACTATCCAATTGGGTCCTTAGTTGCTTTATTTCGGTTTGTGCTTCTTCAGATGCGGCGGTAGACTGTTGATTACTTAGCTGTTTAATTTTCTGCTCAAGAGTGTTTTCCAATTGTTGATGCTGTTTTTTCTTGTACGATGAATATGATATAATTATGCCTCTCATGACTGCTTTGCCTGATTCCCAAAGTGTTGATGGTGAGATTTCTGAAGAGTCATTGATTTCCAGAAAGGATGCCCACTCTCTTTTTATAAGAGTATTAAAGTTGGGGTCTTCTAGGAGAGAAGTGCTGAAGCGCCATCTTGTGAAGGTTTTTTCTGTACTGGGATGTTTAATGTTAAAGATACAGGGGCATGGTCGCTGATAATAATTGAATGGATAGTATTTTCTGATATCTGTTGAATTAGTGAGTTGCTAACAAGAAAGAAATCTATTCTAGAGGAAGAACGATGTGCTGAAGAAACATGAGAATATTCTCTTAGTAGTGGGTTCCTTGCTCTCCAGCTATCGCTAAGGCCATAGTCCATTATGTATTGTTTAATTACTTCTGATGAGTGACCAGTTCGTGTGTTGCGGTGGTTGTGTGTACGGTCAAGTGATGGGTTAAGAGCAGTATTGAAATCTCCAGCTACTATGAGATTTGTGGTGTTATACAGCAAAGAAAAAAGGTTATGAAAGAAAAGTGGGTCATCTCTGTTTGGAGCGTATATGTTTGCCAGTGTGAGAGTTAAGTGATTAATAGATATATTGATGATAATGAATCTTCCGTCTGGGTCTGAGATTGAAGAATTGAGAGTGAAGCTGATGTTTTTATTTATCAAAATGGAAACGCCTCTTTGTTTACTGTTAAATGTAGATGAAAATATTTTATCGAATTGTTTGAAATGGATGTGTTGTATTTCTTTATATGTTAAATGTGTTTCTTGTAAAAAGCAAATATATGCCTTTAATTTAACAAGGTGGTTGATTACTTTAATTCTCTTAGAAGTAGTATGAAAGCCACGTACATTCCATGTTATTAGGTTAAGTGTTTGCATGGCTGAAAGTAGGTAGTGTGTAGAATGCGTCATTTGTACCTAAAGTAGGTAGCCATGATATATAGAAGGGGTAGAAGTTTTCCCCGGCTGGGATAGACAAACGCAATACATGGATGGACACGATAGCTATATAAATACTACACTGAACATAGATAGACAAGACACATATACAAATACCACACACAAATAGAAATTCTGACCATGTCAGAGTTAGATAGAGGGAGTAAAGATTAACAAAAAAAGAAATAAAAAATACATAGAGATAATGACACAATGCATGTGATGCTTGAGGCAGATATAACATTGTAGCAATAAATGAAAAGAAGAAAGAGAAAAGAAAAGAGAATTTTTTTCTTTTTAAATAAATAAAATAAAAAAGGCAACAACAAAAGTAGAGAAGAAAAAAAAAGGAGAAAAAAAAGTATAAGGAGACATCAGGGTGTATAATAAGAATTCATTAATAGCTATTGGCATGGTAAATGAAATTTATAACAGGTTTATCTATATGGCAATGTAAAATGCATTATGGAACAGTCAGTGTTAGGATGAGCAATGATAATCTTGGTTAAACTATAGCCACGTAGTGATGTTTGAATCGCGATAGAGTATTCCGTTCACGTAAAGTTTATCTACTGATAATGTAGCTCACTTTCCTTCTTCACGGAACTGTTTCATTATCGGCAATAGTTTCCGTCTGCGGTCTTGAATTTGTTTGGGAAACTGATCATACATCCCATACATGGTATTCTTCAATCGATTTCCTCTGCTTTTAACGAGTTCTTTGTGTTTGTAGTGTTTAAATTTAGTGATTATTGGAAGTGGCTTTTTGGGGTCTTTGGATGAAAGACGGTGAACTCGGTGAAAAGTTATCTCCTCAACTGTTGCTGCGGGCAGTTTAAGAGAGTCATGCATGAATTGTTTTATTGCCTTCTCTGGGTCGTCAGGTGTATTTTGTGGAAGTATGTTTATTCCTGAAAATATCAGATTATCGCGCATGCTGCGACACTGAATGTCCAATATGGTTTCTTGCATAATTTGATTTTCTTCGGAGAGTTTTGTGACTTGAGTGGAGAGATGTGATACAGTTGCTTTTAGTTCGACGTTTTCTTGCATTAAAGTTTCGATTTGGGATTGAGAAAATTCGAAACTAGCTTTCAAATCACGGATGTCTGTATGGAGAAGTTCGAGTATGGCAAGTTTGGAGTTTATGGATGCGAGTACACTGACCTCGACTGTGATTTCCTCGTCTGTTTCGGTGGATGAATCCCGTTTGCGTATTTTCTTGTTTGGTTCTGACATGGTATCCAAATTGTAGAAATAGCTGTCGATGCAATTGAGCAGGTTGTCCGAGTCTTGACAAGGTTGGTTATCCAGTATAGCGAAAGTTGTTTTGATAAATGAATGAATTCAATGGTAATCCAGTGTTTGCGTTCTCACCCCGCCATGTCGGTTCACTCCTCCATCTTGTTTCACTCCATCACGCGGACTCTCCAGTTGAGTTATTTTAAGAGGACAGCAGAGTGAGATTAAAAATCATTCTAAACACTGAGAGTGGGATTATAAATCATTATAAACACAGAGTGGGATTATAAATCATTATAAACTCTGAGAGTGGGATTAAAAATCATTATAAACTAAGAGTGGGATTACACAGTATATCATGATAAACACTGAGAGTGGGATTGTAAATCATTATAATCACTGACAGTGGGATTATAAATTATCATAAACACTGAGAGTGGAATTATAAATCATTATATAAACACAGAGTGGGATTATAAATCATTATAAACACTGAGAGTATGATTATAAATCATTATATAAACACAGAGTGGGATTATAAATCATTATATAAACACAGAGTGGGATTATAAATCATTATATAAACACAGAGTGGGATTATAAATCATTATAAACTAAGAGTGGGATTATATATCATGATAAACACCAAGAGTGGGATTATAAACCATTATTAACACTGAGAGTAGGGTTATAAATCATTATTGACACAGAGTGGGATTATAAATAATTATAAACACTGAGAGTGGGATTATGAATCATTATAAACACTGAGAGTGGGATTATAAATCATTATAAACACTGAGAGTGGGATTATAAATCATTATAAACACTGAGAGTGGGATTATAAATCATTATAAACTAAGAGTGGGATTATATATCATGATAAACACTGAGAGTGGGATTGTAAATCATTATAAACCCTGAGAGTGGGATTATAAATCATTATAAACACTGAGAGTGGGATTATAAATTATTTTAAACACAGAGTGAGATTATAAATCATTATAAACACAGAGTGGGATTATAAATCATTATATAAACACAGAGTGGGATTATAAATCATTATAAACAACGAGAGTGGGATTAAAAATCTTTGTAAACTGAGAGTGGGGTTATAAATCCTTATAAACACTGAGAGAGGGATAATAAATCATTATAAAAACTGTGAGTGGGATTATCAATCATTATAAACACTGAGATCTGCTCCCTTACACTGTGTGCGTACTGAAGTGTGTTTGAGTGCCTGTGTGTGTATGTGTGTGTGTGTGTGTGTGTGTGTTTGTTGCTCTGAAAAAATACAAAGTCTGGGTCCTTTAACACACTGAACAGGAAGTTAACAAACTGCTGATTCAGCATCAAAATGATTTACAGTAGAATGTGATTACTGATAGATGTGAGATGTTCCAGATACACACAGATAGACAAAAGGCATTTCCCCCTCACACAGTTAACAACTCACTTTTATGGCCATATGTCATAGTTTTAGGGACATTTTTAATTTTTACAAAGCAGATAATGTCCAGTAAACCAACAGTCATTCATTTTCTTCCACTTATTCCTCAAAAAGAAGCAGAACTATGAAAAGGAGGTCAATATACTGAGAGAAACAGGAACCATGACTTCATTGAGATGGTGGGATGTTAAGAGAACTGTGTATAAATGTCATCAAAGATAAAAATGTTTTTCCCAGCTTTCCCACCTTTTGTTTCATTTTGACTGTATACTTCTTGTTAACGGAGGCTATTAGATTGTTTATGGAAGTTGGGTGCAATTGTTATTTGGACGTTAATGAATAAAACCATAGAACTGAAGGAGGGTGTACTTTCTTTTTCACAGAACTAGTGTGTAACATCTGAATAGTGATTAATCCTTTGATTATATATTTGAATTTCAGTTTTAAACCCTCACTATGTGAACTTTAACTCTACTTTAGATACAGGACGTAACTAGTAAACTTCTCACCATACGTTACTGCATTAAAAACCACTTTAAATGTTAAAAAATGGATTTATTAAAAACATTGTCTCTGAGTGCATTCAGCTGTCCTGTAACAGCATTAGCAGCAGTGGGAAAAGATACAGTGAAAAGATGAAGCTCATCACCATACACTCTCTCACACTGATATTTCCTGTAGATATGGAGTCCTCTACTGAGTGTATAAGGCTGGTAAAAATGAGTGTTTTATCATTTCAATGCACAACACCACGTGTGAATGTCACTTCCTGTCGCTACTTCTTCCATTTTTTACCGTGTAATGGTATGGGGGGAAGGTCGCTGCTCTGTCCTATTAAAAAAATATATACTATATATATATATATATATATATATATAATGTGTGTGTGTGTGTGTGTGTGTGTGTGTGTGTGTGTGTGTGTATTCCTTCCCTGGATGTTTAAAAGTGTTTTGTTTGTGTTTGTGTAATCATTTTCTTTGGTTATTTTCTATCCTTTATTGAGTTATATGGTATATTGTTACTGAAACGTGAGCAGTGTACATGGTGAACATGGTGCACATGGTGAACATGGTGTATTTATTTTATAAAAACATGTAAAAAGGGTATTCACTTATCGAGGCTGTGTAAATGTTTTCTACATCAGGAGAGGAAATAAAAGAATCAGTTAAATGTACATATGTTGCCTCATGTTTGTTTGACACAACGCAGCGTTTTCCATTGTAACCGGCGTACCCCTGAGACCAGTTACATGATGCTGGTCATTTTGACTCAGCTTGTTTGTCTCAGAGAGATAATGAAGATGAGTGTTAGCTGATCAGAAAATTCAATTAACACTCATCTATGTATGTGGTCAGGACCAGAAAGTTTCTGTTAGTTAACCAGCAGAAAGTCCTGGTGTCCACTGCAGACTGGTGGAAGTTGGGGTGGTTTTCCAGGGTGTGTTTGGGAGCACGGCATCACCATCACCATCACAGACATGCTTACAGCAGGAGGGGGAGATTAGTCACTACTTCCTTTAATATGATGAGCACTTTGTGTAAAAGGCACTGATTCCCAGAACCCTGCTGACCAAACCAAAGTGAAAGTGACCAACAGTGCTGGACATAAACGATCCTGATCTCCCTCCTCAGGACACTCACACCACTAACAGATTCCTGAAGACATCACAGGAGAGACAGCAAGTAAGATTTTTTATTGTTATCTAGCACCAATACTTAGATAATGATCTGCTGTGAAACCCATAACTGGAGCAAATACAAATCTAATGACTTTTAGGCTTTATATTTTACTGATAGATCGAATGCTCTAATTGTATGTTGTGTATCTAGCTTTTTATTTCAATGGATGCAATCGTTTAGGTTTTGTCCCCTGAGCTGCCTGCTGCTGAATAATAATAATAATAAACCTGATCAGTGTAAATTAACATATTGCTGAAATACTGCACTGCTTTATAAATACTCACTAAAGCATAGTTCATTTGATTCTGATTTTTCTCTCATCATCACAGTGTCGACTTTATATCACTTTAGAATATACATGTATCTTTATTCATCTTCATATGTCTCTCTTTATAAGCACACTGCAAAGAGAATAGAGGAATCTCTCACACACACAAACACACACACACACACACACACACACACACACACACACACACACACACACACACAGTTAAAAGAAAGTGTCATTCTGCCTTTCTTCTCTTCTCTGTTTTTTTAGGGTAAATTTTCCAGTTGGGTAAAATGGCAACAGCTAGAGGAGGTAAGCTCACAAAAGTTAAAGTTAAAACATGTATCATACAGCGTTATAAAACAAAAGTAAAAATCAACTGAAAAATTGCGCTTAATCATTTCAGTTAATATTCTGAAATATTGTTCTTTAATATTGTTCATATTTCTGAAAATATTTCTAGAATATTTAAAATTTATTGTATACGTGTAGTTTTGGATTCTCTCTGAATTTGAAGCATCATATCATTCTGATCACATCATCACTGTCATTACTATAAATATCACCTAGAAGAATGAGGATAATCCTGAGCTACTGTTAGAGCTGCTGTTATAGAAAATTAATCATCTCTTTCTGATCAATAAGTATCCAGAACTCAATAGCAGTGTGATGTAAATCAATTTCATTCTGATTTGTATCTTTTATTTTTTCTAAATATATACTGTAGGAGTCACTGCAGCACAGGGCATCTTCGAGATAATTGATAACTTCGACAGAGAAGGAGACGTGTATGCTGATGGTCTGTATGCTGACACGGATACATACGCTAGTGCTTTTGAAAATAAACCTGGGAAGCGGATTCCTAAAGCTGGAGCCAAAGCTGAGGCTGGTGTAGGACAAGCTGGAGCAGCATGGAGCGTATTTGCTGTCGAAGCTAACGGTCCAACAGCTTCTGCCGAGGCTACGGCTGTTGGCCTGGAAGCAGGAGCCATGGCTGCAGCGGAGCTTGGAAGTGTATCAGCTGCAGCTGGTCCAGTACAAGCAAAGCTGGGCCTGGGGATTGACACTGGTGTGAGTGTTAGCCCAACTAAAATAGAAGCAAAGTTTCTAGGGACTGGAGTGACATTGGGCAGCACGGTGGGAATTTCACTTTTTGGAAGTGAGTTTAAAATAAAACTTTTTTGAAGTTAAACTGGATTAATTTACTCTCAGATATTGCTATTGATTAATAAGATAAAGTATGAATTCGAGCACTTACTGTAATCCTAACAGCTCATAATGTAAGCATGTGAGATTATTGATGACTGAAAATGGTTTCTGTGATCTTTCCAATATTCAATACCATGTTCTCTGTTTTTTTTTCAATACCATGTTCATTATAACCTTTAGTAAGTGATCCTTTTATTTCTTGTAAGTGATCGAACCTGTAACATTTGTTCTTAATTGATTCAAGCATGTGTATGATAATCCTGTGTGTCTAATAGAGCATCATATTCAAACAGGTTCATGTTATGGATTAAACAACTAAACTTAAAATTGTTAACACAAACTACAGTCCAGACACAAATAACCTATAAACAGGTTGTACTTCTCAGTCTTTGTGTGAGGAACCAGTTCACTTCATTCTACATATCTCTGAATCACAACATTTGCAAATCCTCCAAACACAAGCTATGGTTAAAGTTACAGAAATCACATTTTTCTTTATTCTGATATTTAATGGAACGTTAACTGAAGATCTTGACATGTATCTGCAAGATATTATACTGTGTGCTGTTTCCACATGATTACTAATAAAGTGTCTGTGTGTATAGATTACGTGTAATGATTGCTTCCTGTGTGTGTGTGTGTGTGTGTGTGTGTGTGTGTGTGTGTGTGTGTGTGCGTGTGTGTGGTGTCATTTCTTCAGTGTTGTCACATGAAATGATACAATAAAATAAGTACTTCTGTACTCACTTCTGTCAGATACTCTATCTATCTATACAAAAGGAATTTTTTTTTTTTTATGCAAACAGACAATTACAGTATTTACAGAAGAGAAATTAGATGCAAAATACAAATACAAAATACAATATACAAAATGTGTGTGTGTGTGTGTGTGTGTGTGTGTGTGTGTGTGTGTGTGTGTGTGTGTGTGTGTAACTGTAAGTGTAACTGGGTGTGGGAGTGGAGATGTATGAATGAAGGAGCATGTAGGGAAGTACAACAGATATAAAATGTATACATATATATATATATATATCATAACAGTATCACACAAAACAAAACAAAACAAAAAAACAAAAAAAACAACAAAATTAATTTAACAAAAAATAATAACAATAATAAATAAACAAAACAAAAATAAAAATGGAAAATGGGGAATGAGGAAGGTGACAGTATCAACAGTAATAGCAATAATAATAATAATAATAATAATAATAATAATAATAATAATAATAATGACAAACCCAATTAATAAGAAATAGTAATATAGCATTAGCAGTAGTAGTAATGATAAACATATTTACAAATATACTCATTTCCTCCGGAATGAAGGGGAGGTTAAAGGATCAGGAAGAGGACAAATAGAAATAGTAGTAGTAATAGCAATAATAATGCTGATACAGCCATTAATAGTAATGATAATAGTAGTACTTATAATAGCAACGATAATAATAATAATAATAATAATAATAATAATAATAATAATAATAATAATAATAATAATAACGGTAATATTGATACAGCTATTAATGATAAGGTATTATAAAGCTGCTTCTGATACCCCTCATGACCATGGCATAGTATAGACCCCCGCCAGCATCATATACAACGGGCTATCAAGGTGAGGTGCTGCCGGGTCCAGGGTCCCAAAATCCATCCCCATCCCCAGCCGTCCCACACATGCCACGCTTACCCTGTTTGTGTGTTGTTGTTGTTGTTTTTTTTTGTTTGTTTGTTTTTTTTTTTTTGTTTTTTTTTTGGCTTTCATTGTTATAATCATGATATGTTTATGTCAACTAGTGTATAATGCATTAAAAAAAGCATGGCGTGTAGCATGGAACCAGCCCAGTGCAAAGCCCAGGCCGCCATGCCCGCGCCACACTTACCCTATGTGTGTGCTATTATATATAGATATTAGTTATTTATAAATATATAAAATATATATATATATATATATTTTTTTTTTTTTTATGCTCCAAGTGCTGGGCCAACCGGAGACAAGAAATCTCAGGCATAAGTACAAGCTGGAGGGCAAAAGCCCAATGCCCCCGGCCCCACATCACACCCACCCACAACTAATCGGAACTGCACATGGCAGGGTATGCCACATGGTATGCCACATCCAACCAGGGTCCAGAAGCAGCGAAAAGGGGAGAGAGAGAGAGAGAGAGAGAGAGAGAGAGAGAGAGAGAGAGAGAGAGAGAGAGATTTAAATATAATCTTATAAGTATTTTATTTATATTTGATATTAGTCTGTGTAGCTGCCTCTTCCTGACCCCCCCTCCTCCCAATCATGTGTGATTACTGATGGGATTATTGATGGTGTATCATTGAGGATGGCTTCAGACAAAGAAGGTCAGTGGATTCATGACTGTTTGAAGTTAAAGAGAGATGACCAAGAAGGGTGTAATTCTGATGTATTATTTTGAATGGAGGTAGACAAGTTTTCCATGGAGATGTACTCTATTAGTAAATTTTTCCAAGTTATAATGTGTATGGTGTTCCTTGATTTCCAGTTCATGAGTATAGTTTTCTTGGCGATAGTTAGAGCCACTAGGAGTAATGGACTGTTTGTACTGTTTAAATTGATTATGGATACGTCACCTAATATACAGCCCATAAGGTTGGATAGTGAGTCAATAACATTTTCCCTGAATTTTTTAACTGAGGTGCAAAGCCAAATAGCGTGTAAATAGGTGTCTGGGGTATTTTGTGTGCAATGTGAGCATGTTTCTGAAGTAAAACCCATTTTAAATCATTTCTGTCCAGTTAGGTGAAATCTATGAAGTACTTTATACTGTATAAGCTGTAAGTTGGTGTTTTTTGTCATGAAGTAGATATTTTTGCAGATTTGTGTCCAGAAAGCGGCATTGGGAGCAATGGATAAGTCTGATTCCCATTTAGCATTGGGTCGGCTTAATGTGTTGTCTGATTTGGATATTATTTTATATATTTTGGAGAGTAGTTTTTTTGAGGAGGTTATATTAATTAGTTCTGAAATTGGAGGTGAAAGGTCTAGATTAATTGTCTGAGTATCGATTTTTGATTGAATAGATGATTTGATTTGTAAATATTCCAGAAAACAATTACTCCCAATGCCGTATTTCTGGACCAAGTGGGAAAATGGTGCCAAGTTGTTATTAAGGAGGATGTGTTGAAGTTGTGTGATGCCCTTATCTACCCATGTGCGTAGGTTGAGTGGCTTCTTATTAACTATAAAATCTGGGTTATTCCAGATCGGGGTGTATTTAGATGGTGCAAGAGGGGTATTTGTGATTTGATGAAATTTCCACCAGGCTGTCAGAGCTGTGGTTATTGTTGGTGCTTTTTGCTTTTTGATTGTCTGACTATAGAAAGGTAATTCTGAAATGTTCATCTCTTTACAAATTGACTATTCAACATCTAGCCATGTGCTTTCTGATGGGATTGGATGAATCCATTTGTATATGTTTTGGAGCTGATTGGCCAAAAAGTAGTGGTAGAAATGTGGTGCTTCCAGTCCTCCTTGTGTTTTTGGTTTCTGTAGTGTAGTCAATTTAATTCTTGGAGTCTTATTTTTGAAAATAGAATTTAGTGACGATTGAATCTAGTGATTTAACCCAGGTGAGGGTGGGTAGTGCTGGAGTCATTGTAAATAAATAGTTTAATTTAGGGACTATAGTCATTTTAATTACTGATATTCTGCCCATAATGGATAGTGGTAAATTCATCCAGCGATGAAGGTCATCATTTATTGTTTTAAGTAATGGAGTAAAGTTGAGCCCAAACAGCTCTGACAGCCTGGGGGGCAAACATTAATGCCCAAGTATGTGATATAGTTAGTGCACAAAGGAATAGGTGATGTCTGGGATGTCACATCCAAGCTGTTGGAATGTAATGAAAGTTTGGCTGATTTACTCCAGTTGATCAAGTATTCAGAGATATTTGAGAATGAATCAATGAGTTTAATCGTTTCTTGTAATGAAGATGAGGGGTCTTGTAAATATAGTAATATATCATCAGCGTAAAGACTAATTTTGTGGTGCATGTTTAGTGTTTGAATTCCTTTAATGTAGCTGTTTTGACGGATAGCTGCTGCTAACGGCTCAATGAAAATGGTGAATAATGAAGGGGAGAGTGGGCATCCTTGTCTAGTCCCCCGTTACAGCGTGAAGATATGTGATGTTAGTCCATTGGTGATGACAGTGGCTGAAGGTGATGTATACAGAATTTTGATCCAGTTAATGAATGACTCCCCAAAACCAAACCTCTCTAATGTGGAAAACAGGAATTTCCAATTGACCCTATCAAAAGCTTTTTCTGCATCGAGAGTAACTATGATGGTTTTATGAGTTGATGAATAATGCATCAAGTTAAAAAGTCTGCGTGTGTTGTTGGATGAAAGTCTACCTTTGATGAAACCGGTTTGATCTGGATGGATTATAGATGGTGTGACTTTTTCTATTCTATGAGCTAGTGCTTTGGCGATGATTTTAATGTCTACATTGATTAGGGAAATCGGGCGATAACTTGATGGTAATGTTGGGTCTTTATTTGGTTTAAGAAGGAGTGAAATTGTGGCTGTGTTCATAGTATCTGGGAGTTTTGATTTTTGTTTTGATTCAGTAATCATACGGATAAAAAGTGGTGATAAAATGGACCAAAAGTGTTTGTAGAACTCAGCAGGGAATCCATCGGGGCCTGGTGCTTTGTTGTTTGGCATGAGTTTCAGGGCATTAAAAAGTTCATATTCTGATAAGGGAGATTCAAGAGTATGTATTTGATGTTTACTGAGTTGAGGCAGGTTGATATTGTTGAGGAATGAGTCAATGTCTTTCTGATCTGGGTCTTTATTGGAGGAATATAATTTACTATAAAGATTTTGAAAGATTTGATTTATTTCTTCTGGTGAGTTGGTGGATTTCCCTGATGTGTCTACAATCACTGGTATTGCAGCTTTTTCCTTATTTTGTTTGATTTGATTTGCCAAATATTTACCAGATTTGTTATTATGATGGAAGTTTTCTTGTCGTAGTCTATGAATTAGGAATTGTGTATGTTTATTGATTAATTCGTTCAATTTGAGTTTATATTTTCTTAATGAATCCTCTGTTTCTTCTGTTGGGTTATTTATGTTAATGTCTTCTAGTTGTTTAATTTTTTGTTCCAATTCTACTTGTTCCTCCTTTTCTTTCCTTTTTTTGTAAACTGAGAATGAAATTATTTTTCCTCTTAGTACTGCTTTTCCTGTTTCCCACAGAAGAGATGGAGATGTTTCCGGGAGTCATTCATCTCTAGAAAGCATGCCCACTCTCTTTTGAAATAGCTGTCAAAATCATGATCTTTCAGAAGAGATGTGTTAAATGGCCATGGGGTAGTGGGTTTATGTTGACTAGTTGTGTTCCATGTTAATGTTACCGGGGCATGATCACTGATGGCTATTGGATGAATCTTTAATTCAGAAATATTTGATATGATAGAGTTACTGGTAAGAAAGAAGTCAATGCGGGAATATGAGTGGTGTACTGGTGAGAAAAATGAGTATTCTTTACTGTTAGGATGCTGTAGACGCCAAGACCAAAATCACTCATGAACTGTTTTATGGTTTCTGCAGATTTCCAAATGCGTTTATTGCCTAAACTATTACATCTATCTATTGTTGGATCTAGAACTGTATTGAAATCACCTGCAATTATAACTGGACAATTAGAAAAATTTGAAATTGAATTGAAAAAGGTCTGGAAAAAGGATGGGTCGTCTGTGTTTGGGCCATACAAGTTGCCAATTGTGACTGGGCTATTATTAATGGAGATGTTTCTAATAATGAAACGTCCTTCAGGGTCTGTAATAGTGGTGTTATGAACAAAAGAGATTTTTTTATTTATTAGAATGCATACTCTTCTTTGTTTTGTGTTGTAGTGAGCCGAGAATAAATTACTGTAATTTGATGATTTATTTTTTTTATAATCTGATTCTGATAGATGTGTTTCTTGCAGGAGACAAATGTCGGCTTGTAATTTATTTAAATGATTAAAAACTTTGACCTTTGTCTGAGAACCAAATCCACGAACGTTCCAGGTTACAAAAGTGATAGATGACATGTTTTAGTGATTATGGCAGTTATTGACTCAGGAATGAAAGTGAAGTGTTCAGAAAAGCCAGGGAGTAATGTCCTTATCGCGATATAGTTGTCCATTTATGTATAATTTGTCCACTGTAATGACTGCCTTTTTCCCTTCATTTATTTTCTGTTTTCGGATTGGGAAGAGTTGTTTCCGGCGTTCGAGAATGACCTTTGGATATTGATCATTGAGTCCATAGTTTGTGCCTTTGAGTTGTTTGCCTTGCCTCTGAACCAGTTCTTTTATAGAAAAGGAATTTAATGTCAGTGACTGTTTATTACTATAACAGTTAAACTAGTGCTTCATGAGCACTATGTGTTAGAGATGTGTATCTGATCTCTGAACTGGGACACAGAAATTACTCTAAAATTCAATGAAAAGTAACTGATAGGACAAAGATCAGAGGAATTTGATGAATTGCAGATAACCTAAAAAAATTAATAATAAATAATGGATGTGTGATGGTTTATGTATTTTATCTATTATCATATTCATCTGAAAAACACCACATCCTATAAATCATGTGATTCCATATGACTACAATACTTTACTTAATGTTAGCTGGCTTGCTAACAAATATAGATCTAATTATATAGCTACAGTAACTTGTAATAGCTTTTAATAATATATTTTATTTAGAGTAAAGTTTAATGTACTTGAATACAGTTGGAGGTTAGTATGTGTTTGTGTGTATGTGTGTGTGTGTGTGTGTGTTTTTTCGTGTGTGGGTGTGTGTGTGTTTTACTTTCATGTTTATCAAATGCACCGTAAAAAGTATGCATGCTTTCATTAGCATAAATACCTCCTCCAGAAAAATACTGTTATTTTTCAACTAAAATGCAAGGGGAAGGGCAGATGACTCGTTCGGGGAAAAGTTCGGGGGTTTTGTGTTTGTGTGTGTGTGTGTGTGTGTGTGTGTGTGTGTGTGTAGATTATAACCCAGTATATCATTAACATATTTATACCTACAGTTCAGTTTGTGTTTAATTTTCTAAACACAACACACAGCTGTCATTGTTACTAACGACACTGTCCAAGCAGGCAGAGAAAAAATATTAATAGCGGAACCAGCAATAAAAAACTTTTTAAACCTTACAGTATGTTGATGGTTTCTAATTTGTTTTCTATTTTTACCTCCGGTCTGATCTCTGAAAAGCAGGAAGTTCCCTGATGTCTCTATATAACAGGAACAGTGGAGCACAAGCTGAATACAAAATAAAAACACTGTGCTGATATAAATAACAACTCATTTAATATCATGTGACTTTTTGTACAAAGCTCTTACACTTTTATTCTTCACTTTTCTCTTTTACTACTAAAGGTATTTCCTGTCAGTGACTGTTTATTACTATAACTGTCAAAATGGGGCTTCAAAACAGTGCACATTTTCTCTCAAAGACATATTTAGGTCATGTTATAAGTCAGAAGTCTTATCCTGTGATAAGATTAAATTACTCCAAAAGGATTGTCACATCACGACACAATCTCAAATTCTGACATAATTTCATACACTATATAAATGCACATTGTCATTGCTGCATGGCAAAATGTTCCAGCAAAGATCAGCTTCTTTCAGCACAACTTCATCTTCTTTAGAGTAGAATGGCAGGACAGGTAGCATGTAGCTCACGGTTTACATCATGAAATGCAACATAAAAGTTTCTATAAATTTCTTATTTTTTATTTATTGAAAATAATTCAATTGAATTATTCCTTTTAGTCACATAATTCTATTATTTTATTTACCATATACTTCACTACCCTAATCCCATATTAATTTAGACATTTTGCATCCAAATAGCCAATTAACCTCATTGGATATGTATTTGTGTGTATATACAGTATATATTGTAGGGCTCTTAGAGAGATATGGAATTACAGACATGGGATTAGAGCAAACAGGTAGTACCGAAGGTCCTCAACGGCCCACTTAACCGCCAGGGCTTCTCGTTCCACTGCGGCGTAGTTTTTCTTGGCGGGGGTCAGCTTCCGGGAGACAAAGAGGACCGGGTGCTCTTCCCCATCGAACTCCTGCAAAAGGACGGCTCCTAGCCCCGTTTCGGATGCATCTGTCTGTAGCGTGAAGGATTGATCGAAATCCAGATTCCGCAGTACTGGCTGGGTGGTGAGGGCCTTCTTGAGCTGGCAGAATGCCCGTACTGTGCCATCCGTTCAGTGCACCCGGTCCGGCTGACCTTTCTTTGTTAGATCTGAGAGGGGGGCAGCTAAAGTGGAGAAGTTAGGCGCAAAGCATCTGTAATAGCCCGCCAATCCCCAAAAGGCCCGTACCTGTTTCTTTGAAGTGGGTCAGGGGTATTCTCTCACGGCTTGGAATTTTTTCTCCTGGGGCTTCAGCAGCCCTCGACCGATGCAATATCCCAGGTACTGGGCCTCGGACAGGCCCAGGTGGCACTTATGGGGATTTGCAGTAAGACCAGCTGTCCGAAGGGCTCCCAGATGGAAGAGGTGATAGGATCAGGTGAAGGAGTGGACTACCACATCGTCCAGGTCGGCGGCAGCCAAAAGTGTGGAGGGGTCAGAGGACGATGTCCATGAGACGCTGGAAGGTGGCCGGAGCCCCATGTAGGACAAACGGAAGGACTCTCTACTGCCAGTGGCCATTTGTGGTGCTGAAGGCCATCTTTGGCTCCACCTCCAGTGCAAGGGCCAATTGCCAATAGCCCTTTGTCAGGTCGAGGGTGGAAATGAACCGGGCCTTCCCCAGATGCTCCACCAGGTCGTCCATTTGAGGGAGGGAATAGCTGTCGAAATCCGAGATCTGGTTTAGCCTCCAGAATTCATTGCAGAGGCGAATGGACCCATCTGGTTTAGGCACCACTTCAATGGGGCTGGACCAAGGGCTGGCAGACTCCTCAATAATCCCCTCCTGCAACATTCGTTCCACTTCCTCCTCGATGGCGTGACGACAGGCTTCCGGGACCCTATATGATCTATCACCACTACCAGAAAACAGGAGGGGTGCACCAGCGCTGTACGTCCTGGACGGGACGAGAAAAAATAAATAAATAAATAATTTACATGGTAATTAATAATAAATTATGTGTGTGCCATTTACGCTCCTTTTTAACATTAATGACTGAGGCCCTGAATTCTTTGCACTGAATTTTTGGGGAATTCCTGTGCTCAAGTTTAGATTTCAGATACACATCTTTATCTCACAGTGTTTATTCAAAAGATGTGTGTGATTGTGTATGTACTTGCTTTCATTAATGTTCAGCAATGTACTTGCTTTCATTAACTTGCTCCGAAAGAAAGTGGCACATAATTATGAAGTAAAATGAAAATTATAAATGCTGTCCAAATTTTCTTTTTACAAATAAATATCTGAAAAGTGTGGTGAACATAAAAAAGAAAAAAATCCATTCATTCATTCATTTCTACCGCTTATCCGAACTACTCTCGGGTCACAAGGATACACCATACAAGGCAGGATACACCCTGGACGGAGTGCCAACCCATCACAGGGCACACACACACTCATTTACTCACACAGTCACACACTACGGACAATTTTCCAGAGATGCCAATCAACCTACCATGCATGTCTTTGGACCGGGGGAGGAAACCGGAGTACCCGGAGGAAACCCCCGAGGCACGGGGAGAACATGCAAACTCCACACACACAAGGCGGAGGCGGGAATCAAACCCCCAACCCTGGAGGTGTGAGGCGAACGTGCTAACCACTAAGCCACCGTGCCCCCAAAATCCAGAACATAAAAAAGAAAAAGTTTCCTGAATATAAATTCCCCAGCACACACACACAAACACTGAACTGAAGCAAGTGCAGGAGAGAAAGAGGTACAAATCAATACGTTTCTACTTTGATGTAATTTTTAAGCAATATGTATAAATGTTTTTTATATTTTTGCAGATTATAAATGAAAACCACTTTTTAAGAAGTTTAGATAATGACGGTTTATCACAGGAGGTCACCATCACAGACATGCTTACAGCAGGATGGGGAGATTAGTCACTACTTCCTTTAATATCATGAGCACTTTGTGTAAAAGGCATTGATAGTGATTTCACTTTCAAAAAGTGATTTCACAAAAGTGAAAGTAACCCAACAGTGCTGGATATAAACGATCCTGATCTCCCTCCTCAGGACACTCACTCCACTAACAGATTCCTGAAGACATCACAGGAGAGACAGCAAGTAAGATTTTTTATTGTTATCTAGCACCAATACTTAGATAATGATCTGCTGTGAAACCCATAACTGGAGCAAATACAAATCTAATGACTTTTAGGCTTTATATTTTACTGATAGATCAAATGCTCTAATTGTATGTTGTGTATCTAGCTTTTTATTTCAATGGATGCAATCGTTTAGGTTTCATTCCCTGAGCTGCCTGCTGCTGAATAATAATAATAATAAACCTGATCAGTGTAAATTAACATATTGCTGAAATACTGCACTGCTTTATAAATACTTACTAAAGCATAGTTCATTTGATTCTGTTTTTTCTCTCATCATCACAGTGTCGACTTTATATCACTTTAGAATATACATGTATCTTTATTCATCTTCATATGTCTCTCTTTATAAGCACACTGCAAAGAGAATAGAGGAATCTCTCACAAATACACACACACACACACACACACACACAGTTAAACTAAAGTGTCATTCTGCTTTTCTTCTCTTCTCTGTTTTTATAGGGTAAATTTTCCAAATTTCCATTTTGCCAAAATGCCAAAAAAAGCTAGACGAGGTAAGCTCACAATACTTAAAGTTAAAACATGTATCATACAGCATTATACAACTAAAGTAAAATACAACTGAGAAATTGCACTTAATAATTTCAGTTAATATTCTGAAATATTGTTCTTTAATATTGTTCATAATACTGAAAATATTTCCAGAATATTTATAATTTATTGTATACGTGTATTTTTGGATTCTCTCTGGATTTGAAGCATCATATCATTCTGACCACATCATCACTGTCATTAAATATCACCTAGAAGAATGAGAAGATGCTTAAAGTTACAGCTTTACCTCTGAAACCTCTGACACTGGAGACTCCTTCCACACATTTTAAATAAACATGTTTATCATATCAAAATTCTGCTCATGGTTTTTAATCCGTTGATGTGAAGAGTCCTCTGTACAAGTTCATGTTAACGCACTGTTGCTATTTGAAACGATATCATATTAGAACAAGTCCTTTACTATAATCTTGAGCTACTGTTAGAGCTGCTGTTATAGAGAATTAATCATCTCCTTCTGATCAATAAGAATCCAGAACTCAGTAGCAGTGTGATGTAAATAAATTTCATTCTGATTTTAATCTTTTATTATTTCTCAATATTTAGCAGTCACTGGAGCACAGGGCATCTTCGAGATAATTGATAACTTCGACAGAGAAGGAGACGTGTATGCTGATGGTCTGTATGCTGACACGGATACGTACGCTAGTGCTTTTGAAAATAAACCTGGGAAGCGGATTCCTAAAGCTGGAGCCAAAGCTGAGGCTGGTGTAGGACGAGCTGGAGCAGCGTGGAGCGTATTTGCTGTCGAAGCTAACGGTCCAAATGCTTCTGCCGAGGCTACGGCTGTTGGCCTGGAAGCAGGAGCCATGGCTGCAGCGGAGCTTGGAAGTGTATCAGCTGCAGCTGGTCCAGTAGAAGCAAAGCTGGGCCTGGGGATTGACACTGGTGTGAGTGTTAGCCCAACTAAAATAGAAGCAAAGATTCTAGGGACTGGAGTGACATTGGGCAGCACGATGGGAATTTCACTTTTTGGAAGTGAGTTTAAATTTAAATTTTTTTAAATTTAAACTGGAGTAATTTAGAGTTAATTTACTCTAAGATTTTGTTATTGATTAATAAGATAAAGTATGAATTCGAGCACTTACTGTAATCCTAACAGCTCATAATGTAAGCATGTGAGATTATTGATGACTGAAAATGGTTTCTGTGATCTTTCCAACATTCAATACCATGTTCTCTGTTTTTTTTTTCAATACCATGTTCATTATAACCTTTAGAAAGTGATCCTTTTGTTTCTTGTGAGTGATCGAACCTGGAACATCAAACAGGTTCATGTTATGGATTAAACAACTAACCTTAAAATAAAATAAAAAACCTTAACACAAACTACAGTCCAGACACAAATAACCTATAAACAGGTTGTACTTCTCAGTCTTTGTGTGAGGAACCAGTTCACTTCATTCTACATATCTCTGAATCACAACATTTGCAAATCCTCCAACCACAAGCTATGGTTAAAGTTACAGAAATCACATTTTTCTTTATTCTGATATTTAATGGAACGTTAACTGAAGATCTTGACATGTATCTGCAAGAGTATGTGTAAGACTAAGGTGACATGGATTCACACTGTTAAATGTATATACGGTTACACTCTGATTCACTGTCTAATTAAGTACAAGTTTTTTTATTCAGTCCATGCTTTCACTCAATTTTATATTTTTATAGAATCTTTATTATTCTTTATATTAACCTTTTGTTCTATGCTTATGTTCTGTAAAGCTGCTTTAAGACAATGTCTATTGTAAAAAAGCGCTATACAAATAAACTTGAATTGAATTTAATTAAATATGGCTCTAAAATATAAATATGTGAAAATATACAAATTGGGCCATACAAGACCATACAAACTGAGAGTGGGATTATAAATCATTATAAACACCTAGA